>NC_064925.1:304757535-305064240 GCF_023897955.1 Schistocerca gregaria | reverse complement strand
GACTCAAGTTTTCTTTGAACTGTTCAGCAACTACATCTTCTGAGTCGGGGGGTCGGTAAAACGATCCAATTACTAGTTTAGTCCGATTGTCAACTTTAACCTCTACGCGTACTATTTCGCAGGAACTATTTACATCAATTTCGCTACAAGGTAAACTACTTCTGACAGCAATAAATACTCTCCTACCAATTGTATTTAATCTGCCTTTTCTGAATACTGTTAAGTCGTTTGAAAAAATTTCGGCCTTAACCAACTTTCCGTGCCTATATCTATTTGAGCTTCAGTGCTTTTTATTAGGGCTTTGAGCTCCGGTTCTTTCCCAACACAGCTACGACAGTTTACAACTACAATACCGATCGTTTCTACAACTTCCTTAATGTGTTTTACCTGCTCCTGTTGGACGGATGTCCTTTCTGTGGTTTCCTGATACTCTCTAACCTAAAAAACCGCCCAGTCCCTTCCATATTGTGGTGCATTTCTGATTTTTCTTCATAAGTTATTTGGTTTAGTGGTTGCATTTATAGTCAGGTAGATGCAGATTATGCCAAATCTGTGATGGCTTGGTTCACCGCTGCCCAACGCTTGTAAACGTGACGAGAGAAATACAAAATCCGAGTGTATTTATTTTTGGATTAAAGGAGGGGTTTAGTTATGAGTTACAAATGTGACAGGTTGTGTCGTATTTCTATTGATCATAGACCACAGTAGGTAGGTTCAATATGGCATTTAAATAATTATCATAAATTAACTTCGATCATCTTTTGAGAGAAACTGTAAAATTCTATACTATGAGACGCAACAGTGGAATCACCTGGTAGTCTTATTTGTTTTGCCTCTCACTTAGCAATACTTAAATGGCAGTGCGTAGTGAAGAGAGTGTCCTGGATGATAATGTGTGACGACTTTTTGTTATTCTGCTATTATTCCTATCTACCGCATCCCAACAGTGTGGTACAACTAAATTTAGTTTAGGAGAGCAATTAAACTTCCGGCTGGGAATTAACAAGCTGTTTTATGTTGGATATTTATGCAAAAATTGAGTCTAAACTTTATCCGATAATATGAGAAAAATCAGTTTTTTCAACAAAAGTGTTAAATCTTTCTTTGAACTCAAAATAGTAGTTTTCACAACTGAGAAACTTCCAACCTCTCATGTGCAACAACAAAAGTGAGGAAAAGATAGAACAGTGTCATAGTGAGCGTTATCTGTTAGCAATTATTTATCTTGTGAATACAAATGTTAATACAATGAGTTTGAATTAACTTATCACGCAATATAAAATTATCACATTACAAGAAGATGAATATAAAACACCATATAAATACCTCTGATGCCCATAAAATAAATAATAATATAAAATAAAAGCGAGTAATCGATGGCAGATCGGATCGGCTTTAGGAATAGCAGAATACGAAAAACTTTTAATGCCGACTACGACAGGAGGGGAGGGGGGGAAGGGGTTTGGTAAGTTTCCAGTTCTTAAATCTTGTTTACATTCGTCATTAGTCTGAACGAATTGTCCATCAAAATTTGAAATTTTATAAATTATAGTTAGTTTTATTTAAAAATATATTTCTATTTGGAATGTAACTTTTGTATATTAGTTTTTGATACCTTTTTCTGTGAAGTCAAATTTTACGGTTCATTATGGAGCTTAAAGGTCTCACACAAAACATTAACTGCTAGTCGAATGCATGCCGCAGTGCTGTATGTACTGATCTTTTCAGCTAATGGTCCGCAATAGTTAGCCGGCAAATACGCGACTAAATATTTGTTTGAGCGAATAGTAGTATTTAAAACGTGATCCGGATTGCAGGACGCGTTAGACCAGACCATCAGACCATGAGCTGACACCACCACTCCACATTCATTCACAACTGCCTGAAGGGAAAAAAAAATAGTACATAATGAGTAATCGGGAAATTTCTTATTACAAAGTTAATTTGTAGAAAACTTAGCAGTTCTCAACAGGATGACTATCTATATTTCTTCCAACGGTTTCTTGATACGGAATAATCACCGCTCATTCGCCACACAATAGCTCCCTGTCTTAGGACCATGAAATTACTTTTTGCTTAGTCAGAGGAACAAGAGAAACGGAAAAAAATAATTACACTCTTTTTACATGAAGCTAATGAAACAATGGAATGACGGAACGAGTCTTTTAGGCACGGCCGCACCTAACATCTTAACTGTCGCTTAAGCCTGTTCCCTGATTCGCGCACGCCAAAATACGATTAATAATTATTATACGGCCGGACACGGTGAATTTTTGTCAAGGTATACTACAGTGGTCTGCTATGTTTGCCACATAATGAATTTCTTACCCCTTTTTATATAGCACAAGCTTCTGTACAATGTGTGGTGGCTAAAGTTTTCTAGTCTGTTACTTTCGTATATTGAGCGAAGAGAAAACGAGTGCCTTTACGCATCTGCGCACATTTTTATCTGTCTTGATCCCCAGACGAGAAACAGGTCGTATCAGTGGTTGTTTAGTCTACAGTGACGTCAAGGAAAACATTTGAGTCATCCTCGTCGACATTGTGAAGTGTTATGACAGGTCTACATAGATTTACAGAATTTTTGTGGGTGGTCGAGCAGATACAGCACACACATAATATTAGAGAAGTATTAAAATTTGAACAGTATAAAATACTTAATTTGGAAACAATCCAAGTCTAAAGGAATGTTGCTTATGAATTTGTTACTGCCGCTGAACACTGCAACTTATCATCTGATGCAATACGAAATGATTGTGTCATCTCAGTGTACAATTGACTATAAACTTAGTTACACAGTCCGAATAATAGATTTTTTAAGTCACAGCCGGATCTGATGAGCTAAGACGCTGCGATGCTAAGCGATGATTGCCAAGTGGAGCTGAGAGGCGCTGCGCCGTAACGTAACTGACCTTTTGGCAGCGGATGCGTGTCAAAACTCATGAGGGCGTGTCTCTGCTGACGTCTCACATTGGTTGCTGCATCAGGCAGCGACTGTCTTACTTGTTGTTCCGTCGTGAGGTGTTAACTTTGATGTGGAAACACGTTCCTTCGACGACACCACAAAGTACTTCTTGAATACTGGATTTCTAAACTTGCTGGACAAGGTTTCACGTGAACAACGTTGACTTTCTGTCAAAGATACCCATTGAAGTTGCCTGAGCATCTGTTGCACTATCGTGTGGAGTATACCGACCTATTACGAATCTAGCGGTACCTGTCTGAATTCGTTCGCTTTCTGCCGTCATGCCTGCTTGCTGAGAACTCAAAACACTGGAACAATACTATAGAATTGGTCACAATAGTGTCTTGTAAGCCCTTTTTTTTATGTATGCACTCCACTTTCCCAGAACTCTTCAAACAAACCAAAGCACATCATTCGACTAAAACAGGGTTTCGTGCTTGTCCGGTTTCATATCGCTGCTCGTTTTGAAGTACCTACAAAATAGCTTGTTTCATGGCTGGGCAGTAAGCCGCTGTCACACGGAACCAGGCAGCTGACGTTGGCATGGGCGCGGACGCGACATCCGACGGAACGAGATACAGCGCCGTCGGCACACTGGACGTGCTGGTTAATGTGATTCTGCGCTCTCAGCGCTCTCTACCGGCAGTTGTCAGCTTTATTTGGCTCGCAAACCACACTGTTTGTCTACGAAAACGTACGAGCGTAAAATTCGTACATTAGCTCTATTGAAAGGCACATTTCCCATCCCTCTGTCGCCGGCCGTGGTTATCTAGGGGTTCTAGGCGCTCAGTTCGGAACCGAGCGACTGCTACGGTAGCAGGTTCGAATCCTGCCCCGGGCATGGATGTGTGTGATGTCCTTAGGTTAGTTAGGTTTAAGTAGTTCTAAGTTCTAAGTGACAGATGACCACAGATGTTAAGTCCCATAGTGCTCAGAGCCATCCCTCTGTCCATACGCTAGTCACGTTGTTGTTGTATTATACACACATAGGATGGCCAAAAAATAGTGGCAACACTATTGTAATTCATAACAGATTTTACTGATAGACGTTTACTGTATTACATATCGTCAGTAAAATTGCCCCGCATCTCGAACACCTGCCCCTCTGCCCCCACACACATGGAAAGCATAGTATACCACCAAAGCATCCATCTTTGTTGATGTCTCACTAAGACTGCCCTATAGATCGAATGATGTCTTCTCGTGTGTTGTAGCACATAGCATGTAGAGGTTTCTTCATTCTGGCGAACAGATCATAATCAAGTTCCCTTCTCAGTCCGTCACAAAGGTGATGCCACGAGAAATAGCAGAAGCAGGGCGCAGTGACCATCTGCCCCTGTAGTACAGCGTGATGCAGGATTAACCCACAAATAGCATAAACCACGATAACTACCACTTCGGTACCAGGTTGTTCAAGGTGGACGTTCTGTGGACAAGGAGAACCAGGGCGTTTCCATTCACTGGACCGGTGTTGAATGACTTCCCTCACATCATGAAACACTTTCACCCATTCCCCCGCCATACAATACGCTAATGCTGCATCACCACGCGTCTCACGCAGGCTCTGAAAACATTGTTGTGCCCTCAGACCACGTGCTACTGTAATCTTAATCCACGCACATTTTTCGTGTTTCTTCAACATTCTATTAGAGCCTCTTGCACTTTCAGAGAGTATACACTGCATCTGACTCAAACATCTACATGTAGCGTACTTGCCGCTGCACGCACATCCTTCATGTTACGGCAGTTTTGCCACAACTTTCTATCTCACTCTAGTAAATAAAACTTAAATACCTGTGAACATGTAACAAGACAAAAGGAAATACATGTATCCAGTCTGCAAGAATCTCCGCTTATGAAAGTTCACGGAATAGAAAATCGTCACTCCAGACTGAGTACACTCCACTTAAGTAACATAAAATATTACAAATATTATTTCTATTAATTTAATAAGAATGCCTAGCAACATTTATTAAAACATGAAGGTGAAAATACTAAAATCTGGAGACACATGGACGAGAACATGTCACCCACTGTTCTACAGGGTGTTACAATAAGGTACGACCAAACTTTCAGGAAACATTCCTCACACACAAATAAAGAAAATATGTTATGTGGACATGTGTCCGGAAACGCTTAATTTCCATGTTAGAGTTCATTTTAGTTTCGTCAGTATGTACTGTACTTCCTCGATTCACCTTCATCATTTCATACGGAATACTCTACCTGTGGTGCTAGAACATGTGCCTTTACGACACAACATGTGGTTCATGCACGACGGAGCTCCTGCACATTTCAGTCGAAGTGTACGTACGCTTCTCAACAACAGATTCGGTGACCGATGGATTGGTAGAGGCGGACCAATTCCATGGCCTCCACGCTCTCCTGACCTCAACCCTCTTGACTTTCATTTATGGGGGCATTTGAAAGCTCTTGTCTACGCAACCCCGGTACCAAATGTAGAGACTCTTCGTGCTCGTATTGTGGATGGCTGTGATACAATACGCCATTCTCCAGGGCTGCATCAGCGCATCAAGGATTCCATGCGACAGAGGGTAGATCGATGTATCCTCGCTAACGGAGGACATTTTGAACATTTCCTGTAACAAAAGTGTTTGAAGTCACGCTGGTACGTTCTGTTGCTGTGTGTTTCCATTCCATGATTAATGTGATTTGAAGAGAAGTAATAAAATGAGCTCTAACATGGAAAGTAAGCGTTTCCGGACACATGTCCACATATTTTCTTTCTTTCTGTGTGTGGAATGTTTCCTGAGAGTTTGGCCGTACTTTTTGTAACACCCTGTATAATGTGGTATCCCTACCAACTACGCTACGCTGAAGTTATGCAATGAGCAACCATGTATTTTGTGTTACGGTCTTCTAAGGGCTTTAATCGGCGGTATGTTAATAGGCACTTGTTTATCACAAATCCTGCGAAAAACAACACGTTTTTGATGAATCTTCAATGTGCTATTGCCTTAAAACGATATAGTTTCATAAAACGAAAAGAATTAGATGCGAAAACTCTGTAACTGCCACTATGAAGTTTCCCTTCACTTTATTACAATATGTCGTACCAACAACGGCGTGTGCTCAAGATTTTTTATGTGCCTGTGCTTAGAAAATAGCAAATATTCACAGGGTATAAATTATAACACCACCAAATATAGGCTTCAACTGAACACGTCAAATACGGCGTCTCGGGCTCACAGATTCTTCTGACAATGGGGGCGTTTTGCTTCTTATTGGTTCTACTTTACTTGTCACCGTTGCCTAATACCACAGAACTTATTTACACTCCTGGAAATTGAAATAAGAACACCGTGAATTCATTGTCCCTGGAAGGGGAAACTTTATTGACACATTCCTGGGGTCAGATACATCACATGATCACACTGACAGAACCACAGGCACATAGACACAGGCAACAGACCATGCACAATGTCGGCACTAGTACAGTGTATATCCACCTTTCCCAGCAATACAGGCTGCTATTCTCCCTTGGAGACGATCGTAGAGATGATGGATGTAGTCCTGTGGAACGGCTTGCCATGCCATTTCCACCTGGCGCCTCAGTTGTACCAGTGTTCGTGCTGGACGTGCAGACCGCGTGAGACGACGCTTCATCCAGTCCCAAACATGCTCAATGGGGGACAGATCCGCAGATCTTGCTGGCCAGGGTAGTTGACTTACACCTTCTAGAGCACGTTGAGTGGCACGGGATACATGGGGACGTGCATTGTCCTGTTGGAACAGCAAGTTCCCTTGCCGATCTAGGAATGGTAGAACGATGGGTTCGATGACGGTTTGGATGTACCGTGCACTATTCAGTGTCCCCTCGACGATCACCAGAGGTGTACGGCCAGGTAGGAGATCGCTCCCCACACCATGATGCCGGGTGTTGGCCCTGTGTGCCTCGGTCGTATGCAGTCCTGATTGTGGCGCTCACCTGTACGGCGCCAAACATGCATATGACCATCATTGGCACCAAGGCAGAAGCGACTCTCATCGCTGAAGACGACACGTCTCCATTCGTCCCTCCATTCACGCCTGTCGCGACACCACTGGAGGCGGGCTGCACGATGTTGGGGCGTGAGCGGAAGACGGCCTAACGGAGTGCGGGACCGTAGCCCAGCTTCATGGAGACGGTTGCGAATGGTCCTCGCCGATACCCCAGGAGCAACAGTGTCCCTAATTTGCTGGCAAGTGGCGGTGCGGTGCCCTACGGCACTGCGTAGGATCCTACGGTCCTGTCGTGCATCCGTGTGTCGCTGCGGTCCGGTCCCAGGTCGAAGGGCACGTGCACCTTCCGCCGACCACTGGCGACAACATCGATGTACTGTGGAGACCTCACGCCCCACGTGTTGAGCAATCCGGCGGTACGTCCACCTGGCCTCCCGCATGCCCACTATACGCCCTCGCTCAAAGTCCGTCAACTGCACATACGGTTCACGTCCACGCTGTCGCGGCATGATACCAGTGTTAAAGACTGCGATGAAGCTCCGTATGCCACGGCAAACTGGCTGACACTGACGGCGGCGGTGCACAAATGCTGCGCAGCTAGCGCCATTCGACGGCCAACACCGCTGTTCCTGGTGTGTCCGCTGTGCCGTGCGTGTGATCATTGCTTGTACAGCCCTCTCGCAGTGTCCGGAGCAAGTATGGTGGGTCTGACACACCGGTGTCAATGTGTTCTTTTTTCCATTTCCAGGAGTGTAGTTTCCCGTGACGACATGGGACATCATGGTGAAGTGACTGGATGTCACGTCACGAAACTCGTAGAGCACCATTTGGACGCCAGCTGTAACTCATCCCGTGTGACGACGGCTGTAGGCGCAGTACGAGAGGGGCCGACCTCATGGTGAAGTGTCTGGATGTCACGTCACGAAACTCGTAGAGCACCATTTGGACGCCAGCTGTAACTCATCCCGTGTGACAACGGCTGTAGGCGCAGTACGGGAGGGGCCGACTGTATGGCCAGCACTCAGTTGTGAGCAGCTACCACGCGGCAGCAGCATTGCACTTGGGATGTATGAAGCCTGTGCAAAAACTCATTTCTCATTAGTTGTAAGCTACAGCTAGTGTCTAAACGATGGTATTGACACATCGTGTACGATCATTAAAGGTCAGAAATGAGCTTCGTACTCTCACTACACACGTGACACCGGGGTCCAATGACGTCACGTCCGAACTCGTACTATCCAATCGCTTGGAGACTCTACTTGCAAGTCTCTGCTGCTTCCCATTTAACCGAAAACGCCTCACTTGTGTTGGTTGTCGTGTACTAGTATACTATAACAGCGCGAAAAGGAGAGAGAGTCCATGAGTTCGAATGTATAACCAAGCTCTCACGGTACTGGCACTTTGTACGCAAGCGTTGCTCATCACGATTATTATACACCAATACAATGGCCGACTGGTTAGCAGTGAATAAAGTGTATACGTAAAGGATGTCCCAAAAACCACCACCAAACTTCAGAGGCAGGTTCATTACACCAACACGCAAGAGAAATTGTCTATTAAACAACGACTCTAAAAATCATATCTTAAAAGATACGTATATGCACTTGTTCATCTTTGATATTACATCTTTTCTACAGCAAGCTCCTTGCTTTTCATATTTAGGGAGGAGGTAGTATGGACCAGAAGAAGAAAAAATGTCTAGTAAACATGGGCTCTAAAATTCACATTGTGAGAGCTATGGACAGTTGTTAACTAGTAGAGATATGTTTCACACTAGCGATGGTGAGCAAGCGCTCATTGCTCTTGAAGTGTACATCTTAGACCCTATGTTTAGTAGACTATTTTTACCAATTTGCTTATAAGAAACCTGTCCCTAAAGTTTGTCGATGTTTTTGTATGTGTGTGTGACACTGTTTTTATGCTTGTATGTACTGTATGCTTACACTATATATATATATATATATATATATATATATATATATATATATATATATATATATATATATATATATATATGGTGGTCCATTGATCGTGACCGGGCCAAATATCTCACGAAATAAGCGTCAAACGAAAAATCTACAAAGAACGAAAGTCGTCTAGCTTCAAGGGGGAAATCAGATGGCGCTATCGTGGGCCCGCTAGATGGCATGCCGTAGGTCAAACGGTTATCAACTGGTTTTTTTTAAATAGGAACCCCCATTATTATTACATATTCTTGTAGTACGTAAAGAAATATGAATGTTTTAATTGGATCACTTTTTCGCTTTGTGATAGATGGCGCTGTAATAGTCACAAACATATGGCTCATAATTTTAGACAACAGTTGGTAACAGGTAGGTTTTTTAAATTAAAATACAGAACGTAGGTACGTTTCAATATTTTATTTCTGTTGTTCCAATGTGATATGTATATCTTTGTAAACTTATTATTTCTGAGAACGCATGCTGTTACAGCGTGATTACCTGTAAATACCACACTGATGCAATAAATACTCAAAATAATGTCCATCAACCTCAATGCATTTGGCAATACGTGTAACGACATTCCTCTCAACAGCGAGTTGTTCACCTTAGTAATGTTCGCACATCCATTGCAATGCTCTGACGCATGTTGTCAGGCGTTGTCGGTGGATCACGATAGCAAATATTCTTCAACTTTCCCCACAGAAAGAAATCCGGGGACGTCAGATCCGGTGAACGTGCGGGCCATGATACGGTGCTTCGACGACCAATCCACCTGCCATGAAATATGCTATTCAGTACCGCTTCAACCGCACGCGAGCTATGTGCCGGACATCCTTCATGTTGGAAGTACATCGCCATTCTGTCATGCAGTGAAACATCTTGTAGTAACATCGGTACAACATTACGTAGGAAATCAGCATACATTGCACCAATTAGATTGCCATCGATAAAAATTGGAGCCAATTATCCTTCCTCCCCTAATGCCGTACCATACATTAACCCGCCAAGGTTGCTGATGTTCCACTTGTCGCAGCCATCGTCGATTTTCCGTTACCCAATAGTACATATTATGCAGGTTTACGTTAGCGCTGTTGGTGAATAACGCTTCGTCGCTAAATAGAACGCGTGCTAAATATCTGTCATCTTCCCGTAATTCCTCTTGTGCCCAGTAGCAGAACTGTACACGACGTTCAAAGTCCTCGCCATGCAATTCCTGGTGCATAGAAATGTGGTACGGGTGCAATCGATGTTGATGTAGCATTCTCAACACCGACGTTTTTGAGATTCTCGATTCTCGCGCAATTTGTCTGCTACTGATGTGCAGATTAGCCGCGACAGCAGCTAAAACACCTACTTGGGCATGATCATTTGTTGGAGGTCTTGGTTGACGTTTCACATGTGGCTGAACATTTCCTGTTCCCTTAAATAACGTAACTATCCGGCGAACGGTCCGGATACTTAGATGATGTAATCCAGGATACCGAACAGCATATATAGCACACGCCCTTTCGGCATTTTGATCACAACAGCCATACATCAACACGATATCGACCTTTTCCGCAATTGGTAAACGGTCCATTTTAACACGGGTGATGTATCACGAAGCAAATACCATCCGCACTGGCGGAATGTTACGTGATACCACGTACTTAAACGTTTGTGACTATTACAGCGCCATCTATCACAAAGCGAATAAAGTGGTCCAACTGAAACATTCATCTTTCTTTACATATTACACGAATATGTAATAAAAAATGGGGGTTCCTATTTTTAAAAACGCAGCTGATATGCGTTTGACCTATGGTAGCGCCATCTAGCGGGCCAACCATAACGCCATCCGGATTTTCCCTTCAAGCTAGACGAGTTTCGTTCTTTGTAGTTATTTCGTTTGACGCTTATTTCGTGAGATATTTGCCCCGGTCATGATCAATGGACCACCCTAGGTATATATGGGTGTATGTGTAGTTTATATATGTATTTACATATATTTACATTTGTATTTTTTTATGTACGTATACACAAACTTTTTGAGGCTCCCGTAAATTTATTTGAATGTTTAGATTATATTCACAGAATGTTTAACAGTTCTATGACAAGAACACTTTCGAGACGTTACTCAGTCTGTGACCACAGCAAATGAAAACAGAACATGGGGATGAAATGTGTTCACTGAAAGGTAATTAACTATTAAAATAAATCTACAGCAGTATTTGGGAAAGCTACAGAAATGAATGATAGACTACACAACTCTCTGCTAGCCCATAAACGCAGGTGCCATGACAAATATCGCGCGCTTTTTGGTCACATGGTATAACAGTGACATTGGTCTGTTGCCTGTTTTCGCTGCATTTTTTTTGTCTGAATGGAAGACTTTTTCCATACACCTCTCTTCGTCTAATGGAGCTCATTTACAATTTTATGCGCGGCATCACTTAATTTTCGTCGTACGCCATCTCAAAAAACAGAGCTTCGTTGGAGGCCACCAGATCCTGACAATCGGTCATTTCCCTCGGTAAGTGCTACCTTACGACAGCACGATTGCGCACTCAACTCCTGTTCTAAGTCACGACGATCCTCACTCCAGCACGCTTCAGCAAGAAAGACCGAGTGGGTAGCGACCGTAGCACCACCCTTCCCAGGCCCGAACAGTCGCGGAACGACAGCGGGGAGGAGGGAACCCAGTGTAGCACTGGTGCAACAGCGGAGCCTGGCTTCTGGTGCTTGCAACCCGCTACATTAGACTTGTAGCCGCACCTTTTTTGACCTGTGGTCAGTACAACAACTAAAATGACAAATGTAGACGTCCAGACTCAATAGTTTCTCACGAGGGCACCGAAAAAGGAATAGGATCAATGAAAGGAAAACAAGATTGACCATGCGCTGCGGAAAGGAAATTTCATAAATGAGAAAAGGGGTAAAGATGTTTACATAGTGGCTTTTGATACTTAGAACGTAAAATAAAAACCATATGTAATGTAGACATTACGTAGCGGCACACTTGAAGACCTGGTCGCCGGTATTACTTAAAAATAACACTTTCTTGTCCTTCGTGCACATTTTCGTGAAGTAGTGAAGCCTTGGGAAGTACTTGTAGTTATTTTCATTACTTTCTTTGTTGTGCGATTGGAATGGCTAACGGTTTCTTCAAACCTCTCAAGCACAGTCTTTAACAGCATTCTTGGTTCCATAATTTTAATGGCATCACATACAATCACACTACCTGGTTATGAAAAACTTTTCCTGTACCAAAATATCAGTAAGGCTATAGTGTCATGCAATTCAGTAAACATATAGCAACTATAAAGCTCAAAGTATGCATGTCTACATGAGGCAGTCAACTGAGGCTGCCGCACGTGTGGAACAAAATGATGGAATCAGCCAGTAGTCACACGAGGATACGTTTCAATGCTGATGCAATATTATTTTGCGTAGGTTTTGCCTCTAAATATTTAAACTGTGTGAATTGCTCTAGTTATCCACAACTAATCTTGCGGTCAGATGCCACATGATTGTTTCTGTTTGATAGGGGAACTACCTTCCCACAACTGTCGACATACAACCCGATCATGATTTTTTTGACATGGACAGTAGGTTATATTTTAGTTCCAAAAGCCAATCGAGTTTTAGAACAGCTTTTAACATAGTCAGATGATATGAAAGCCCCCTTTGATATCCAAAAGTGGCTGAATGCTGCTGGTGAATGATATGTATAGATCCTGAATGGCAGACCATGTGAATGTGGACCTTTTCACGTGAAGAAACAACTCCAGTTCTTCATGAAGTACTACAAGAGCGTCCAAAAATGGCTAACCATTCTGGTTAGGCACATCTCACCGTGTAAGAGATTATGGGACGAATTGGCATGTTCATTACAATTAAACCAAACAAGTGAACTTTGAATTGAAATGAAGTATGTCAATCACAGCTATTGCTAAGGCAATACTAATTTTCTGTGCTTTTGTGCTCTAACTGGATTTCCTGCATGTTGCAGCAACGATGTGTAGAGACAAACACAGAGTCACAAAGAAGGGTCAGCACTATAGGGAGACTGCTGGGTGTCATCCCTTGCCATGTGAGAGGTAGTGTCTTTCGAGCCGCTCAGTAAACACAATGGCAGGGGAGAGGAAGAATGTTGCCTTGCGCCCCTGAGTCACAGACGGCCGTGCAGCCACCAGGGAGGCGCCGGGCAACCGACTGCCAGTGCCGGGGATAATGCACGGAGATGCCACCACGACGTCAAAACATTGTCCTTCCCTCCCCCCCCCCCCCCCCCCCCATTTCTCCCACAACCTAGTTTCACGCATCGTACCGCTGGTTAAGGAGGAGGCTTCTCACAGAAACGGCGTCGACATTTGAAAAAGGTAGGCCTTGGCAGTAGATAAGATCTTTAGAAAGAGTACCCAAAACACTATCAAGTTTGATTTATTATCGTACAACTGATGACTCGCCAAGCTGACGCCAAGAGAGTAGGATGTTTTTTTCTTCCTTTTTATTTTCCCATGTTGGCAAATAGGCACTGGCGAGAACAGCATGATCCTGCTGTGGTAGACGACCTGTGACATTCTTCCTGAGTCCCACTGTGTAGATTGAGAAGAGTGGTAACACAGTAGATGAATCGACTTCATTTACTTCCAGTACGATGGACATGGAAGAATTATGGGCAAATTTTAAAAACATTGTAAATCACGCATTGGACAAGTATGTGCCGAAAAAGTGGGTTACGGATGGAAAAGACCCACCGTGGTTTAACAGCGCAATTCGGAGAATGCTCAGGAAGCAAAGACAGTTGCACTCGCGGTACAAGAAAGATTGGGAGAATGAGGACAAGCAAAAGTTAGTAAAGATTCGTGCTGCTGTAAAAAGAGCGATGCGCGAATCATTCAACTACTACCACCGTCATACCTTAGCAAAAGATCTTGCTGAAAACCCAAGGAAATTCTGGCATTACTTACAATCGGTAAGCGGGTCGAAGGCTTCCATCAAGCTTCAAATGACTCTGAGCACTAAGGGACTTAACATCTGAAGTCATCAGTCCCCTAGAACTTAGAACTACTTAAATCTAACTAACCTAAGGGCATCACATACATCCATGCCCGATGCAGGATTCGAACCTGCGACCGTAGCAGTCTCGCGGTTCCGGACTGAAGCGCCCAGAACCGCACGGCCACCTCGGTCGGCAGTCTCGTACAGATTCCCGTATGGAGGACATAGTGATAGACATCCCTGGGGTTGTGAAGCAGCTGAATGGGTTGAAAATAAATAAATCGCCAGGTCCTGATGGGATTCCAATTCGGTTTTACAGAGAATACTGCGTTGGCTCCTTACTTAGCTTGCATTTATCGCGAATCTCTTGCCCATCGTAAAGTCCCGAGCGACTGGAAAAAAGCGCAGGTGACGCCTGTATATAAGAGGGGTAGAAGGACGAATCCTTAAAATTACATACCAATATCCTTAACATAGGTTTGTTGCAGGATTCCCGAACATATTCTCAGTTCGAATATAATGAATTTCCTTGAGACAGAGAAGTCGCTGTCCATGCATCAGCACGTCTTTAGAAAGCATCGCTCCTGCGAAACGCAACTCGCCCTTTTTTCACATGATATCTTGCGAACCGTGGGCGAAGGGTATCAGACGGATGCCATATTCCTTGACTTCCGGAAAGCGTTTGACTCGGTGCCCCACTGTAGACTCCTAACTAAGGTACGAGCATTGGTTCCCAAGTATGTGAGTGGCTCGAAGACTTCTTAAGTAATAGAACGCAGTACGTTGTCCTCGATAGTGAGTGTTCATCGGAGGTGAGTGTATCATCTGGAGTGCCCCAGGGAAGTGTGGTAGACCCGCTGTTGTTTTCTATCTACATAAATGATCTTTTGGATAGGGTGGATAGCAATGAGCATTTGAGGCTGACTGCAGTACAATTTTACTGCCCCTACTTATATTTCGCGGAAAGACCACAAAGATAAGAAAGAGAGATTAGGGCTCGTACAGAGGCATATAAACAGTCATTTTTCCCTCGTTCTGTTTGGGAGTGGAACAGGGAGAGAAGATGCTAGTTGTCGTACGAGATACCCTCCGATACATACCGTATGGTGGATTGCGGAGTATGTATATAGATGTAGATGTCGACTGCGAGAACAATTCTACAGAACCATTGGATGGAGCAGGGAAAATATTACAGAGATAATCTATTGGCCAGTGTTGGCGATAAATTGCATACTGGTCGACAAAATGATGGCGCGTGAAAAAAGCCACCGGGTGGAGAGACGTTGCGCTATTGATGCTCAACTGGCAGAGACGGAAGGAGACGGGCACAACCTTCGGAGATGAGAGGACACTTCAGCGCCTTGTATGGGAATAGAGGAGACTTGTGACCCAGAATCTGAAGAGAGACGGAGCACCCCCTCAAGTGACCCTCTTACAGTTCGTCGCCGGTCACCTCTGACTCCGATAAGAACACACTGCAGCAACAGCACGACAGGGTTGGATGGGCGTATTAACTCGTTTGCTTTATGCAAGTACGGAACCCTCGACTGGTCGCTCTACCACAGCAATATGCTTGCCTTCACTTGCTGTTCAGAATTGTTTATAATTACTATTAATTCCTTCAATATTTAACATAATATTGGAGTAAACCATGCATGTATTTTACTCCTTGATTTTGCTTTCATAGTTAATAAAATCCATATACAAGGCAGAATTAACAGAAAGTTGAGGCCCACTCAGGATACAGTGCTCAGTGCCACAAACTTATCACGTTCTTTAAATTCTGCTGCGCAGTTTAATCAGCCACCACTGCTTCCTGGAGAGTGGTGTGATTTTGCAGCGGTAGCCGTCAGACGAGAGGTAAAACTAGACACGCTTGTAGGTCCTCACAGCATAATGGGGCTCTTTTTGTTTCCAAAAAACCACATAATATTCAAATCTAGTAATTTTATTTGGTGAATGGCACTGCTATTTTGTCCTTACGCTTATCAAATCGATCTTGAATATTTCCGTACATTTGAATGAGAACAGTATCTTCTGAAAAGATATTCTTATAACAATGTATCACTGAATAAACACGCTAACCTCCAATGCGATCATAGTATTCAGGAAAACCGCGATGTAACTATTTCAATCAGTTTGGAATTTTCACATTATTACAAATTGGGAACAAAAGTCTGGACTGCACACTCCTCTTCGCATTCGACACATGTACTCACGTCTTGTGGTCTTCTTTGAGCACATTACATGTGTATGTCTATCAGAAGTAAAGTTCAGTGCGCCATTGATCTTTCGTTTTTACATTGGCCTTGTTGACGGGTTTTCGACAGCTGATTTGTCGGGTGAGTTTTGTTGATGCAGCCGCCACCCTAATATTCTAATTGGAACTTTGTTACAGACAACTTTTAAGATCCGCATTCACTTCCACGGCTGTGGTAGCATTCCTGCCACTATTAGCAAGTTTAGTCATTCTTTTACTGTTACGGCAAATAAAGTGTTTCATTTCAAGTCTGCATATTACGACACTAGATACAGTGGATCTAGATGCTATTAAGAGTGTTGTGAATACTAGAATCAACGCACAAACTTCTGGAAGTTTAGTGACCAAAACAAGACCTTACCGAGTATCGGACCAGATTCACCGTGTCGCTCTTAACGGAATCAAATTGACAGATGAAAAGTTAATTTCGGGAGTGGCCCCATAGAGTGCGTGATATAGGGCCGTTACCTTTTGCAACTTATACTGAAGGTACATGGAATAACGTTGAACGTTGCGTGAGGCTATTCATGCACAATTCTGTTTCCCAAAGGAAGACTGCAACACATGAAGTCTGTAGCGAATGCAGAAAGATCTGAAAAGGATCGATAATTGCTGCAGGTACAGGAAATCGATACTGAACATAAATAAATGTGATGTATCGCACACAAATAAGTTAGAAGATCCACTACTGTTCGACTAAATTAGTGGCGACATATCAGTCGAAGTAGTAACTACTATAAAATACCTAAGATTAACCATCCAGAGCAATCTAGAGTGGAACTACCACTTACAACTAATAACGGGAAAAGTAGGGATCAGATAGTTTCATTGGGAGAATCATGAGAAAATGCAATTCATCTACGAAAGAAGTGTATTATAAAACACTTATTCTGCGATCCTTATCGAGCAGTATTAATAGAAGAGACAGAGACGATCCAAAGAAAAGTGGTGCGACTCGAGTGATAAGGAGATGCTTAACAAATTCCAACTGAAAATGCTGCAAGAGAGGCGTTATGAATGACGAAGAGGTTACTCTTGAAATTTTAAGAGCACTCGTTCCAAGAAGAGTGGGACAACATGTCATTTCCTCCCACACGAGTCTCGAAAAATGACCCCATGGAGGAAATCAGAGGAAGCCCATGGGATTTAAAACTGTGTTTTTCGATGTTGCAGTGCCTGTGTTGTTAAGCAGAACGATGCACTGCTGCGACTACAGTCGGTATGAAATACGTACTGTATTCAGAGTTGCGAATACAGCCATCAGCTGCATAAGCAAATGATAACAATAAACTATGCCTGACCAGGACTCGAATCCTGATTTTCCAAGTGGTCACCTTAACCGCTTTGGCTATCCGTGCATGATTCATGGCCCAAACTTCCATATGTCGTTGTTCCTGCGTCATATAACCTGTATTCATACAAAAATTATTTATTTCACTTACAGCGAAAGACATTTTAACCGAAAGTCAATGCCCGGTATTAGTGGATAAATTAATATTGTAGTGACTGTGTCGTTAAGAAAAACGGTACATCTTTCAGGACAACAAACGACAGCTCTCAGTGCGTCGACCGACAGGAAGACGTTCTTGACGACTGACGATGCTGGCGCCTTCGGACATTTCAACCCTTTTATAAGGACATTGTCGGGGTGCAGCCGCATTGAAGGTGGTCCCACCCTTTGGAGTGCAACTCGTCCACTGTTTTTTGTCTCGTGAACAGGATGGAGCCACTAGAGACCATTCAAAACCATTCGACGAAATTAGAACGTCATTCGAAAAAAGCAAAACGGACTGAAGCTTTTTCAGCTCTCCTGTTTTAGGTCCTCCTGTGGCGTCATCATGGGGAGTGCAAAATTAACATGCACCTGAGTAAAACGAGAGGTGATCCCTCTAAGACAAAACCCTCGGTACCACCCACGCAACTTCATTGAGTACGTTACCAATGTATTTCAGAAATTTCGATACCAGTTCAGCCTGGCAACTACTGTAGCGTCTGAATGCAGGCAGCCCCCTCCCGAGGGGTGTCGCTATGGTTGTCTAACTCTTAGGCGCTAGAGCAGCTACCGTGCTGAAACAGTTCAAATTCCTCTAAGCACTATGGGACTTGACATCTGAGGTTGTCAGTCCCCTAGACTTAGAACTGACCTAACTAACCTAAGGACATGACACACATCCATGCCCGAGGCTGGATTCGAACCTGCGACTGTAGCAGCAGCGCGCTGAAACAGTGAAAAATTTCAACGACAATATTGTCATTATCAGTGGGTTTCTCTTTATTCTAAAACATGCAAAATTAGCACCGTTACAAAACATTACTAAATGGTACATTGTTCTGTTTAGTTCCAGATACTGTTGGGTAGTCTGGGGGAGGAGACCAGACAGCGAGGTAATCGGTCTAATCGGATTAGGGAAGGATGGGGAAGGCAGTCGGCCGTGTCGGCCGTGCCCTTTCAAAGGAACCATCCCGGCATTTTCCTGGAGCGATTTAAGAAAATCACGGAAAACCTAAATCAGGATGGCCGGACGCGGGATTAAACTGTCGTCTTCCCGAATAGTGCCAGATATTGTGCTATGTAAATAGTTTTCCAATAACTTTTTACTGTTGAGTCACTGCATGTTTTCTTTGTCTTTCTGCCGTTTTTCGGAATATTTTCTATGTTTTTGGCGGTTTCTTGGCCTACAGCATGCTATTTGCAACGGTATAAGCAGCTATTATTAACAAATATGAAAAAGTGAATGAGATTTTCACTCTGCAGCGGAGCATGCACTGATATGAAACTTCTTGGCAGATTAAAACTGTGTGCCGGACCGAGACTCAGACTTGTGCAAGGTTCGTAGGAGAGCTTCTGTGAAGTTTGGAAGGTAGGTGACGAGGTACTGGCAGAAGTAAAGCTGTGAGGAGGGCCGGTGAGTCGTGCTTGGATAACTCAGACGATAGAGCACTTGTCCGCGAAGTGCCAAGTTCCCGAGTTCGAGTCTCTGTCCGGCACACAGTTTTAATCTGCCAGTAAGTTTCAAACCAGCGCACACTCCACTGCAGAGTGAAAATATCATTCCGGAAACATCCCCCAGGCTATGGCTAAGCCATGTCACCGCAAAATCCTTACTTTCAGGAGTGCTAGTTCTCTAAAGTTCGCAGGAAAGCTTCTGTGAAGTGAGACGAGGTTCTCGGAGAAGTAAAGCTGTGAGGAGGGGGCGTGACTCGTGCTTGGCAGACGGTAGAGCACTTGCCCGTGAAAGGCAAAGATCCCGAGTTCGAATTTAGGTCTGTCACACAGTTTTAACCTGCCAGGAAGTTTCAGGAAAAAAAGAACTTACATATCTCAGTTTTATACTATTTGAAATCGTGATAGTGCTGTGGATAAAATCTGTCATGTACTCACGTTCCTGGGTCAGCTTGTAGTTGCTTTACAAACACAGAAATAGGTAAGATTACGCCTTGGTAGTAATTCTAAACATTACACCATCTTGCTGTTCACTAGTTTAGAGAAGAAAGTAAAAGTGTTTCGCATCAAGGCAGAAACACAATCCCATATTATTTTTATGCAAACACGGACCAACAGAAGAGTTTCCAAGTTACGACAAGTATTACGTTAACGGGCGATACCGATGGTTTCCGAGCATATACATTTATTTGGCTAGACTGGGAAGCAGGAGCTTTGTCCCAGTGTGGTACTCACACCAGTGTTACCTGTTATCTGTACAGCCAGTGGGTACAACGTGATGTGTGGGACAGAGAACACACTGGCGATGCCGCAAAGTGTTCTCTCCGCTTCTCTGCGCACTGTTGGAGATTTTCTCTCCTCGGGGACTGGGTGTTTGTGTTGTTCTCATCATTTCATCATCACCATCATTCGTGGCAGTGGCTAGAATTTACTGGGAAAAAAATTGGGCTGCGAAAAAATTAGGACTTTGTACGGGCGCTGATGACCGCGTAGTTGAGCGCCTCCAAAACCAAACATCATCATCATCTGCTTCTCTGCGCAACCGCATCACGCAGCCGCCTTCTTACGCTGCTCTAAACAAACGGCGACAGACTCTAAAACAGCTATCCTCTCGGATGTAAAGGGCCCTGGGTGATATACGGTACCATCTGAGAGCCGCAGAAGCGCTCGCTTGTCCTGGTTGCAGCTGCAGCTGTTCCGCAAGGAGGCAGCCTCCTTCTCAGCTGACACTGAACTGGAAGTCGTCGTCTCGTGTGTGAGTGCGTGCGTGTGCGTGCGTGCGTTCAACGCCAGGGTGCGCTGCAGATGGCCTGCAGCCCCGCCGGTGTCAGGCCTGTGCCACAGCCCCGCTGACGCAGAGCGAGCCGAGAATAACAGCACCAGGCAGCGCAGCGTTGCCTCAGGCCGAGCCGCGTCTCCCTCTCTGCCGGTCTTTTTAAGGAAGCACGCCTCCTGCCGTCTACAGCACTTTTTTGTGTGGCACCCGGGTTGCCGGTAGAACGGAACAATGCCGATGAACAACGTCAGTTATCAGGCAGAAAAGAATCTCAGAATATGGTAATCCATCTTACAAACTAGCGTATGGCTTGACACTCTGTGCCGTGGATGACACCGAAGGAAGTACTTCACCAATCCAGCAGTCTTTGTGTAGGAAAAACGCTTCCACAAAGGAAATAACATTTCTGCGGAATTTTAAAAAAGCAGAAGTTGACTGCATGTATTCTACACCGTTTAAGACGTAAACCTTAGTCGATGTCTTTATTTATTTGCTTCTATTATATTACAAATTTGGTCAGCTACAGACCGCTTAGAACCTAGTACTATGCTACAATCTCTTCTTTCTTATCTTTGCAGAACTTTTTCGTGCGTTGGCTGATGGCATACCTCTGCGCATTTCACACCAACCTCGTTTTTGTTGCTGAATAGTAAATTCTGCAGTATCGATCAGTAGCCTGAAATTTTGCCTGTTGTGTATGGCGTCTTCTGTGACGTTAAGTCTTCTCAAATCCCTTCTTGTCTGTTCCAGCCACCCCATGGTGTTTTCGTAATTTGAAATGAAATTAAAAATTTCTTCGTATGCCTACTCTTATTCTTTCTGGAAATATGACCGTGAAACTTCGATAACCTCTTTCTTATAACGGCTGTAACTGTTTATGTATATATCTTCATTTTTCCTCTTCGTCCACTTGTCTTTCTTCTTTCGTCGTCCTAAACAACTGTTACGTGTTCAGTTTATCCCTGGAACGATACTGATATTTTATTATTTACGTTTTGGGTGACTTTGTATGTTAATTTCATTTTCTTGATATTCTTTTACTCGCTGTGTTGTCTAATGCATTTGTTTGTATCCAGTCTCCTGAATTCTCAAATGTATCGTCTATTTTGATGTTTCCGTATTGTGTTCTTTCCCTGTTATCTTTACGTTCAATGTATCCCGTTTTCTCTTACGATATTTTTAATCCGGTTTCAGTTGCAATTTCTTGATGTGTTTCCACAATTAGCTATGGATACTTTTTGGTCTCACAAATTATTGCAATGTCGTCAGCAAGAGCGAGACATTTCACCTGAGACCTTCCTCTTCCTTGCCCTAGATGGGTTCGATGTTACAAGCGGAAATTTTATTTTTCTTTAATTATTCGTTTAACTTAACAAAAAAGCCGTCACAGTATTTAAAAACACGAGCTGTACTGATGCTACACAAATGTACAACATTAAAATTTATTACAGTGTCTCACACTACAACTAATTACTGCTGGATGAAAAATGTCGTGCAGTGGGATTTTTAATATAAAACGTCTCTTGTTCTTCATCCCCTTTGTGCTTTTTAGGTGCCGGTTTGGGTGCAAGTAAATTAGTTCAAATACGGATAGCATTGAAGAGTAACCTCAAAATAATCTAGGTAACATAAATATTTTATCGGCTCACCATACATTAATACAATCCTTTTACAAATCGGAGCACTTTTACAAATAAGAGCGAACTTCTGAACTTAAGACCCCTAGATATGACTGCTATCAGACAAAAATTTATCATTTCATTGATTTTACACGATTCTCGATTACAAGTGAAAAGATCTCTGGTGCATGGATATAATCTATTTGTAAAAATCAAACAGAAAGAAAGTTGAAAAATGAACGGTCAGATTTTTGAGAGATGATTTGTCCAAATGAAAGAAATAAAATGGATTAGAGAAACAATTCACTCGTGTTCCAGTGATGCTCGAAATCATTTACAGCAGCTCGGATGCTCATACGTTAGTGTTGTAAGGAGAATCGTGACTAAAACTTCCACGAGACAAAGATTCCTTATTAATATTCATAATTCTAAGACTCTAAGGTAAATACTGAATTTATAACTCTCAATCGGCACCTCGTTTGTTGTACATCATTTCGAGGATATTTAGAGGAGCGTAAAATGTTTCTCTAATCTATTTTATTTGTTAATTCTACAACATTTATATCACAAAACGTTTGACCAATCTTTTCAGTTTTTTTGTTTTCAGATTTTTGTTCAGAAAGCATGAAATACACTTAAATATTGGTCGCTATTCTATTATTATCAAGAGTATGTAGAACAAGAGAAAGCAAAAAAGCTTCAACTTGAACTGTGATGTAATCTTTTTTTAGTGCCTGGTATCTGGGTATCTGTCGCGTCTTCTTGCACTTCCTCTTCAAACTCAGGCATCCATCGTCGCCTTGAAGCACCACAGTGGGCTCTGCTCGTTGTGAATGTAACCGTCTCCGTTGCCCGCTGGTACACCACAGCAAATGTGAAGGTGTCTGGTGGTGTGGAAGACACTCCACGTACAATTGATGAGCATCCCTCCCATTGCACAGAGCTTCGCCGTGCAATAACATCACATCACATTCCGCGGACGTGTAGTTCACGATAATCAACAGCAACACCATGAAAATGAAATATAGGTACAACATGCATTCTGTACTGTAGTGAATGGTTACTACTGTGCAGTTGTACAGTATAAGCAAACACCATAAGCACAACAGCAAGTGCAAACGTCCCTGAAAACGTCACTGTATATTCCAAATGGCATACAAACAAACCAGTAGTGGCCACGGGACATCGGGTGATCGGTGAATGACGTACGTAATACCCTAGTCAGTGCTGCCGAAGATGCGGGTGATTTGAAAGTGTGTTGCGGTATTTTGAGTGTCGCGAGTAAACGATATGTTTATAGATATGAATTACAATGCTGAATTGATAGTCTCGATTCTCACTGCAATTCCTCAACGTCTGTAAAGGAATATCAGTTAAACCGTCTAGTTCTGCATTAGATGTTGATCTGTATTCTGATTCACTGCCGGTTTTTGATCCTAATATTTTTCGTAGGAGTCTTTATTCAGTTTATTTTCACTTTTCGAGCTCTCCCTTGGTAGTCAGTTCGAGTTTGTGCTGAGAGAGAATTTCTGGTGTGACCACTGTGTTCGGTTTACGTTCCAGGATATCGGTTTCTTAGTGTAGATCTTTCTTATTCTTTGACAGTGCCTGCCGATTTTATGTTTTCTAGTCTCTGTATCAGTCTTTTCTTTCATGTTGATATCCATTGTCCTATATATTGAAAACAGTGTCTACTTTAGATATTGTGTTACCTAATTTAAGCTTTTGAGGCGCATTACTGAAGTTAGTTATGAAGTGGGTTTTTGAAACGATATTTGTAATCTTGCTTTCGCTGGCTGACGATCTAGTTCTGTGATTTACACTAGTGAACTTTTGAGTGTAACAAGTGCCATGTCATCTCAAATGTTAGACAATCTATTGTCATCTTCTACGGTTTTCTTCCTAGTTGCATACCCCCAGTACTCTCTAACCACTTTCTCTAATGCACTGTTAAAAAAGTGCAGTAACAAGTCATCTCCTTGTCTTTCTCCTGATTTTATTTCAAAATTTTATGTCAATTGTTGTCTCATATATTTTATTTCTGTTTTGTTATCTACTGCAACTCTTTTAAATTGTCAAGTAATGTAGTTCTAACAATAGAGCGGCAAGACTTTTTAAAACCTACCGAAGTTACCACGTATTTAAAGCTTCTGATTTCTCTAATTACTAAGGTGTCTTTTAAGTTTCTCACTTGTTCTCCACATAAACTGTTGTTCCTAAACCTTCCTTGACACGCCCGTAAATGTGTATCGAGTATCCTTTCAGCTCTGCTTAAAAGTGCCTTCGACAGGATTTTATAGGTCATCGGCAAGAGGAAAATTCCTATATAGGTAAAATATTGAAGATACTTGTAAACAGCAGCTGTAAAGCGAAAATCTTGGAATGGACAATAGAATTCGCCAACCAACTGCTAACACATTTTTATTACGACCCTTGATCTAGGTTTCGATAAACGGCTTTATTGGTTAATATGTGATATGTTACGACAGAAAAAGGAACCTGTGACCAGTGGAGGCATTCCGTTTTAGATGTTTTATTTTAAGTTATATTTACGTTTATTTTTTAGTCAAAAACCTCCCCAAAACTACGTTCTGAAACAGTGTTTTGTTTCTGCAATAGATAGTGCTACAGAGTGTTGTAACACAACACAAATATCTTCTTAACACATCTAAAGTCACCTGATGACGGAGCTTGAAACCTCTGAAACGCGTTGTGAATGTATATAAGCAGTTGTTCTATTCTACTTTATTGGTATTTAAATCTACCTGTGCTCAGCCACGCATTGCTGTGGCTCAGTCTGGTTAAAGGAAAAGAAAGATAGGAGAAAGGACACGTTTCTAACGTGTAAAGAAATTAGGTATACGTCCTGACCTCCTCCTCCTCCTCCCTGTCTCTGCCCATCTTCTTCTCTCCCTCTCTTTCTTCATCTCCTTCTCATGCTTTCCCATCTCTGTGTCCATCACCTCCACCCCCTTTATCTTTTCATTTCTCCTCTCTCCCCATCTCCTCCTGGCGCATATCTCCTCTCCTTTCTGTCCATCACTTTCTCCGTCTTTTCTATGTCCAACTTCTCCGTCCCCTCTGTCTTCGTCTCCTCCTGACCCCTCTCTTTGTCCATCACCTACTTTTTCGCTTTCTATCTCCATTTCTTCCCACCCCTCTGACAGTTTCCTGTTCCCACCTCTCTCTGACTTTGAGCCTTGCTCAGTGTTATTGCATATTCAGATTCTGTGGCAGCATTCTAATCATAAGCCAATAAGCCATAAGTACAAATTTTCTGTTCGCTAACAACGTTTCAGTATCTGTAAAAATCGCTCAAGAACTTTTCGAAATTTTTGGTAATGTTTCCCCTTTGTACATTCATATTTATTTATATATTACATGTAATAAAAGTAGGTATGTAAGAAAGAGAGGCACTAACTCTAAAGCAACGTTGTGTTATGATTTCTAAGGAATCAGTGAACAACATTCAGAGATTTAAGACGTTGAATAAATGAAGATTTTAGTTTTTATATAGAGTTCCCTATAATCACTACGTACATATTTATATACCATATGTTGCGCTCTAGTAGTTACATAAAAACGTGGGAGTTTTCGAATGCAACGTTGTCAAGATGCCAAAAGAATCAGTGAAGAATTTTGGGAGAGTTAAGACTTTGTGCAAACGAACATTTAATTTTTTTATTTATATAGATAGGTAGTCAAAACTTTAGGACAAAATGTCCGGCTAAAGATGAAGCCAAGTGCGACTTTTCTGTTTTTGTACCTGGGAAGCCTACCTGAAGACAAACAGTCCTTAAGGATTCACCTGCGCGCCGGCCGGCGTGATGCCGGGGCACCCCAGTTGGCAGGTGTGCGCCCGCAGGGAGATGCGGTTGCTGGGCCGGAGAACCCGTTGCTCGCCGCCACTCTGAACAGTTACCTGCCTGCCGTCTCCAGCGCACGCTCTCAGCCACCGCAGGCTGGCAGTGCGCTGCACCTCACTCTCTACACGACTAAACACCCGGCAAACTTCTGCCGATTCCTTAGCATTAACCTCCATGAGAATCTTAAATCCAATTCACTTCCCCTCGATCGGTGACAGATTTCCACTAAATTTACCAAAAATCGATAATGCGAAATCCATCTCGCACTTTCCTCGCGTGGTCTCGTGAAACCCATGGTTCAATGTAGCCGGGTAGACGCGGTATTTCTTGACACCCGAAAAGCGTTTGAATCAGCATCACACCAACGCTTATTAATAATAGTACGGTCATATGTGGGAATTTTTTACTGGCTGTCATTTTCGATGCAGGGTCATTGACTGGTGTAAATGTCATTGATCGTGTGCCATATGGAAGAGTGTGTGTTGTGCCTTGTTCCCTTTCATATTTATGACCTAACAGACAATATCAATAAACTGCCGGAAAAAGTGCAGTACCCTCAGCGTTATTTTATCGATAAGTGATGTGACAAGTAGTTCATAGCTGTAGGAATATACGATAACAAACTCAGGCAAAATGAGGGTGTCCAGACAATTGCACCAATACGTGATGTACCTCCTCCCCCCCCCTCCCCTCCCCACCCCACCACCACCTTGCAGCAACGCTGAAGTGTATTCTCGCATGCAAACGATGATGAACGTGCCGAATGACATCCAGCGATTGACGGTCCGAAACGTCTTGCGCCTTTTGTTGCCAATCGGCAGTGGTAGTTGCTGGCTGTGTAGAAAGTGAACGTTCTTCATCATGCCCCGTAGATGTTCAGCTGGCGAAAGATCTAGTGATTTTGCTGGCCAGGGCAGTTTTGGAACACCAAGAAGAGAACGTTGCTTCGCAGTAGCCATATGTAGACGTGCACTATAAAAAAGCCCATTAGCTTTCTGTCGAAGAAATGGGAGTAGCACCGGGAAAACAGCCTGTGAAAACTGGTTACACTTTACCCTACAGAAACGCCAAATGTGACCGCTAGTTGCAACTACTACTGACCATGTGCACATTTGATTTTAGTCCTGCTGCAAGCAGAGGGTTCCCAGTGGTCCTTGATGACGCAGCAGGTGGATGTTCTGTCGGCCACTGTTTCTTGTTCCAGAGATCAGTGCTAAAAGCGGCAATGAAAGTGGTCAGCGCGATGAATCACTAACATTACAACCCCTCAACATGCACACATATTATACCCTAATTCCACTGAACGCAGTTGTTGAGGGTGTTGCATTTTTTCCGTCAGTATAGTAACATCAAATTTTTCGCACACGACTAATTTATCTACAGAGTGATTTATATCCACCGTGTACAAACTCTAGGCATTGATCGATTAGAGGATACGGAACAAAAAAGGTCTAATGAACTTAAGTCCGGAAATGCATGGTTTCCATACTAGAGACCATTTATTTAATCATACATTGTTACAGACTGGTGTCTAATGCGCACTTTACCATGCAGCCACAGTTACAGTACGTTTTCAAAATGGTTCCATATGTTTCAAAGCATGCGTGTACGCGCAATGGTATGTACTCTCTCATACGTCACATCAGCCGAGCTGTACCTGAACGATATCGAAGGCAGCATGGTTACGCTGCTCCACTGTCTCCACATCTGGAACGGGCTCTGAGTACACAATACTTTTCAGATGACCTCAGGACCATAAACTGCACCGGTTGAGATTCGATGAACGAGCAGGTCATGCAACAGGACCTCTTCGTCCAATTCACCGGCCAGGGAAAACGTGACTGAGATGACTCCGGACATTAACGGCGATGTAGGCTGGGGCACCAACATTTAGCAGTCACATAACCCTTAGAATCGTCAATGTCACTTCTTTCAGCAGGGAAGGCAAAGTCACTCGTAAGAAACGCCGGTAGTTTGGGCCTGTTAGGAAGGAAGACTGGACCGAGAGTACGGTCGCCTATTACCCCAGCCCAAACATTGCAGCTGCACCAATGCTGACGATTCACTGTCAACACACGATGGAGGTTCTACGTACTATTCCACAGATGACAGTTACGGAAGTTAAAGATAGCACTCCGTGTAAAGGTGGCGTCACCTGTGAATTGGGTGGATGACACGGAACGCGGAATCATGGTTGCCTAGTGAAGAAACTGCTCCCGATGGGGAATGTCTGTCGCTAGTAAGCCCTGCGCACGCTGCAAGTATATTAACAATTGTCATGGAGAATGTAACACACGGTCGTCTGGCTTACTCTGTACTGGCAGGTCAACTGCCGGGTACTGACACGGCGGTCGCTTTCCACAGTCTTCATCACATTTTCGTCCACGTCTGGTGTCGGAACGTCCTTCATGAGTTTCTGCTTCCTGAAACGACCCTGTCCGAAACCGCGAAACACTGTTGCAAATATTGAACGCTGGGTTGTCATCGGCGAGGATAGATCTCCTGATACGTCCTTGCTGCCCGCCTCCCCTTGCCATTTACCTTTCCGCAAGTAAACGCTATGTCGACAAGCTCTCTATTCGATTACGGAAACACTGTGTACAACAATGTATTTCGTCCATTTCAAGGTGAGCCAGGGAGAGAAGTGAAGCGGACACAACATTACCAATTATTATGGCAAGAAAGGAAACTAGGTCATGAAATATCAGGAACTGTACAACCCTCTAGGAGGAAGCAATACATACTGTAACTGCGGTGCATAGTACAGCGTGTATTAGACTGCAGCCTCTGTGAAAAAGTACCGTTGAATAAATGGTCTGGAAACCATGCATTTCCGGACATACGTTAATTAGACCATTTTTGTTTCGTATCCTCTCATTCATCAATCATTAGGGTTTGAACACAATGGAAAAAATCACCCTTGTGTCTTGAAAACTGCTACACAAATATTCAGTCAGTGTATTTCACAAAAAGCAAAAACCTAGTATCTTGTGACCCGAACATCAGTGAGTCACAGTTGGATTCAGTAGACTCGTACAAACACCTGGTTGTAACAGTTTGTAGGGATGTGAAATAGGATGATCACACAGGTTCAGTGTTGAATAAAGCAGGCAGAAATTGGGGAAAATGGAGTCATCATACAGAGGAGATTGTTTACTGAACACCCATGTAACCAGTCGTCGAATATTGTGCCGGCGTGTGGGACTTGTCCCAAAAATTACTAGCAAGGGATGCTGGTCGTATTGAAAGGAGGTCAGCACTTGTGGTGATTTTTTTAACCCATCGGAAAAAAATGGAAATTCTGGAAAACCTGAACGGGAGACACCTGAAGATAGACACACACTATCCCGTAAAGGCCTACTTCCAAATTTTCCATAACTAGTACTTAGTGAGAAAACTGGAACTCTATTACAACCTCATTGGTATCACTCCTGTAGAGACCGCGAAGGCAAGATTAATATAATTACAGGGCGCACAGAGGCGTTTAAGCATTCATTGTTCCAGCTCCCAATACGGGAAGTAAAGGGAACAAATCTTAACATGTGGTACAATGATTGACATAAAATGCAACGAGTATAAAGAAATAGTCCGCTGAAAAGTAAGACCTCCTAATCTTTTACGTGAAACTTCTGAACGCTTTTTAAATAAAACAACCATTATTAACATTCTACATCTTAATTCTGCATCTCTACATGTTTATTTCTCAACACAGTCATCCTAGTGACGAACAAATTTCTCCCAACGAGAAATCAGTTTGTCGATACGGTAACTGTGGAGTGTTTGACTTTACTGAAAAAGCAACGACGTCACCTCTGCTTGCAAAGTTTCGCCACTATCAAAATAAAGTCCTCGAAGGTGTTGTATTTTAGAAACGTATAACAATCCGATGGGGCCCGGCTGGGACGGTATGAAGGATGTTCATTGAAAGTGAACCGAAGGCGCTGATTGTTGCAGATATCGCAGCGCTCGTGTGTGGTCTGGTATTGTCATGCTGAAGGAGAGGGTGCGCCATGTGTGGACGAGCTCTTCGAATTAGAAACTCGATTACAGCACGATACTTCTCACGCAGAGACGTAGTTAAGTCACACACCGCTATGTTACACGCTACAGTTCGGAACCCTCTAGCGGTAGAGGGTTTCAAATATAGAGACTTGAGGAATAAAGGTGGAGAACGTTAATAAAATTTGTTTTATTTAAAAAGCTTCAAGAATTTTCACACACAAAATCCGGAGGAATTACTTTTCAGCAGTCTGCAATTTATGTTCGAAGCGATCGCTTTGTTAAAAAGAAGTCTACGGATACCCATGGCTATAAGCTGCCCGCTATTTTAATTGTACAAGAGGTCGGATCACTTCTACACGTAGGTCAGGAGGCCTGAAGATGGTGTAGCGCAACGCTGAAACTGGTAGTAAAAATAAAATAAAACAGGTTATTTTGAAGGCTGAAGGTGTTTTAATTTGATATTTTATACTGAACACCCGAGGTCCGTCAATCATTCAGGATGAAGATGGACTTGAAGAGGAAATATAACTTGTCTGCAAAAGCCGCATGTTCGACCGAACACTGAGCTTTACACGTCAATCTGTGACCATTGATTAGTGGATTTAGTAGAATGTACAGAGAAGATTTAAAGAAGAAATTTTTCGCCAAGGATTTATTCGGCATGCTGGGGAACGTTACGGAGATGCTCATCAAAGTCTAGTGGCAGAAGTTACAAGATGTGCTTCACACACACCTTTGTTGTTAAAAGTCCGCGAGTGTACGATCTTGCAACAATGACGCAATAAATTAGGTCCTTCGACGGACGATTCGCGACAGCGAAACTACAACTAGGCGCTAAATGGTTGGACGTCCACGACTCTTCACAAACGTGAGACTCGGAAGCTTGTCCTGTAAAGTGGATAGCTGGTGATATGTAGCACCTCAGTCGAAAGAGCAATATGCTGTTGCATGCACAAGTGTTCGGAGCACACTGTTCATCACAGATCATTGAACACGGAGCTCCGCAGCAGACCATCACGTCGAAGGACATCTTGCTGTACAGCGTGAGTCGCACTACCAAACCAGTAGTCGTACCCAGAGTCCGTCGTCAGCGGCCTCTGATGCTGCATTTGTCTCTAAATGGCCAGGGAAGGCCGCAATTCCTTATACCAAAGTACTTTGAAAATATTTCAGAATAATCTCCGAAATTTTGTCGGTGTAGAGCGGGTTTCTGCTGCATACCACATACAGGGTGATTCAGCTGCCCTCCCGATGTCGTTTCATGCGACCCGCAATGTCATATCTGGCCTTTAAAACCACACGTGAGGTTTTCATACTGTTATTCACAGAGAAAAAAAAACAGGAAATTGAATGTAGTTAAATTTTGTACTAGGATACCTTCAATTGCACCACTAACCCCACATTCATCTTTCACTAGTCAGGATTCCTAGTATATTGTTCATAGCACTCCCCCCTGCCACTGTGCAATAGTTTCTGAGTACATGACCTATTCCCGATATTAGCCCTTTTTTGGTCTCTTATTGATTAAGCTATTATGTCACAAACACAGTAGACTATTTCGTTAATATTGCCTCCTCGTTGGTTTTAGTGCATGTGGGAGTGCCTGTGCGATAAAGTAGTTGTGTGGTCATATCGTGCGCATGCGTGCACGACAGTTTTCGTTCTTATCCACATTCGTTTATTTTAGTCATTGTTAGGACGCTGATAACTTCGCAGTTGGGCGCCCTTAACACACACACACACACACACACACACACACACACACACACACACACACACACACACGAGGCCGTGAGGATAATGAAAGAAAAAAGACTGTTGTGACCGGTACGCTAAAACTAATTATGTTGGCAATTCTATCCAAACTTAACCCTTACAAGCACGGTACTCTGATGCAATTTTTTATTTTAAATTGGTAGGTAGCATTTACAAAAACGTGAATTTTACAATTTTCTAAGTGCTCGATTAAGCCAGTGAAGTAATAAGGCCAGTCAGTGAAGACCAAAAAGGGACGAATGTGGGAAATAATTCGTTCAGTCGAAAATTTTGTAGGAGGGAGTGCCACAAACAGCATATTGACCACCAGGGGATGAGTATACCTGTAGAAATGGTGGTGCGTTTGTAGGCCACGTTTCTACATTTTTCTTGAATAACTCGAAAACTGCCGCCTCTAGCTAAAATGTATCCCAATACAAAATCTCACTACACTACATTTTCTATGAAAACGCCCCGTTAGTTTTTTCTAAATGACTAATAGTTTGCGCGTAGTAAGAGAGAGAATATGAACATCTCGCGCATGGTTTTTAATGGTCATAAATAACACTGTAGGCCGCGTAAAACAGCATCGGCAGGGAGAACTGAATAACCTTGCTTAGCAACATCCTTCATCATCAGCAGGTGGCCAGCAGTTGTTGTTGCCTATAGCTGATGGCTGCCGCCACGACGAACGCACACCTCAGCACGGTGGAACAGTGAGTGGTGAGAACACGCCAGCACTATTCCCGTACGGAGGGAGGTGCTCAGCGATTCGCCTTGATAGCACGTCGGAGCCACGGTCACCATAATTTGGCACAATTGGCCGGCAGTCGGCCGAGATTACGCGAGCGAGCCGGAACTGGGGATGACTTCACCCGCCGTCAGAAGAGGTGCACGGACACACTCACAACGGGCACCGCCAAGTCGCGGTCTCTCAGTCTCCACCTAGGATCGACGTCTGCCATGCGTGACAAGTGGAACTGGCGACGCACGTGTACGGGGTACACCAGAAGCACTTTCACAAATATGACCGCAGATTACTCAAAAGGAAAACGACAAAAGGTTCATATCAACACATATCCGGAAATGCTTCGTGTTTAGTTGCTGAGTATTGGAAGCTGTCTGTTAGAAAATCTCTTTCATAACAGTTAGCTTCATGTTACATGTATCATTTGGCTCCATGAATCGTAATGATATGGAACCAGTGTTTTGGGATTTGCAAATTGCATTGCTAATTAATTTGTAATTCTGGCTACATTAAGAACATTTATAAGTTTTTTAATATACAGATATGAGTTAGTAATTCCTACCTTTTATACTTTACAATAATAGAAATTCCTCTGTGGAATAGGAATTGTCAAGGAGAAAATTTTTCACTTAGTTTCCAAATTTTAATTTGCTGTCTCTCAAACAATCTGTATCACTAGGGAATTTGAAATTTTTTTATTGCAGCGCTGTGCGAGCATTTTTGTGTGTTAAAGACAACTTTAATTAGGAGTACTGAATGTCATTTTTCATTCTGGTATTGTAATTATGTATATCATTATTCCTTTTGAACTGCAGTGGATTAGTTGAAACAACCTTCATGAGGAAATAAATAAGCTGCACAACAGTAGTCAGAACGCTCAACTCCTTATAATCAGACGGCTACAAGATTTGTTGTTCAAGTATGTGGACCTAAACCAAATAGAACTAACAGGGGATATTGAAAGAATACATAGAAGAGGAGCAGGATTGGTCACAGGATAGTTTGACCCTGGGAGAATGTTATAGTGATGCTGAAGAAACTGAACTGACAAATTCTTGAGGATATACGTAAACTATCCCCAGGAAGTCTGCTAACAAAGTTTTGAGAACCGGTTTTTAATGACTAGTAATTACTACAACCCCCCACGTATCACTCACATAAGGATCGTGAGGAAAAGTTAAGAATAATTACAGCACACACAGAGGCATTTACTCGTAGACTATCGTTTTCCTCGCTCTCCATATGCAAATGAAACGGCAAGTAACCCTATTACCTGGTACGATGGGACGTACAGTGGTTTGCAGAGTATCGATGTAGTTGTAGGAAACGATCGTAGGTGAGTATCACATATTGTTTTTACAGCACGTTTTTGAGCAGTGAAGACTTTCTTTCTCAAAGATGAGTTATCCTGGAACAATATTCCATATGATATTGTTGAATGAAAACATGAAAAATACGTGAACTTCATTATTTGTCTCTCCCCAAGATTTGCAGTTCTTCTAAGTGCAAATGTATCTGAACTTAGTTGTTTTCGGACTTAGGAAATGTCTTTACCATTTTAAGTTCTCATCGTTACGGACAAGTTTCTACTGTTTATTGTTTCCTCGTTAACTGTGACATTTATTGTTGGTGTAGTACTTCTAGATGCGCAGAACTGAATATGTTGTGTGTTTTTGAAACTGAGAGTGAGACCGTTCGCAGAAAACCTATCAGTGATACTCTCAAGGACATTGTTCACCGTTTCCTCTATTCCTGTATGCATGCTTCCATTGATCAGAGTACTAGTGTCATCTGCAAAGAGAACAAATTCTGCTTGTTGTATGTTAGACGGAAGATCGTTTACATATATGAGGAACAATAGTGGACTTAAGATTGAGCTCTGGGGATCCCCGTAAGTGACGGAAGTTCTGTTATATATATGAAAAACAATACTGGACTTAAGATTGAAGTTTGGGGAACCCCATACGTGATTTCTCCCGTGTCATGATTACATCCTCAGACTATATTGGTTGAATTACTAAGTACAACTTTTTGCATTGTTTTGGTTAGATATGACCTTATCAATTGCTTGGCTGTATAATCAGTCCCATAAAACTTCAGTTTAACTTTACTCGAGATGCAGGCCGCTGGTGTGGTTGAGCCTTCGCTCAGGCTTCCCATGTGCACTGAGAGGAAGGCGATCACAGCGGACAGACACATCTTGTGGGTGCTGCCTGCGTTTTTAATGCTTTTGTTGGTTCAGATTCTACGATTTTATCCAATATCTCATTTGGATGGTCGTTTCTACGCTGCAACGAACAGGAATTCATGGTGAAAACGTAGCTTGCTAGTGTACTCTGCGTAATTTTTATTCCCTGCTTGTCAGCTTTATAGGTATACTCTTTGTGATGAAAGTTAATCCAGTGTTCAGTGCGAAAGACTTTCTTTCGTATTCAAGGATCGGTATCGGTCTTTAGTTGGTTCAACAGTGAATTTAGGTCATGAAACAAGTTACTATCCCACTTATTTGCTGTAACTACCATGATTCGAAAATTTATGGGATTCTTTGTTCTAACTTAGATCATTTGAGGTAATTGTATTCAACCTCGTCCATGCGCTCTTTTGTAAATTCAATGCTGATCGATAGTGCTCTTTCTCTTGAATAATAAACGAAAATTATTTTAATTCTTTCATCACTAAACCAGTTACCAATTGGCATGATTTACTGCCCGGTACCAATGTACTCATTTACTCTTCACGTAAAGCCGTAGACAATGCGAGCACGGTTCACTGAATATGTACTACCATCCGTGGAACTGTAATTCAAATAAGCTGTAATTATAGTCCTGCATGCATATCGCATGCTGCTGAGAACTTCGAGACACATGCTGATCGTTAATATATTGAGAATGACTGTCGTGTTCAATGCTACTTGTCAGTACGTGATAGGTTATACAATGTGGAGTCTACAGCGCCGATGTATACAGGCTCTCTGTAAGGGAGGATTCTGTACACTTCCTTATCGTGTTAGTAAGCTTTGAAGATCTTGTTGGATGTAATGTCCACCAGTTAAGCAAAACACCGTTTTTTAAAGTTCCCAAACATGTTTCAGCATCTCTGTGCCATCATCAGTGATTCCTGTTTTATTCAATCTGTTATGTGAACATTTTTATTAAATGGTTGCAAAATTACGGAAATATTCAGTTCAAAAAAGATTGGTTTGTAGTTAATACCTTTACACTCGGTTAGCATGGTTTTACAGGACCACTTGTGTATTACTTATTACAAGTAACTTATCATCTGTAACGAAATGATGTTGACGAGAAATTTTGTTGGGAGTTAACCTATCACTATTTTATCTTGTAAACATAATTTAGTTTGTCGCGATATTTCGCGCCTACATTCGTCTTAACTTACGTTTTTCTGTGACAAGGCCTTTTTTTCAGTATCCTGAACAGATGTTGCGAAGCACATGTAAATATAACACATATTTGCACAAATACGGTCGTAAAAGCACTTTGCACTTCACCAGCACACACCGTAATTGTGGTTGTTGGTGTCCCAGCCCAGTCAGTGTTCATTTGTTCACCAGTGAGTTTGGCACCAAATTTGATTTTTTTTACATTTTATCTTTGTGTGTGTGTGTATGTATAGGTGTTCTTTACGCTTCTTAGTTGTTGGTGTTGTTGTCTTTTAAGTGGTGTTCCTTTCGTGTGTAAAACGATAAGTCTTTGCAGAATGTAGGGTATCCGATTTCGACGCACGCACGCGCGCACGCGCGCGTCTGTGTGTGTGTGTGTGTGTGTGTGTGTGTGTGTGTGTGTGTGTGTGTGTGTGCTCTTACAGAGTGTGGTGTAGTCATCTACGATCTGTTTCCTTCTGCTTGGCTTCTGTATGTGGAATTTTTTCTCATTGGTCAGTTTGCTGTATAGGCTATGGCTGAGTTTAGGTAATCTTAAGCCTGTTTCTATTGTAGTTGTGTGATGATTGTGGGCTATTAAGTGGTCAGCAAATGTGCAATGAGAGCTGTTGCTTTTAAAATCTCTGAGATGTTCTGAATATCTGGTTTTGAAATTTCTACATATCTGTTATCTGTATACTGACTGGCAAGTGTTGCAAGTGAGTTCATGTAAACAAAATTCAAATTTGGTGCCAAACTCACTGGTGATCAAATGAACACTGACTGGGATGGAATACACAACAGCCACAATTACAGTGTATTTCGGTGAAGTGCAAAGTGCTTTTAAGGCCATATTTGTGAACATATGTGTTACATTTACGTATGCTTCACAATTCCTCTTCAGGATGCTGAGAAAAAAGGGCTTGCCACGAAAAACGTAAGTGAAAACGAATGAAGGCGCGAAATATCGCGACGAACTAAATTAGGTTAAAGCATAAAATGAATGGTTAACTACCAACAAAATTTCTCATCAACATCATTTGGTTGCAGATGACAAGCTAACTGTAATAAATAAGACACAAGTGGTCCCGAAAAACAATGCAAACTGAGCGTAAAGCTATTAACTGAAAGAAACGAATTGTTGTTTGAACTAAATATTCCCGTAATTTTGTAACCATGGAAGTGCTTACAACTTTGGAACGTCATATTCATAGGATTCAGGCCGCGTGAATGTTCGTTCATGGGTCAAAACCTTGAAAAACAGGGGAATATTTTCGTAGTATTAATTATGAGGTCATACCAATTTGGTACTCAGATTTAACATAAAAAGGAGTGGGAGGCTTGCAGTGTGGAAGATGTTTCGATGGGAAATCCGACAAATGAAATTTTCGAGCAGTACTTAAAATTCATTTTGTTGTGTAAGTGATATTGTTCAACGTAAGAGTACTAACAGCGCGTGGAAGGACGATGCATGTAACAAAAATCAAAATAAGAATCAGCAAACATGATGGCTGAACCAAAATATCATAGGATGAAATAAGTGAAATCTTTCAGGGAACTGGGAAATTTAGTGGAAAAAATGGAAGCTCTGTGAAACAAGATTAATAAGTGGAATATCTATGACTACAAGAGTTTTTGAAAGGCTGGAAGGTTTGTTGACAGCAAGAATAGTTCAGACAGAATTGAGATTCACCTAATTTTTTTTTCCTGGCGTGCAGTATTGCATGGCAGCGACTCGTGAGCAGTGAAAAATAAACATGTATTGTTTTGAAACTTGCTTGTGATGAAACATGCTAAAAGTTAAGTTGACTAACAGAACGACGAAAGAAAAATTACTTCTACGAATCGCAGATAAATGAAAACTAATGAAAAGATCTTGTCTTAGACAAATATCGAGAAGAAATTGCGTCCAACGATAAGTCTTTGAAGGAAAGATTACAAGGAAGAAAGAAATGGGAAGAAGAAGCTTTTTATAATGCTGAATTATATAAACAAATGTCAAAGTTACCAGCAGATTAATGAAGAATTACAGGACAGGTGAAAGACGTTTCCAGTCCATTCCTGTTGCAAGACTGATATGTATAACAAGCTGAAGATTATCGAAACACGTCAAGCTGCTGACGAACTCATTGTACCCTCGATAGTGATATACTGGTATGGAGACTTGTTGCTACATACATCTTCGTAAGTTCTCCGCAAGTCAAAGTACGATGTGTGGCGAAGGATACTTAGTACGCCAACATAATTTTCGCCGCTCCTTAATCCATTCGGAAACAGTAGGCAGCGAGTAAGTCGGTACGATCCTTCTGTATAGTTCCGTTTGTTTCTAATTATCGAGTTGTGGCCTTTAGTGACTTATACCTTGCAGAAAGTTATGTTTATCCACTAATTTTCGATCGTGGCTTTTGGAATTTAATGATTTAAGCTCTCTGGAATCTTGTAGTATCCCCCACTGATCTTATCATTTAAACGCGTGTGTTTTGCTAGTAGTCTGTTTGATACACCACTAGAGCAAAATATTGACACGAATTATTTACAGGAGAATGGAAAAACTGGAAGAATTCGGCCTTAGATAAGATCAGTTTGGGTTCTGGAGAAATGTAGGAATATGGGAGACATTACTGACCCTAAGATAAGTCGTAGGTTTGAAAGGCTCGCAGTCTTTGTAGATTTAGAGAAAGCTTGGCTAGAATGCACAAACATTCGTAAGGTAGTGAGGATAAAACGCTGGAAGCGAAAGGCAATCTACAACAGAACCAAACTACACTTCTTGGTGTCGGAGAACATTAAAGGGTAGCAGTTGTTGAGAAAGGAGTGAAACAGGGTTGTAGCCTATCCTTGATATTATTCAGTCTGAGCATATGGCAAACAGTAAAGCAATCCACGGAAAAATTTGGAATGGGAATTAAAGGTGGGGCAGAGGAAATAAAAGCTTTAATGTTTCCCGATGACAGTGTAAATCTGTCAGAGACGGCAGAAGACTTGGAAGAGCAGTTGAGAAGATTGGATACCGCGTTAAAAAGAGATTATCATATAAATTGCAACGGAAGTAAAAGAAGGATAATAGAATGTTGTTGAATTCAATCTGATGATACTTACAGAATTAGATTAAGAAATGAGATAATAAAACTAGTTTATGAGTTTTGCTATCTGAGCAAGTAAAATAACTGATGATCCTCGAAGTGGAACGATATGGAATGCAGAATGGCAGTAGCAGAAAGAAATTAATGAAAAAGCGGAATTTTTTAACTTCGAATACAAATGTAACTTAGAAAGTATTTTCTGAAATATTTGTAGGATAACTGGCTTGTACGGAAGTGAATCGTGGACGACAGGAAGAACAGACTAAAAGAGAACAGAGGGTTTAGAAATGTGGTATTACAGAAAATACTGAAAATGAGATCGTTAAGTCGAGTATCTAATGAGGTGATACCGAACAGAATTGAGGAAAAAGGAAGGAAAGAAGGAAGACATCAGGGTCATTGGAGACGGAGCACAAACTATGATTGTGTCACGATTGGGAAAGGAAATCGGCCCTAGCCTTTCGAAGAAACCATCCTGGTATTTGAATTGAGGGAAAATGAAGTTACGGCACAGTCTAAGAGATGGGATCAGTTGGTAGTAAACATTCTGAAGTGTCGCGACACTGTCAGTTTCGTAATGAAAGGAAGTATGAGTGGTAAAAGCTGTAGAGCGGACCGAGACTTGAATACCGTAAACAGGTTCAACCGGACGTAGTTTGCAGTAATTATTCTGAGATGAAGAGGATTTCATGGCAGTAGTGTGGAGAGCTGCACTAAACTAATGTTCAGACTGAAGACCGCAATAACAATAGTATGAATCGAGAGAGTTAGTGGGTCATTTAGCTAGTGGAGGCTGGCATATTTCGAGGAACAGTGCTAAACGAGTAGTCGTGTAGTCGTTATTAGAAGTGCAATAAATGACTGCGACAAGGGGCAGTGGAAATGCGATAAGAGTCAGAATGTTTATCAATGAATAAAAAGGAACGATAGCAGTAAGTTTTTATTGATGAAGTTGCGTTAGGTCTTAAAGTGGCTGGGGATATAAGACTAAAATAAGTGTGAGAGATACAAGAATTGTCCAGTACCAGGTTTCATCTCAACTTTAGTAAGTTTCATGGCAAATTTATAGACTTACTGAATGGAAATGGTATTGTAAGAGTTTTGGGGAGAGCAAGCGCAAACTCAAGCTTGTTGGGGTTGACATTTTTATCCAGTAAACAGTGGCTACAGTTACATATTTCATCCGTGATTCCCATTTTCATGCTGCAAAACAATGTAAATTTTACGTATAAAAATCTCTTCTTTTTAAAAAAAAATACTTTATTTAAAAAGCAAGAAAATTATCACTGATACTGTGGCTGACACGTTAGTTTTTTGTTTGCTTATCAATAAAAAAATACAAAAAACCACGTCATAACCGAAGAATGTCGGTTATACAGAACTAAACTACTGGTATCGGTTTTAAACGGTTGGTTTTTCCCATCCCTAGTGGCAGCTTTCCGTTTTTACATTTAAGCCACACACCAACATTGTAAGGTAAGTACCGTACTGGCAATTAAAATTGCTACACCAAGAAGAAATGCAGATGATAAACCGGTATTCATTGGACAAATATATTATACTATAACTGACATGTGACTACATTTTCACGCAGTTTTGGTGCATAGATCCTGAGTAATCAGTACCCAGAACAGCCACCTCTGGCCGTAATAACGGCCTTGATCGCCTGGGAATTGAGTCAAACAGAGCTTGGATGGCGTGTACATGTACAGCTGCACATGCAGCTTCAACACGATACCACAGTTCATCAAGATAACCAGTTCAGATCAGGAAGAAAGTGAAGCTACGGAAGAATGAGTAGTTCAGTTAACTTACAAAAAATGGCTCTTAGCATTATGGGACTTAACATCTGTGGTCATCAGTCCCCTAGAACTTAGAACTACTTAAACCTAACTAACCTAAGGACATCACACACATCCATGCCCGAGGCAAGATTCGAACCTGCGACCGTAGCAGTCGCGCGGTTCCGGACTGAGCGCCTAGAACCGCTAGACCACCGCTGACGGCAGTTAACTTACAAAGAGACTCTGTATAAAACTGGGGAAAAAAGAGTAAGGCACAACTTGATTGAGAAAAGCGAACAGTCGGTAGGATACACCATAAGGTATAAAGGAATCATTAGTTTGCTAATGGAGGAAAGTGTGAGAGGGGCTAAAAATTGTAGAGGGAGATCAAGGCTCAAACAAAGTTATTATTATTTGGTCTGTCTGAAAGTGGGCTTTCACACAGTTGCTTCCCAGGACCTCGTGTCTTCTGCTGCCGTCTCCATTTCCACGTCTTCCTTTAATGTTATATACCATGTTGTAGCTCTTCCTTTCAACCTTCTCCCAGACACTAGTCCTTCCAATGGATTCAACACCAGTGTCGGCGCAACATGTGACGAAGCAAATTCTCCTCGCCCTTTCTTACATTTTCAAATAGTTTTCTCTCTCCTGTTCTGTCCATCACCTCTTCATTAGTGGCTCTCTGTACCCTTATAAACATTTCATATCTTCTCCACAGCAACATATGCAACGATTCCAACCTTCGAACATACTGGTGCAAAATGACGCCACGATACACCTGACCTGTTACAGTTCCTCTGTCAAAGACATGCAGGGGTGTACGTGCACCAATCATAATCCCACCCCATACCATCAAACCAGGAGCTCCTTACAGGTCCTTTTCAAGGACATTAAGGGGTTGGTATCTGGTTCACACAAGATGAAAACCCGGCGAGAATCACTGTTCAGACTATACCTGGACTCGTCCGTGAACATAACCTGGGACCACTGTTCCAACGACCATGTATGTGTTCTTGAACCAGGCTTTACGGGCTCTCCTGTGGCCAGGGGCCAGTGGAATGCACATTGCAGGTCTCCGAGCTAATAAACCATGTCTGTTCAGTCGTCTGCAGACTGTGTCTGGAGACAACTGGTCCAGTGGCTGCTGCAGTGTCCCGAACAAGGCTACCTGCAGTACTCCGTGGCCGTCTGCAAGCACCGATGGTGAGATATGGGTCTTCTTGTGGTGTTGTGCACTGTGGACGTCCCGTAATGTAGCGCCTGGACACGTTTCCTGTCTGCTGGACTCGTTGCCATAATCTTCAGTCACACTTTGTGGCACACGGATGGCTCGTGCTACGACCTGCTGTCTTTGACCAGCCGTCAGTCGCCCTAGTATTCTACCCCTCAAAACGTCATCAATATGTGTTCATTGAGCCATTTTCAACACACTGTCACCATTAGCACGTCTGAAAACTTCTGCACACTTACTTGCTGCATCGTACTCTGACAAGCACCAACACACCTCTGCGTATGTGGACTGCTGCCAGCGCCACCGTGCGGTGCAGCAGCAAAACGCCCACCAGAGCGTTGTTTCATCATGTATCAGCATTATCCTTAATTTATGAACATTAGTGTAGTATTAGGGCAATCCGTGGAGCGTCAAGTTTTTTTTTATTTGTATGGTGGCTGGACATAGCATGTAAATACAGGTGTATGTTTTAATGATTAGCTGCTTTCACAGCATTGCAGTCCATATTCATAAATGATTCGGGCGAAATGTGAATGTTTCAGTGGATGTGAGACAAAACTAATTTCTTCTTGCCAGAAGTTGACTGTGAATATCAAGGAATGTTTTTGCAGAACTTCAAATCCTTTACATATTTCTTAAGCTCTTGCCCGTTAATGCTGAAACTTCTTGTTTGAAACAGCGTTGTTGCGGCGGTTGAATAAGCTAACCATTACTATTTTTAAATTTTTTCGAGGTTATATCATTCTGCAACCTAATTAATAATTTTTCGAGCGTCTCGAGGATGAATTCTGCCTCTAAAGCTTTTAGGTTTACGGGGTATCGTAGGAGGTGACCTCAATGGCTTCTACGACAGTCATTCCCTTATTTAAACGCCACACAACAACAGAATTATTCTTCATCACGCGACTATAGAGTCACAACTGTTGAATTGCTGTCGTTATAAGCAGTGAGACAAACAGCACAGTAGCGATGAAGTGTTCCCAAATGGTGCAGACATGAAACGATCAGTACTTTTCGCATGACACCCGTAGTCTCTGTTGGCTGAGAAAATTCTGTGCTTCTAAAATTATATTGTTTATGTAAAAGGTGCGTAAATAGAGTTTTTTATTATTGTTTTGAAAATGAAACGTAAAAATTAATCATTTAAGTGGAAGTTTTTCCAGGAAATGGGGGTAATAGTCAGTTTGTAAAGTGTACCATGTGCATTAAAGATTATACACCTGATCAGGGAATAGGATTAATTTAAGAGGCCACTAAACAGAAAGCATGGTGAAAAACTAGGAACCACGAATTAGTAATAGCATTGAAAGGTGAGGGGTCAACTTGTGAGATAGATCAAGTGCAATGGGTGCATTAAAAAGAATCGAGAAACTCCATAAAAATTATTTTAACAGAAGTCAGTTATACAGTGTCAGTTCAAAAGTAAAGGAAGAACTTGATTCACTTTATGCATAAGTGATTGCTATCGGTATGCTACCGCACAGAACTTCCGACCATCAAGGTATGAAAAATTAATGTAATGCTTTAGACATCAGATATGAGTCGCCAGATAAAACCACATTTAAATGGCTCTGAGCAGTATGGGACTTAACATCTGAGGTCATTAGTCCCCTAGAACGTAGAACTATCTAAACCTAACATCACACACACATCCATGCCCGAGGCAGGATTCGAACCTGCGACCGCAGCAGTCGCGCGGTTCCGGACTGAAGCGTCTAGATCCGCTCGGCCACATTGGCCTGCCACACTTAAATATTTACTGATATTAAAAGTATAAGAAGAGATAAAAAATAAATTAGAGAAAGTCCTTACAAAATGTAATTTTTTAATGTTACAACGGATATGTGAAAAAGAAACGCGATGAAGTCATGCTGCCATTGATTTGTCACATCATAATAGACGAAAAATTAGTTTCACTTACATTAAAAATGACAAACTGCGGATCATCACAACACAGAATCTATCTACATATAACTATCAAGGTTGTCTCAAGGGCAAAATTTGAGCGGCGCGGGTGCATTAAAGGAACCGGTATGATGGGGTGGAGGTGTCAGCGCTGCTGTCTTTCGCCGCACCTTTCCTTATCCTTCGTTAATGCCGTATTGCACTCTTTATACCGCTCCGTGCACTTACCCGACGAAAGGCGAAACACCCAACAAAATTTATACATGCTACACGCTTTCTGTCGACTGCACTAAGATCACAAGTACCGCCGATCTCAGCGATGTGGCAGCTGTAGCGCTGCAGTAGTGATAGCCCTTTTGTTTTGTACTGTCAACTCTACTGAGAAAAAGCATAAGTGAAGAAGCCATCCTTCATCTCTTCAACGCAGTTTCACTCTTGTAACCCCCACGTGCAGTTTATACCATATCTACTGAAATTTATCAGCACGCATGCACACCTAAGGTAGCAACATTGCGTGGCAGACCAGTAAATACTTCCCCTCTTTCATCCCTATTCCTTATGGTGACGTCCCTCTTCTTCTGCTTCCTCTTCCTCTTTCTGCTTCCCCCATGCTTCTAAGACGTTGAAGCTCAACGTAACATCGACAAGTAATATATTGGCCAAATTAATATGAAAATTATTTTTTATATAGAAAAGGAATTTTTTGATATTATGCAAAATTTTAGTCTTACTGGAAGGTTACATTAACATTACATTTTTTCAGGACATCAGTCAAATCTTACTAGAATATAATATCCATGATAAGACTGTGCTTGTGGTTATAGACAATACTGCAGTTACGAAAAAGCTGCGTAAATCTTAAGGATTCGGCATTCACCTTGTTTTGGCCGCTGCATCAACGTAACAGTACAAGATTGTTCCAAAGCAGAAGCATTTTCCAAAATTTTATTGAAAACAGAGGCTATTATTTCTTTCATAACTCAGCACTAGCCACTGGCAAACAGCGCAATGTTCAAAAAACAGCAAACAAAAAAGAAGTGAGTCTGATACAAGAGATGCCGACTCTATGGAACAGCTCATGCCACAAGTTCAAAAGAATTTTGTAAGTACGAAGTGAGCTTGAGATTGCAATCAATGAAAGTTCAAATGCAGTGCCTACCCTCACAGCAGAAAATTGGTTCAAATGGTTCTGAGTACTATGGGACTTAACATCTGTGGTCATCAGTCCCCTAGAACTTAGAACTACTTAAACCTAACTAACGTAAGGACATCACACATATCCATGCCCGAGGCAGGATTCGAACCTGCGACCGTAGCGGTCACGCGGTTCCAGACTGAAGCGCCTAGAACTGCACGGCCACACTGGCTGGCAGCAGAAAATTGCTTAGCTATACGAGAAATAACAGATCTTCGTGAACCTTTTCAAGTAGCAACAACAACAATCTCAGGGGAGTCATACATCACTGTTTCCGTAATAATACCTCCAATACGAGGTATTCCTGAAAAGTTTTCAGGCTAGTAAAGCACCCTTATAACTAATGAAGGACGAAGTGTTCTGGATTCCTCGATTAAATCAGTCAATGAAAGAGTGAAACCATTTAACACATTTACTGCTAATATGCTTTTGACATTATTAGATACTAGGTTTAAAAAACTTGTTTCTGAACAATCCACAAGGCAGAAAATTCTGAACAAGTACTTCAGAAAGAGCATGCTACTTTCATCACATCAACTACAGGCATAATACCTAGAACAGGAGCATCCATGAGCAGTGCTAATACGTCTACTAATAGTCTATCAGTTTGAAATCGGATGGTCTACTTTTTTTTGCCCAAATAAAAACAGCGTAACATCGATGTCGTTACAGGAGACAGTGACTCCCTAACTGACCTCCATCAATATTTTGAAAAACCTATAACAGGTAACCATGCCTGTGTACTAGAATGTTGTGCAAAATCTAATAGTATGTTGCGTGTAATGGCTATTAAATTTTTGTGGTGTTCAGCGACTTCAGTTCCTGCAGAGACGGTTTTCTCCAAGTTAGGATGAAACGTCCCCTTAGAAAAATTATACATGACTGTGCTTAAACTGACACACAATATTTTTTTTTAGCGCAACGCAATCTGTCTTTCAAAAATCCCTACAAAAAAATAGCCCTGACTAACATTAACCTATACGTTTCACAAATCGCTTACCTCACAAAAATCTTGGTTACTCGAACTACTGCAATACAGCAAGCACCACTACTGCCAGCTAAATAAAAGATTCAAACTACGGAAGGCACTAACTACTGATAGGGATAGTTAGCAAATGAAAGATTTAAATAGAGAACAAACAATGTATTTACCTTAATAGTCATAATATATATATAGCAGTTCATGACATCCATTCTTACAAATTTCAAAACTCCGCCATCTGTCTCCCCACATCCAACAGTGCTGGCGGCTCACCTCCAACTGCGCAACGCTACACACTGTTAACATCCAGCTGCCCAACACTACAATGGCGAGTATTACAACAATGCCAACCAGCCACTGACTGCACACAGCACAGCCAGTGATTTTCATACAGAGCACTACGTGGCGTTACCAATATAAAAAACCTAAACAGCCTACTTACATAGCCCCGACGCTCCCCACAAAAAATTTTAAAAATTGTTTTGGGCAGTGGCCAATACAGATTTGAAAAATTTTTTCATAATTATAATTACAATAACAAAGAAATCAAATGCACACAGTTATTGATACAATGTTGGTCAAAGCTAAAATTTTCTCACAGTCCATAACGACAGTCCTGATCGTTCATCACAGTAAAATTGCAGTGTTTTTTTCTCAAAGTCTGGGCAGTAAAAGAGAATGCACATGGAAGTAGTGAATTTGGCTAAAAATGGCTCTGAGCACTATGGGACTCAACTGCTGTGGTCATTAGTCCCCTAGAACTTATAACTACTTAAACCTAACTAACCTAAGCACATTACACACATCCATGCCCAAGGCAGGATTCGAACCTGCGACCGTAGCAGTCGCATGGTTCCGGACTGCGCGCCTAGAACCGCGAGACCACCGCGGCCGGCAGTAGTGAATTTCCATGCAGTCTTGAAGAAGTAGTGTTGTCCTTCCAACGGAAAGACAGTGCTTACTCTTGGCATGCAGACAGGTAAGAGGCCACAACAGAGCAAACCCACAGCAGAGTCAGTCGAAGTTTTGAAGAGTATTGGTAGGTAGGTCAACACAGAGTAGACCCATTATAGTCCTGGTAGAGATTACGGTATTGGTGGGCCACCAATGGTGCAGACCCACTGCAGCCCTTTTAGAGATGGCCAGCAGCCATCTGCTGTGACTGTGCAGGTGCACAATCACCATCGAAGAGTCTTGTGGAGAATATAGCAAGTCCATAAACCACCACTTGTCCACTCACAAAAAATTTGTTTGAAATGTCCTTAGAACCAGCAATGCTGTTATCCAGTCCCTTGCTGAATTATTAACACATGTGCAAACACTATCAGTCCCTTCTTCCACATTTGGTCCATATACTATGACCAACAGAAACGTGTGCAGTGAAATGAATGCTTACAAGTTACTTAATTTCATGAACTGGTGTCAATTACAATATCATAACATGAGAACAGAATAACAAAGATACAAAATACATCATTAAAGAACATAACAATACAGATAACATTTGTAGTAATACAGGCTTTACAAAAAAATAGAAATATACATATACATCAGTGTTACAGGAATTATGACATAAGTACATACAAAAAAGATCAGGATAACTTTCGAAAACATCAACTTCACACATGATCATTAAAAGAAAACAGAATAAATGTCTAAACATCTTTACAAAGTAAATAACATAGTATTAGAAAAATTCTACAACTTAACTCTCATCAGCTAAACACATAAAGACAGGAAAAACAGAAACAGAAACAGAAACAGAAAAAAAGGGTACACAAACACATAGTGGGATAACACAAGGAAAGGACAGGGTTTGTTTTACTGAAGTATTTTGCAAACAAAACTTTCTTTTCTTCTCGGAGAACTCCCTTAGCTCTTCATTATGGCCGGCCGCGGTGGTCTCGCGGTTCTAGGCGCGCAGTCCGGAACCGTGCGACTGCTACGGTCGCAGGTTCGAATCCTGCCTTGGGCATGGATGTGTGTGATGTCCTTAGGTTAGTTAGGTTTAAGTAGTTCTAAGTTCTAGGGGACTAATGACCACAGCAGTTGAGTCCCATAGTGCTCAGAGCCATTTCAACCATTTTTTTCTTCATTATGTCCAAAAAGTCCCTATCTATACCTGCTTTCTGTACTTTTTTCATATAACTTGTCAATGTATTTCTTCCAATTCATCGAAACTCATTCTCTTATATAGTCTACCCCCCTCTTAAGCTAACTTTAATCTACTGAGCTCAGATGCTAAACTAAGGGATGAGGCAATGCAGCAGCACAAAACAATTAACACAAACAACAATGACAAAAATGGAAACTGTCAAAGCAAGCAGCAGCAAATGCAATAACTTATATCTAAACATGACAAAGCTCAAGCAGAAGAAATATTACAGTGAAAATGGCCATGTTTAATACCTATATCACATCTTAACACTAGAGTGATGCATCACAAAAACTTACTCTGCAAGAAAGTTAACAAGTCGTAAAAAAATTAATTAAACAATCCCTGTGAGGGGAAATGTTTATTTGTGTTCCTTCTTTTTTTTACGAAAGTACATCATAAAATTATTCTTTACTGGGTCTGTAGACAGAAAATAGTTATATTAGTACATGTATTAAATTTTATTTTAACCAATGCTGCAGTGCAGCAAGAAACTAGATATTAAACAAAATGAGCAAATATATATATAAAGCAACATATGAAACGTCATTCACTAGGCAAATGGCGTCTCCAAAGGCAAAAAATTCTCTCAACGAGAAAGACAATAGATGTAAAATGTTTCTCATCATTTCATTAGGCATTTTAGTGAATATCATAAATTAAGAGCTCCACAGTGTAATCATATGTTTTCAAGTTTGAGCGTGTCGTATTTGCGATGCTAACGACAAAGAAATGTCAATAGCGAGGATAATGGCCTCTTTTTTTTCTTTCTTCTCCACCTGTGCCTCTGAAAGGCACACACTAAAGGCTTTTTTCCAGGCGTCTGTCGCGCAGCTGGGTGTCCACGACGCATTACGTGAAGGTGGTCACTTAACTTTCTTACCGAAATATTTACGACACCAATTTCCACTACAGTGGCAGTCTGATATAAAAATTTCAAAGGTCAAGAATCTGCGTTACAAATCTGTGGAAACAAAATTCTGTAAATATAACAGTGTCCAAAAAATTTTTCGCTAGCATAGTGATACATTCGCGCATTTACATACATTTCATAACTCTTAAAGTAGTTAGCAGATGAAAGATTTTAATAGAGAACAAACAATGTATTTACCTTAATAGTCATAATATATATAGTAGTTCATGACATCCATTCTTACAAATTTCAAAACTCCGCCACCTCTCTCCCCACATCCACCACTGCTGGCGGCTCACCTCCAGCTGCACAACGCTACGCACTGTCAACATCCAGCTGCCCAACACTACAATGGCGAGTATTACAACAATGCCAACCAGCCACTGACAGCACACAGCACAGCCAGTGATTTTCATACAGAGCGTTACGTGGCGTTACCAATATAAAAAACCTAAACAGCCTACTTACAAGGATAAATAATTACTTTAAAACGCAACAAAGTAAAGGAGAAGAATTTAAACACCTTACATGTTGTGGTATCGAAAGCTACGATGCCACAACGTAGGTCCGCTCTGCTAGGTTAGCACTACGAGAGACACTGACAGCAGCGCCCTCTAGCTGGTGCTGTCGAGGTCTACGAGTTCCGCAACTGCTTCAGCCCATTTCATCAGGTGCAGCCAGACAGGACACTTCGACTCAGCTTCGCACCACCTTGCAAGTTATGTAATATGTCTGCATATGTTATCCGCTGTGTCTGCAGTACCCAGAGATTAGTATCTTTTTCTTTTCCTGTTCCTACCCACGCGCCGCCTCCCAGGTGGGATTCAAAACATGTATCATTTAATGTTGTATTATAAACAACAGACTAAAGGACAGGAATTTAAATACTGTAGTTTTTATAAACAAAATTTGAATATCTTGTAGTGTTGTATTTGAGCAATAAAAATGGTTAGAAAGCTATTTTTCATTTGAAATACAGGCACGAAACAATCGATGGTTAATCGATACATCAATAGCTTTTTAAAATACTATCGATAGTTCGGGATGTGTCAACCACCGATATTTAAGTAAGACTACACCAAGGCAGTACTAACACCCCAGTCTCCTGCACTCAACGCACACTTAACGACGCGGAGGGGAGGTAGCAATGTGTGAACATGTGCAAAGAATAGGTTTGCGATTACGGGACTGCACCCCCATCGGTTTCTGGCAGCGAAAGACCCAGTACCACTATCCTTTTTATCACAGGTCGTGACGAGCAGGGGCGGCAGCTGTAGAACGAAGACGCGAGGCCGCATTTCCCGGTAGACAGGGCTGCTTATCGCCGATGCTACGAAGTCTGCCTGCGCGGGACGGTGCCCTGTAGCTTTTCAGGCAGATAGCGAGCTGTCGTGTCAGCAGCGTGCGTCCTGCGCAGCAGTCCAGGAACAGCAGGTGTGCTTCTCACAGTTTCTGCAGCACGCACTTGCTGACCGCTTTAGAAAAAAAAGAAAAAAAAACTGTCGGAGAAAAACAAAAACTGTGAATTTAACATACTTCCACAGATTGTTCCACGATCTCCGTATATGGGGTTGCAGAGATGATTTTAGGTTGCACAAATGATTTGAGGTTGCAGAGATGATTTCATTAACAACACTTAAAAAATTCGACAAAGGCAATTTTTTCCTATCATCGATACAGATCCTGGGAACGTATTGGCCCTGGGAATTTCGAGCCTTTCGACAATGTTTTGTGTAAAGTTCAATTTTTGTGTGATTCCACATCGTTATTGCAATTTTTATTTGATTAATTTTGGGATTATATTAACATTCTATGCTAATTGCCAGTTGCAGATGCGTTGACTTCGTTGCTTCCGTCCCTGTTGTTCAAATGGCTCAGAGCACTATGGGACTTTAGTTCTGAGGCCATCAGTCCCCTAGAACTTAGAACTACTTAAACCTAACTAACCTAAGGACATCACACACATCCATGCCCGAGGCAGGATTCGAACCTGCGATCGTAACAGTCCCGCGGTTCCGGACTGAAGCGCCTAGAACCGCTCGGCCACCGCGGCCGGTCCAATACACATACACTTTGAACCAAATTGTCTACAGTGTGTTCTGTCATTGTGCAGTACAGCGCATAACAAATGTAAAACCGTTTCCTTACGGGTAATGTTCATGACGTCGAACACCATGATCATGGAGGAGTGTGCAGCAGCGCATCATCGACAGTGTAACACCCTTCAGAATCCCAGAAGTTTGGGGTACTACTTCCTATCCTAGCAATCATGTTCTTGTGAGGACCGACTGAAGTCTCGTAAAATAAGCTCTTCACGTGACACCTGCCGAAGAAGTCAATTGGTGTCATATCGGGATACCGAGCTGGCCATGGAACAGCACCACAGCGAAGAATCCATTGTAGACCAAACTGTACATCAGTGTTATTCCTGACATGGAGTGCAATGTGCGCCAGTGTCCCATCGCAATGAAACCACATATGCTGACGAAGTCATACCGGCAAATTTTCTGCGAACTGCGGGAGGACATGATGAAAGAACCTAAAGAACATTTGTACACGACACCGTTTAGTTAATGGGGAAGTAAGTAAGATCCAATGACGTAATCGTTGACAGTATCGCCCTATACATTTACAGCGAACTTTTAACAGGATCGTCACACCAGTCTATGGAGGTTTCTGTCATCCAGTACGTGACTATTCTTGCTGTTGAATACGTACTCACTTGTGAACATGGCATCGTCAGTAAACACGGAAGCACATTGCTGTAGGAACCAGTTTGCAGACTCCACTCGAAATGGGAGGTCTACTGGCAGAAATGACTGACTGCACCTTCTGAGGGAGACAGAGATACAATTATTGCTTATGTAAAATTCTCAAAACAGCTGCTTCGCTGCTCAGTGCCCGTGCACCGTGCCGACTACTGGTGACTGGAACGTCACCAGCTGCGTGTACGACATTCTTTTCTAGATCGTGAAATCTAGCACACATTACATGGCCAACGTCATCCATTCTAACACAGAAGGATCAAATTTGTTGTAGAGGGGTGCACAACTAATGTGTTGTGTTTGCCGTCTCTGCGAGAGCAGCTAAATATAGCATCCGTGTATCGCTCTTCCCTTACAAAAGAAGAAACTCCAAGCGACGAACGAGTGGTTTTGAAGCAGAAAAATAAATTAAAAGGATTGATAAAGTACAAAATCATGAGGTTGTCCTCTGAATCTGCGGGGAAATGAATTTGTGGAAACGTTAACTCGGAGGAGGGACCGAGTGATGCGATTTGTGTTGCTACACCACGGATCAAAGTGCATGCTACCAGAGGAAGTTTTACAGCGCAAATACTGTAAGGGAAATAGACATCGTAATGTAATCCTATACAACAATATGAGAGGAAATCGTGTAGGACCACTGCAAACTATTCAGAAAAATGATGACCCAAAATAAAAAGGTCATCGATTCTGGTTTGACTGGGTCATATCTCCTCCTTCCCATCTAACAGCTCATAGAAAGTGCTGGTGTATGTGTAGAAGGCCTTTCACTGAAAAATCGTGAACAACACTGTGTGGCGCTAGCATATTTCCCAGCTGGCATCCCATACCACCTCACTTTAACGTTCTGGGAAAATTTGGTTAGATGCAAGTATACCACTTGCTTAGCACCAAGCGCCTCGAATTTGTCATCTTCAGACTTTTTCTTGTAGGGAAAACTGAAGAGTCTTTTTACGTGACCCGTGTACAGCGGAGGGAAGACCTAATTGTACGGGTTGTCTATACAATAGAAAAGCTAGCACCGCGGTACCCTCGGTTAATTACCTATAGAAATCAGTATTAATGCGAGAGGTAAGAACGCTGTTATTCCTTTTAATATGGAAGCGGGATCCTTCTGGGAGGATGTAGCTATGTAAAATTTGATCTTACAAGCGCCCTCTACAACCTCTAGTAGTTTATAATAGGAACCACTAAATACCGTGTAAGGAAACTGAGACTGTTCGGAAACTGTTCATTGCTATGCATAATATTTACTTTTAGTGCCGTCATCTGCTCCATCTCTCAGAGTATGTTTCACGAACTACAAAAATCTGCTTCAGCGATCAGAATCTTTGACAAGAGTTTCTGAAGGTTCATTAAAGACGTTTTTAAGCGTGGACTGGTGATGGTCACTGCTTTTTTTGTAATTCTCAAGGTGTAAACTGGAGAAGCACCTCATTGTGGGATTTTTGAGTGGAAAACCAGCACAGAAAGATAAAAAAGTGCAATTTTTCTAGCGAAACTCTCCGGACAACGAAAAATAGTCGTAACGGTGAAAAAGCATTAGTTTGAATTCGAACAGGTTCCTCAATTTAGTGCCAAGTGAATTCTTCCTGTAAGCTAATTTGCAAAAATATCTTCACAGGAGGAAACTGTATCCAATGAGGAACTGAGCTACTTCACTAGTGACAGTTTCAAAATCTTGGACGAATAGAGACAGATTCTCGGTTGGGATGAAAAACTTCAGGTATCGATGGTTCAAAGTATACTGACGTGGAGACTTTTGAGAAACCATATATTTATACAAATACTGTTCATGACTTCATCATCTTATCCGTGTACGTTTTTAATGTCTGACTCGAACATAAAACGTTGCTCAAGCCATTTACGCATGCACTCCAATGTAAGCGGGCGTTTTAGTGACATTACTATTTACAGTTTGTATTAATCACCTAGCGGATAACGATGGAGTCTCCGTGACGCTAGTCGCTGATGGTGCTGTTGTCTAGTCAGAGAGTATAGTCACTCATCGCAAAGAGCACATAATCATTAAACTCAATGCATCCAATAGTGACTGCACTCACATTGCATTTGGCGTCAAATGCGAAACAGCTGTTTAGGTTTTTACGTTGGTAACGCCACGTAGCGCTCTGTATGAAAATTACTGACTGTGCTGTGTGCAGTCTGAGACTGGTCGGCATTGTTGTAATATTTGCTATTGTAGTGTTGGGCAGGGATGTGAACAGCGCGTAGCGTTGCGCAGTTGGAGGTGAGCCGCCAGCAGTGGTGGATGTGGGAAGAGAGATAGCGGAGTTTTGAGAGCGGATGATGTGGACGTGTGTCCATCAGAGACAGTAAATTTGTAAGACTAGATGTCATGAACTAAAACATATATATTATGACTTTTGAACTCTATTAAGGTAAATACATTGTTTGTTCTCTATCAAAATCTTTCATTAGCTAACTATGTCTTTCAGTAGTTAGTGACTTCAGTAGTTTGAATCTTTTATTTAGCTGGCAGTATTGGCACTCGCTGTATTGCAGTAGTTCGAATAATGAAGATTTTTGTGAGGTAAGTGATTCATGAAAGTTATAGGTTATTGTTGGTCAGGGCCATTCTTTTGTAGGGATTATTAAAAATCAGATTGCGTTGCGCTAAAAATATTGTGTGTCAGTTTAGTGATGATCAGAATAAGTAAAGACAGAAATGTCTGAGTACATTCAGTTTTGCTCAGCTATTTGAAAATCAAATAACGTAAGGGGCTTACCAGCACAGTATTTCAATAATTTTTCTAAGGGGACGTTTCATACAGCGAGCTTACTTATCTTCCTCGTATTAATTCACATGTGCATAGCATGACACGAGGGCACAACTGGGAACAGACTTTCTCCAAACGCAATCCTCGAAAAGCTAGATGTAGTTACAGTTTAATCTGAAGATAAAGCTAACAGGTGGTAAACTAATTGCTTGCGCGTCAATTTCTATGGTTATTTTATTAAGCTGCATCTCATTTGGCCTCTGAGATTTAATGAACCCCATTCCAGACTTTTCCACGACCGAAAAATCTGAGATGATAACCAGGAATCTAACTTGTAACCTCAGAGTTAGTACATAGTAATTATAGAAAGGTTGCAGCACGTCAGAAGATTGTAATGAAATGCAGGAAAACTTGCAGAGGATTGACGAATGGCACAAGAACGATGAGTTGGCCCTGAACCCAAATAAATGTAAAAATTGCATATAAACAGACGAAGAAATGCACTACTATTCGATTACGCTATTGGCAACAAATCGTTGGTAACGATTACTGTAAAATAGCTAGAAGTAGCTATCTGGAGCGACATACAGTCGCATGACCACTGAAGGCAAATAGAAGGAAAAGCAGATGCGAGCCTAAGATTCATTGGGATAATCTATGAAATAAATGACTCATAAGACACTTGTACGACCGATTCTTGAGTGTTGTTCATTAGTCTGGAATATTTAGTTACCAATTTCGATTACAAGAAGAAAGAGAGAAGATCCAATTAACAGCTGCATGTTTCGTCACGGGATCGTTTAGTCGGAGCGAGGATGCTCAACAAACTGCAATGGCAAATGTTATAGGTAGCGTTATACATCACTTCTGCAATTCCAAGAGCCTATGCTCCAGAAAGAGTCGGGAAACATTTTATTTTCCCCCATATACCTCTAACTAGTTACCATGACGAGAAAATCAGAGATTGGAGTTCATACACTTGTTTATCTACAGTCGTTCATCTGCTATCTCGTTGAAAATAGCTTTATGAGAACCGTTGCTAAAGTACAGATATAAGATCCGTTATTTAAAACAGTAGCCAGCTATCAGTAGGTTTAAAAATTTTATTTAAAACAAACCATTATCTGATGCGCATTTATAACAAACTAACTTTCAGATAGAAATTATAGACTTTCCGGCGTTTTTGGTGGAGCCTGGTTTTGTGGTCGTTATGCATTTATGTACTAGAACAAAAAAAGTTTTTCTGTGTGCCGGACTGAGACTCGAACTCGGGACCTTTGTCTTTCGGGGGCAAGTGCTCTACCATCTGAGATACTCAAGCACGACTCACGCCCCGTCCTCACAGCTTCACTTCTGCCACTACCTCGTCTCCTACCTTCCAAACTTCACAGGAGCTCTCATGCGAACCTTGCAGAGCTAGCACTCCTGGAAGAAAGGATATTGCGGGGACATGGCTTAGCCACAGCCTGGGGGATGTTTCTAGAATGAGATTTTCACTCTGCAGCGGAGTGTACGCTGATAAGAAACTTGCGCTGATATGAAGTTTCATATCAGCGATCAGCGCACACTCCGCTACAGAGTGAAAATCTCATTCTGGAAAAGTTTCTCGTTCAAAGTCCTGTGAATATGCTAGATTTTTTAACGTCACAAATACACGGCGCATTCGCCGCACAGAATTATACGCTACGTAAATTGTCCCCACACTTCATGTTTGATTAAAAAAAAAAAAAACTGATAACGACACAAAACGCGGTCACAGCAGGAAAGCAAGAAAATCTGTAGCATCCGTCTGCAGATGGATTTGTAAAAAATCTGATCTAATAATGGTTTAACTAGAATCCATACTTGGGGCTGATTACTGTTTTGTATCATAAGCCTTATAACTATCACTCTTTCCACCCATGAATGAAACGAGGAACTGGAGAAAAAGATATTGGTACGAGAAGTATCCTCCACCACTCACCATAAGGCCGCAGTCACAGTGGTACCGATATCGGTGAATTCCGCCGACGACCGACATTGACCGATGTTTTTAAATGACAATGCCAATAAGTGCACCGTCTCAATACAACCGATATCATAGGCCGAACGTACAGACTTGGACAATAATAATTCGGGAGGACGACGGTTCAATCCCGCGTCCGGCCATCCTGATTTAGGTTTTCCGTGATTTCCCTAAATCGCTCCAGTCAAATGCCGGGATGGTTCCTTTGAAAGGGCGCGGCCGACTTCCTTCCCCATCCTTACCTAATCCGATGAGACTGATGACCTCGCTGTCTGGTCTCCTTGCCGAAACAACGCAACCCAACCCCCATGGACAATAATAGGTAAAATTCAGTTCAATTTTCTTTTCTTCGGTCTAATAGGCCGACGTTCTCACAGATGAAATATGGACTGAGAAAAGCTGTAAGTTTAGTCTCAAGAAAGGAGACTGTGGCATGCTGAAGACGAAAGTTTCATAATCGGGGTATAGTTCGGAATATGTGGACTGAAACTGCAGTGTTATTGGAAACTACAAGTAGACAAAATCTTTTTCGGAAATTTTAGGCGTAAGTTAATACCTCGCAGATAGTTTGTTCAAGTGAGAAGGTTGGCGTATCTCATGGTTATAATAACTATAGTGGATCTTTCTTGGATTGTGGTAGGAGGACATTAACTGTCTACAAATTATCATTACTGCTTACTGCCATTATTATGCCAGTAGGACGGTGATTCTGTTACATGATGTGGTTTGAAAATGTGGTGGATGTTTCTCCACTGTTCAGCGTTTTGTGTGTTCAAAGTATCTTATTCTAAAACTTATGTTTGTCTTTCACACACACGCCGAATGACAGTCATTGAAGACTAACCTATATACGTCTTTTTTGTTGAATTTATTTGAAGTTGTGCAGAGTGTTTGTAAACTTTGTTTCGAATGTCAACGCGAAACATCTCGTGTATGTAATTGTATGTCTCTCTCTTCGTCTCATATATTCATAAAACTTGTCTGGTTCATCCAATAACTGAGGAAACAACGTACAGTACTCGCCAATATCTTTTCGAGACCTATATAGCTTGCTGACATGCATTGAGCGGTTTTTCTTTTTTTTTAATACTGAAAACCACAATGCAGCGGTCGCTTCCGAGCACAAAGACATAGTGGCATCAATCACGCTCATAGAGCTAATACTACATTCGGACCTCCTTGTTCAAAAATGTTCAAATGTGTGTGAAATCTTATTGGACTTAGCTGCTAAGGTCATCAGTCCCTAATCTTACACACTCCTTAACCTAAATTATTCTAATGACAAACACACAGACTCATGCCAGAGGGAGGACTCGAACCTCCGCCGGGACCAGCCGCACAGTCCATGACTGCAGCGCCTTAGACCGCTCGACTAATCCATCGCGGCTCGGACCTCCTTGACAGAATAGATTATTACCTAACCTAACCTAACTTCCTTGACCCCACGAAAAGCTGACGACAGAGATCGAATGTACTGTAACCAAGATGTCGGCCGACGTTATCGGACGATCTATGGCGACGGTGTCTAGTTTCGCTGTCTGTGCCGTCGTTAACGCAGCCAAGATGTAAAGAGTATATGCACAGACGTAGGTTCAAATGGTTCAAATGGCTCTGAGCACTATGGGACTTAACATCTGAGGTCATCAGTCCCCTAGAACTTAGAACTACTTAAACCTAACTAAACTAAGGACATCACACACATCCATGCCCGAGGCAGGATTCGAACCTGCGACCGTAGCAGTCGCGCGGTTCCAGACTGACGCGCCTAGAGCCGCTCGGCCACACTGGCCGGCCACAGACGTAGATGCTGAGTTTTGCACGGCCAGTTGTGAAACTCTGTGCTCTCATAGTCGACTGTGGAAAAATCTGATATGTGCATACCGTCACATAGCAGCAGTATGGAAACCGTCGAGAGCCCAGATCAAGAAACGGACGATTGCGTGCCCGGTATACCGAAGACGGTGAAAACAATGGAGCACACGAGGGGTATGTTGCGGACGTGCGAGACGCTCGCTGCATCCTGATGCTGGCCTCTTACTGAGCGACGTTGCGTAATGGGAGGAGGCCTCAGCAGGCGAGACACTGAGCCGCAGACAGCCTGGAGCCGTGGCGCGGCCAGCTTCCCTGTTGGGCGCGAGTAAAAAGGAAGCACGGCGGCGCGTGCCGGGCCAACGGCCGCGGTCTGATCGCCTCGCCTCGCGCCGCGCATGCGCACAAACCGCCCTGTCACTTAAACAACTGCTGCGCCGCCTGCGATCTCCTCACGTTGCTGCTTAAGCCGACGACTTCGTCTCATCCCTTAAAAGGCCTTTCCCACTAAAGACATGCTTAATCTGTGAACGTGCTACCATTTACAACAAAAATTATTATATCCTGCGTTAATGACTGTAACACCCACGTATGACTCAAAGACTTGGTGCATGTCTTGCAACTGGAAACCTCATCGACGACTCGCGTTTTCCTAACTTACCCCAGAAATACTACTTGGGAAAGGGATCATAAAGAAAACCTTGCCTGTGCCTTCCGGTAATGCGCTTCAGTCTGGAACCGCGTGACCGCTACGGTCGCAGGTTCGAATCGTGCCTCTGGCATGGATGTATGTGATGTCCTTAGGTTAGTTAGGTTTAAGTAGTTCTAAGTTCTAGGGGACTGATGACCTCAGATGTTAAGTCCCATAGTGCTCAGAGCCAAACCCTAGTTTGTAACGTGGAGTCCGAACCTCGTGTCGCGCCTGGCGAATCCTCACGCCATTGAGAGATTTTTGGAAATCTGCGGTAAGTTCCCATGGGACCAAATTGCAGAGGTCATCAGTCCCTATGCTCCTATGCTTACACACTACTTAATCGAACTTAAACTAACTTACGCTAAGGACACACACACACACATCCATGCCCTAGGGAGGACTCGAACCTGCAAGGGAAAGGGGGGGGGGGGGGGGGGAGCAGTGCGAACCGTGGCAAGGCGCCCAAGACAGAGAGATAAAGGCTATGTTAAGGACATGTTGAAAATACCTTAGTAGGGCCGGCCTTCGATTGCACGAACTTTCGGTTTCCTGGCACACGCTTAAGAAGTAGACCATCAGATTTTACATATCTTACACCAGGAAATTTTTTGTTCAGTGTTTGCATACTTTAAAAATGAAGCTGCTCAACGGTATCTGTTACTTGGAGTTCACGAGTTAGTGCCCTCGTAACCGGTGTCATAAATACAATAAATATAAGGAGAAATCATCGTATTCATTTAACGAAAAGTTGTTTTTACACTGTGTCCTATAGCACAACACGTGTGAAAAAGTGCAGCATTCTTTCTGAGAACACTACTGTGTTTGTAATCACGTGTTCATCTTTGACACTGTGAAATATTTCTTCTACCGAATAAATGTCCATAGCTTTTAAGGTATGCATTTTAAAGCCCATATTTACTGGTCCATCTTCCTTTTTGGTCCAAACCATCTCCTCCAAAAATATGGAGACCAAAGAGTTTGCTGTGGAAAAGACGGGTATCATATCATCGAAGACAAGTTCTTATCGTTCTTAAGATATGCATTTTAGAGCCCATAATTACTACACAGATTTTTCTTCTTTTGGTCGATAATACCACCTCTCAAAATTGCCTAACCCACATCCTTAGGAACAACAGTACCGATACATATATTCAACTGTCACAGACATCAGAACGATTTTCGCTTATAAATTTCTAGTCGGTCGTTTTCGGACCAGGGTCGCTCACCTCAAATTGATACATTTATCCTTCTCCACCATCCCTGGAAGTCTGTAACATTATCACTAATGAATCGCCCTGTATAAGCGGAGAACAGACGAACAAGGAATCATTCTAACCTCGATATAGACCGCAAACTCGTTACGGTTGTGGAGAGTTCACGTCTACTGAGAAGTTTTAGGAATGTACGGAGGCAAGTTGGAATTTAGTGATCCCTATAATAACAGAGAAGTTTCGATGACTTATGTAGCTACATGTATAGGGGGTTGAAGTGAGCCGTCGAAATTGATAGTCAAATAAAGTAGTTAAAATTACGGTTGCCGGCAAGTATTTTCTTCAAATCATCGCCAATTACGGTTGCTGTGTGCGTGAGATCGTAGAGACTGGACCATGGATCAATGGAAACCTGTAGCATGGTCGAATGAATTGCTTCTCTCTTTTGAAAGCAATCCTTGTTTCAAATCTAACCTAATACTAATGCCTTCTTTTTTTAATATAGTTTATAAATCCAAATTATTCAATGATATGAATGTGTAAACTATCCAAAAATTAAAGTGTGTGGGAAGCAAGAGCAAGGGACAATAATGAATGAATGAATGGCCAAAATATGATGTCAAAGTGATTGTTGTTGTCGTTGTGTTGTTGTTGTTATTGTTTCTGCATTCTTTACTTCGATGGCTGGTTGAGTGCAGCTCTCCACGTTAGTCTATTCTGTGCACCCTCTTCATCGCTGCATAACTTCTGCAGCTGCATACTCATGAACCTGCTTGCTGTAAGCAAACTTTGGTCTCCCTCCACAATTTTTTCCCTCCCCCCTCCCCGTGCCCTCCCAACCAATCGTCCCTCCACTATAAAATATTCTATTACTTGATGACTGACTCACTAATTACTGTTGACTGGTCCCTTCGTTTAGTCAAATTGTGCCATTAATTATTTTACGTCCCAATTCAATTCCATATCTCGTCATTAGCTTTACGATCCATTCATTTTAGGCTTCCCAGCGTCATCTTAGTGGCGACAAAGCTCTCGAAGAGCGTGAGGAAAATACTTCCTGATACTGTGTTTAAATCGATGTAAGACAAAACCTTTTTCTTTTTCAGACACGTTTTTCTTTCTGCTGCACTCTACATTTTAACGTCGCCTTTACTTCGGCAGTCGACAATTGTTTTTCTGCTCAAATAATAAAATTCATGTACAACTATTAGTGTCTCATTTTCTAATTTCACTCAATCAGAATTCGACATCACTCCATTACCCTTGTTGATGTTCATTCTATAACCTTTTCTTCAAAACACTGACCATTCTGTTCAACAGATCTTCTAACTCCTTTGCCGTATGTGGCATACTAACGTCATTAGCAAACCACAAAGCTTGTATTTCTTCTCTCAGAATTTTAATTTCCCTTGCAAACTTCGATTCCTCCCTGAAAAGAAATGACCTGATGGAAGCAAGGAAGAAGCCATAAGGAAACACAAAGGTCCTACTATACACACGGAAACGACGTGGTGACGTCAAGAAGAGGGCATGCGGTGGTGGATGGATGGGAAACAACTGTTGATACGTATTCTATGGTTGTAATTTTTTTTCAGGCTGGACAGCTTTCAACTACAATGAAAACATTTCATCCCACTCTCTTTGTATATATTCGCAATGTTCTGAAAAATTATATTTGTTTGCTCACGAACTGGCTTTTGTCTTCTCAGACCATATTCAAGTGACACGTCAATGTCGCAAACACAGAAATGTACGACGTCCGACTAACACGTATATTTGTACCGAAGATACAAAAATGACAAAGTGTTTACGTAGGAAAACATTACAATACTTACATCAACTAAAAAACAAACAAACCGCTTTTAGCAATGGCTACAGCTATGCCCTGATTCATAGTAGTCTACGAAAAAAAATAATAAAATTACTGCACTTCTGTACGCTGGCCAACAGCAATCACTTATTAGTTGCAGATCCTGGTGTAAAATTCCACGTATTGGCAACATTTCAGACAGCCTTGCAAAAATGTTAGTCTCGTAACTTCAGACCTGTATATGTCAATGACATATCAGAATTTTTATTGAATAGCAAAGAAAAAGTGGAACGCTTGACACAGAGTGGTGAAAGCAAAATCACGTGTAAGAAGCGTGAAAAACTGTCTATTGATCAGTCAGGCAGAGCTGTGACAGTTAGGCTGCGTGAGCATGAGAGGAGCTGGCGATTGAGGAGGAAGCGACTGGACCTGTGCTGATCATCTTTTAACAGAAAACCATCCATATGATGCATGTAGAACGTTAAGTTTTAAATTCCGCCAAGAAAAGCAGAAAGACAACCCTACTGGAAATACTGGAAATCAATAAACACAAGACACAAAATGCCAGCCTAGTGTTAAACATCAAACTCAATTTTCATTTTCCTGCTTGTTAAATGCATATTCTTCATATTCCTCATCATTTGTTAAATTTATCTCCACATAAAACTTTGTGTACGTCCCTTTTTTAGTTAATGTAATTATTGTAATGTTTTCCTACGTAAACATTTTGTTATTTTTGTATCTTCCATACAAATAAGATCTGTGTAATTAGCACGTCATGTATATTTGTGTTTTAGACATTCAGTTGTCGCCCGGAGATGGCCTGAGAAGTCGAAAACCAGCACGTGAGTAAATAAATGTAATTCTGAAGAACATTAGTAAGTGTTTCTGTTTCTTTTTTAATACTATTGTCAAGTTCTGACAAAGCCGACGGAAAATTCAGTTAATGATATTTGGATAACGTTCTAGTAATGTCATTACATCTACATTTACATTTACATCTACATGACTACTCTGCAATTCACATTTAAGTGCTTGGCAGGGGGTTCATCGAACCACAATCATACTACCTCTCTACTATTCCACTCCCGAACAGCGAGCGGGAAAAACGAATACCTAAACCTTTCTGTTCGAGCTCTGATTTCTCTTATTTTATTTTGATGATCATTCCTACCTATGTAGATTGGGCTCAACAAAATATTTTCGCATTCGGAAGAGAAAGTTGGTGACTGAAATTTCGTAAAAAGGTCTCGCCACGACGAAAAACGTCTATGCTGTAATGACTTCCATCCCAACTCGTGTATCATATCTGCCACACTCTCTCCCCTATAACGTGATAATACAAAACGAGCTGCCCTTTTTTGCACCCTTTCGATGTCCTCCGTCAATCCCACCTGGTAAGGATCCCACACCGCGCAGCAATATTCTAACAGAGGACGAACGAGTGTAGTGTAAGCTGTCTCTTTAGTGGACTTGTTGCATCTTCTAAGTGTCCTGCCAATGAAACGCAACCTTTGGCTCGCCTTCCCGACAATATTATCTATGTGGTCCTTCCAACTGAAGTTGTTCGTAATTTTAACACCCAGGTACTTAGTTGAATTGACAGCCTTGAGAATTGTACTATTTATCGAGTAATCGAATTCCAACGGATTTCTTTTTGAACTCATGTGGATCATCTCACACTTTTCGTTATTTAGCGTCAACTGCCACCTGACACACCATACAGCAATCTTTTCTAAATCGCTTTGCAACTGATACTGGTCTTCGGATGACCTTACTAGACGGTAAATTACAGCATCATCTGCGAACAGTCTAAGAGAACTGCTCAGATTGTCACCCAGGTCATTTATATAGATCAGAAACAGTAGAGGTCCCAGGACGCTTCCCTGGGGAACACCTGATTACACAGGAAGGGCAGTTGTGATTCTTTGCTGCTTGGTCCAGCAACTGGCGGTTCGTCGTCGTTAACGTTGCAGGACCGAAAGCTTTTGTACTAGGAAAGAGTAACGATCAAAACTGCGTGGAGCAGAGTCCAGCCTGTCGGTACCATTCTCAGTCGTAGCCACAACACGTGTACGCTGTCGGACACGTAATGTTTTAATGTTTTATGAGCGCGCGGTCGAATCGTACACTGAGGAGAGGCTTCCGTCGCTCTTATAACAGCTGGACGCGTGTGTGACGTAAGCTATAGTCTCATTTTAATTTCGTTCGCATCTGACGTTTCAGGTCCGCGCTACGGCGCCGTCGCGACAAGTGCTGTTTGCTGTCAAATGTCATGATCGTTGCTAGGTGTTCTGCATTCCTACTCTGCACGAAATCAACGAGACTTCAGAGGGAATTAATTACAGCTTTATCTCTCGTCTCTTTGATGTAGAATTCTTCGTAGCAGATAATATAACGACAGACTGTTCTCTCTGATTGTGCTAAGACTGAAACAACTAGAAAATTCCGTTAAAGAATTTCATTCATATTTCTTGTTAAAAATGGTGTAATGAATTTGGTACATCCCATGGTGTATTAACTATGTCTCACCACTGACCACGAAGCGCCGACGGCCTTCACTTAACGACCGAGAGCAGTGACGTTTCCGTAGAGTTGTCACTGCTAACAGACAATCAACACTGCGTGAAATAACCTCGGAAACAAAGTGAGACATACGACAAACGTACCGGTTAGAACAGTGTGGCGAAATTTGGCGTTAATGGGCTATGGCAGCAGAAGAGTGACGTGAGTGTCTTTGCTAACAGCACATCACCCACAGCGCTTCTACTGGGCTCGTGACCATAGATTTGGAACCTAGTCTACTAGAATGATCAGATGAGTCCCGATTTCAGTTGGTAAGAGCTGATGGTAGGGTTCGAGTGTGGCGCACACCACACGAAGTCATGGACCCAAGTTGTCAGCAAGGCACTGTGCAAGCTGGCGGTGTGTCTTTAATGGTGTGGGCTATGTTTACACAGAACAGACTGGGTCCTGGTTGTGTTCACCTACGTGGAGACCATTTGCAGCCATTCATGGTCTTCATGTTCCCAAACAGCGCTGGTCGCTGTGGCCGAGCGGTTCTAGGGGCTTCAGTCCGAAACCGCGCTACTGCTACGGTCGGAGGTTCGAATCCTGCCTCGGGCATGGATGTGCGTGATGTCCCTAGGTTAGTTAGGTTTAAGTAATTCTAACTCTAGGGGACTGATGACCTCAGATGTTAAGTCCCATAGTGCTTAGAGTCATTTGAAATATTTGAACCCAAACAACGACGGAATTTTTATGGATGATAATGCACCATATCACTGAGCCACAGTTCGCGATTGGTTTGAAGAACATACTGGACTACTCCAGAGGATGATTAGGCCACCAAATTGCCACCCAGATAGCCCGACATGGATCCCTTCAAGCATTCGTGAAACACAATCGAGAGGTTAATTCGGGCACAAAATCTTGCACCGGCAACTCCTTCACAGTTATGGACGGCCGCCGATGCAGCATGGTTCAGTATTTCTGCAGGGGACTTTCAACGCTTTGCTGAGTCCATGCGGTGTCGAGTTTATGCATAACGCCGGAAAAAAGGAGGTCCAACACAGTATTAGGAGGCAACCCATAACTTTTGACACCTCAATGGATACAGGGTGTTCCGAAACTAATGATTCAAATTAATACAGGAGCTAGAGAACATCGAAGCGGATAAGAAGTCAACTTCTAATGATATGGAAAATTTCTTTAACAGTGCTGACGTAAGCTGTTGCCTCCTTGTAGCTGACATTGCGAATGTATACTGACGTTCAGATATCCACAATTCGCATGTGAATCCATGAGGCGCTTGAGTTCGTGCTGATCAACAGCGATCCGCTGTTAATGTGTGGGCTCGAATTCTCAGGTTGACTGGACCATACATTCTTCCTTTCCTACTTAACAGACAGAGAGAGTGCAGCTTCGTGGAACATGTATTGCCTACTGGAGGATGTAGCTGTGAATGTTGTTCGATCAGATCCTGTGAATGCCACTGCTGTTATCAGCATGCTAAACTACGTTTTGTATAAATCGCTTCTAGCTTCAGAAATTGCCGTCAGGGACCATATGTACCATAACTGAATATAGTAAATGTTTGTCGTTTTTTGCCTTCTGTGTTAATCTGAACGAATAGTTTCGGGACACCTTGTACAGTCTAGCGCGACTGACCTCCACCATGACAGAGGAATGAAGAAACTATACACTGTGTGATCAAAAGTATATGCACACGGTTGTGTAATGCGGAACCTACCCCTAGATACCACGGGAGGCGGACTAGCTAATATAGCAGGAAGTGGGGGTGTATAATGTCAGTAGAGCAAAAGTAACAGAATATGTCGTTCAGGACAGCTCAGTTACTAGTCATTGGATGTCTCCTTAGTAACAAGTCAATACGGGAGGTTTCAGCCCTTCTAAAGCTGTCCAAGACGACTGTTGCTGATGAGATTGCGAAGTTGCAAAACGAAGGAACAAAAATGGCTAAAGTAAATCCAGGCAGACCTCATCCAGCAACTGACGGACCGTGACCGTCGAGCACTATGGAGGGCGATTGTGAGAAATCACAAGAAATGAGCACAAGGAATCATTCGTGGTTACAAGTAGTCCAGCTAGCATAATTACTGTGTGCAAGGAGTTAAATTCATGGGGCGTAGTGGTTGAGCAGCTCCTCATAAGCCACGCTTTTCTGTAGTCATCGCTAAGCGACTCTTAAAGTGGTGTCAGGATGGTATGGGCGTATTGTTCGTGGTTACGGTGTGCTCCTCTTACTTCGCTTAAGGAAATGCTAAATGCGGATGGATGTGAACACATTACACAGCATCGTGTGCCGGGTACAATCGAGGAACAGTTCGGAGAGTACCTGGATGACAATGCACCGAGTCATACTTCGTGAGTCTCCAGCAGAGTTCAAGCAGTCCTAATCCCGAATGGACATACCACGTGTTAATGTCCCTAAGTAGGTATGCGGATAGTTTTGATCAGATAGGATCAAATGATGATATTTGGACTAATGAATACTAGTGAAGTTAAGTACGACTGTTGGCAGTGTCTCTGGAAAAATATTATTATGGCAAGTGAAGGTCAGGTCATCTACAGTACAACTCCTCTAATCCGTCACCTTCGGGACAGGAACCATGGTCGGAACGAGAAAAAGGTCAGATTACCCGAAAAATCTAATATTTATTGCAAAAAGTATAAAAAGACATTTAGTACAAAAAATTAAATGATTTAAGAACTAAAAGATGTCTACAGTAATATAAAAAGATGCTTTTTACACAGTGTTAAACAGTATATTAACTAAAAAACGTCTACACATACTATAATATGTATTGATTTTAAAAGGAAAAACGACAAACAAATTACAGTACTGTACTGTACATAATAACGTATTAACGATATATACTGTAAAATAAAAAATGTTTATAGCACTGTATATAAAAAAGAATTTTTTTACTAAGAAATAAACTACTGTATGTATAAACTAAGAAATGATTATACTGTATGCATTGTTTTTACAGTAAAAACTAAAACAAATTACCTGGAAAAACAGTCAGAGTTACATTTTTGACGAGTTTTCCAAGGATCAATCTAGCCTTCACTGGCAGCAAATTTACTTTCGGATTCCAGTTTTTTGTGCAAAACTATCGCTTTTTCTTTTAGAATTGGCCCAGATATTGGAGTTCCTTTTCTTCTTTCTTGACAAATCCACATCCACAATGCGTTATCAAGCAGTTCACGTTTAGGCTTTTTTAATGTTTTGCGATTCTTCAGAGTGTTTTGACCATCAATCGTAACTGTATAGGAGGCAATGTCTTCCCGATTCTTCCACCAATCCGTAATTGTCGTAACACCTACATTCAGTTTCTTTGCAATATTTTGGAGCGAATCTCCTTCGTTCAGTCTTTGCAGAACTGCTAATTTTTTTCATTTAGTGAAAGAGTTACGTGTTTACGTTCGAATCCAGACATGTTGAAAAACAGATAACTGTACACACTATGAATCTACAGTAATAAGTACAGTAGAGAACACGGAATAAAGCAAACAACGACGTTTTTTAAGCTCAACAAAGGACAAAACTGCACAATAACGCACAGTATAACAATATGCACAGCGATGGACACCGCAACAATGGCCCAACAGGCGTCCAGTCAGTGACAAGTCGACACAGGCTCGCGAGCCTCAGCATGTTCGGACTAACCGGAGTGACGGACCATCCAAGGTCGGATTACAGGGGTTCTACTGTATATCTTTGATCTATATAAAGTAAATGTACGTAAAACTTTGTGTTCTGCCTTACGGCAGGTCTTGTCATAGGGGAAGCCTAGTCAGAGACGCCCACCGCATGAGCGTCTAGGGAAAAGATTCCAATGGTGGTTCCCCGTTGCCTTCCACTGATGATAATGAAATGATAATGAGGTCAACGCAACAACCAGTCCCTGAGCGGAGCGGAGAAAATCTCCGACCCAGCCGGGAATCGAACCTGGGCCCCTTGGCGTGACAGACCGCCGCGCTGACAACTCGCTATTGTTCGTTGCGTTTGGTCTGGGCGGACGTCACAAGACATCCGTTCAAGTGATCGTTGATTCCTTTACTCCGCTTTTTATTACAGTGGGTGAGCAGCACTGACCGAACACGCTAAGCTACCGTGACGGTACCACTCAGATATCGCTGCGGACAAAGTAAATGGGAGTTACCAGTAATAGCAAGCAACCGCCTGGGGATGTCATACAGCCACGACAGCGCTCCACTCTCCGCGTCAACAGAAAACCGGTTTAAAACCTCTGCCTCCTACAAAAGTCACGTAAGGAATGTGAGATTCCCCTATTGCACAGATATCCGTAGAATATCAAAGCTTGTTGACTATCTCGTCCCTATTTTAATTACGGTCGATTTTTTTCTTTCCGGGTAATTGTTTCAAATTTATCATGTCAAATATTACAATTGAGCTCACTGAAATTTCTTTTTCATTAAATATTCAAATGCGGATTCGGGTCTTTTCCAGATTCAAGAGGGATTAATAATGACGAAATGAATAACTGTAATGGACTTCCTATTTATTCTTTGACCTAACTGTCTATTCCTACTATTACAGTTGGGTATCTGAGCTCATAGACTGCACTATTGGTGAAAAGTCCGTGTCATTCTTCAGTACGTCAGATAATAGTTTCCTCACTCCGTAAGCAACGCGTTGTGTGTTTACTGTTTCCCATTAGCCCCAGTAGTGTTCGTAAGTTGATAATAAAATGGTGGTCCAGTGGCAACGTTTCTAATTCTGAACGTAACAACAGCCTTCATTCCGAACTCCGGAGGCGTTTAGCACTATTTTACCGACAATTATTGCTAGCCCCAAAAGATCTTTCAGGCGGCATTCGCAATAGACAGGTGTTAAACATACATCTTTGCATTCTGTACCACAGTACAAATAGAAGACGGTTAAGTAATGCGATTAGTTGCTTGAGAAGGTCATAGGTGGCGAGCTTTGTCCAACCCTGCAGTTTGTGACTGATGAAAGTTAGTTTCAGCTTTTTACCATGACAATAGGCAGAGACCACCGAAAATTGTGTATCCTCACTATAAAAATAAATGGCGTTGGGTATGCGATTTATCGGTTCGATGTGCTATGAAACCACTGTCAATACATACCTTTAGCTTATTTTTATCGACAACTCCTTCTCTCAATTAAAGGTAGGGAGAACGTTGTACCTAGAAGAGAGTGTGTCTCGGAACACGTGGCGTTTCTTGGTCGTTACTCAATACAGTGACTGCTTTAAGAACCGCATGAAGAAATGCGACTGAAGCCGCTGTAAGCAGTTTCCAGCATGTTCTGATGTTGTTGCTACTGTGAGGTGTGAGGCTGCGTTTTATGCAACGTGGGTAAATATTAAGAGTTCTTCCTTTTTAAGTGTTGCATAATATGTTAAATCTGTTTGGAGGATATCGTTAATTCTTCAGGATGTTTTTAAAACTAGTGAACATAACGTGTGGACGGTTAAGCCGTATATCGATGGTCGTGCATCATCTCGTACCTTGAAACAGAAGGTCTTCTACAATGGGGTATGTGATATCTGGAAATGAACTGAGTTTCTTTAATGTCCTATCAATTTTCCCTAGCTCCAAAATGGAAATTTGTGTTAGGTGCCAAGAGGTACTATTCCAAAATGTTATTAACTTGCGACTGGATTTTTATAATACTTCCTCTTATTTTGATTTTAATTACCGATTATTTGTGTGTAATAGATTAGTAATGTAACATATAGATTATTAAATACAGTATTGACAAGCTTCTCTCGATTCCAACACTTTTAAATTGCAATAGAATATTTGTTCCTGCGAACATAACACTGTATATAGGAAGTCTTTTCACGTGTGGGCAAACCATAATTTCACAGAGTAATTTTTATAATCTCATAAAAAGAGTTCAGTCCACATAAAGTGATTGCTGTCATTTCAGAAGCGAGTAAGAAAATAATGGCTACAGACAAAAGTTTGAAAATTGTTTCACGATACAACACTCGCTGCTGCATGAAAGGCAGTACTCCGTTTTCCAGCAAAATGGAGGTACATGCGACAAGACGCGTCAGTCACTGTCTCGTATTCGTGAAGTCTTCGCAGAAGAAAGCACAGTATGCAAAGCTTTGTCTCGGCATCATTCGCTAAAGTTCTGCATGACGTGAGTTAGAATGGGATTTCATCAGGAAAAAGAAATGCACGTCTGTAAGTGACTGTACATATTATTTGGCGTAAAGCCGCTTTTATCTCTGACATAAAATATATTGTATACATGAAGAGTACAGTGGGACATGAGAGAGGCTTCCACATCACCCCATACTGACCTATGCTCGACGTATACCAACAAACAATTTAACGCCAAACGAAATCTTCCATGCAAGCCAAACATACACTCCAAGATCGGTTGCATTACACTGGAGTGATTGTTGACTAGTCGTTGTAAAGTACTTCACAACAATGCACCTCCGTTCTCCAGGTGTACCTAGTTGTGCTACCCAGAATACAAGCGCTGTCTTTGCAAGACCTTCGGTACACATACCATCAGATTATTTGACTTGTCGCTCTAACGAAGCAGGCGAGTGTCAGCAATATGTCTCGTGGTATTATCGTGGCGTGTTTATTTTCTGACATTAGGTAAGACGATAGAAGTGCCACTTGCACGCTTAGAGTAGCAGATTGACAGTGACCAACTTTAAACAGAACTTGATTAATTTTCACACACATTTATTAAAATAATAAAAATCATAGATCTTACGTAACTGGATTCTGGATGCTGTTTACAATTGACAATCTGAAGTTCCTTTGGTCTTGGAACGTTAATCTTATTCTCACGTATCTCTGATACTTGACAAAGTGTCTATACTTTTCTCTTCATGGCTATGTACAGGAATATGGTAACCTTACTAGGTGCAGACTGAAACTTGACTACAGACTAATGCACACTAATGCACATTGACTAATTGGAGGTCTGTACACGTATTATAATACTTCGAGCGTTCAGGTATCACTGTGCGAGTGTGATCCGCGAGGATAAAAGGTTTTACGTTAGCAGAAATCTCATTGGTTGCGTTACATATTAATACGCAGATCGGCGGAAGCAGAATTTGGTCCGTCTCTAAGACAACGCCATCTCGTAGTGCGGAGACGGACGAGCGCTGCGCCTGCGCTGTAGTGCTTAGCGGGGCGCGCTGTAGTGGGAAAGTTGTGTACGCTCTGACTACGCGGAACTATGTACACAACAACCACTGTCCACGGATAGACTGAGTTCAGCCTCTTGGAGTTGCAGGCAAATGACGCGGTAATGAAATATAGACCATCCAGTCACATTAATGTGATCACTTTTATAAAGCGTGAATAACCACATTTGCACGTGGACGCCCAGGAACGGTGCCGTTGAATTTTTTGGAAGGTACCAACAGGTATGTGGAGCCATGCTGACTCGAGTGCAGTCTGCGCTAGGTTTCAGAGATTTTCGTGTATGTTAATATCCTGGTGGATATACTGGCCAGGATAGTACGGTAAACTCATTGTTGTGCTCTTTAGACTGTGCACATACACTAAGAGCTGTGTGAAACGTTTTATTGTCCTACTGGTACATGGCATCGTGTCGAGGGAAAACAACTGGTTGTAGGGGTGGACATGGCACCTAGGATAGATGCATAATTGTGCTGGTCCATTGTGCCTTCCAGAATGACGACATCGTCTAAGAAATGCCACGAAAACATTCCCCAACGTTCCGAGAGTTGTTGCAGAGTTGTTTGCTGTCAGATATTTCATTTTGTACACACCAACGGTCATTTCTCCGATGGAGCATAAAACGTGATTCACCTTAAAGGTCCACTTGTCACCACTCAGTGCACGGCCATTTGTGGTACTGGCGCGCAAATTCCAGGCCCACACGCAGCAACGTTCGCTGAACGGTTGTTGAGCAGACACTGTTAGTAGCACCTTGGTTCATCTGCGCGATTAGTTGCCCAACAGTTGCACCACTATTCGACCTTACATATCTCCTCAGCCATCAGTCTTTCCACCACACTGTCGCGACCGAATCTCCTATATACACTGAAGAGCCAAAGAAACTGGTACATCTACATCTACATCTACATTTATACTCCGCAAGCCACCCAACGGTGTGTGGCGGAGGGCACTTTACGTGCCACTGTCATTACCTCCCTTTTCTGTTCCAGTCGCGTATGGTTCGCGGGAAGAACGACTGTCTGAAAGCCTCCGTGCGCCCTCGAATCTCTCTAATTTTACATTCGTGATCTCCTCGGGAGGTATAAGTAGGGGGAAGCAATATATTCGATACTCATCCAGAAACGCACCCTCTCGAAACCTGGCGAGCAAGCTACACCGCGATGCAGAGCGCCTCTCTTCCAGAGTCTGCCACTTGAGTTTGCTAAACATCTCCGTAACGCTATCACGCTTACCAAATTACCCTGTGACGAAACGCGCCGCTCTTCTTTGGATCTTCTCTATCTCCTCCTGTTCTCTTTACGGATGAGGCTTCATTCCAACGTGATCAAATCGTAAATTTTCACAATCAACATGTGTGGGCTGACGAGAACCCGCACGCAACTGTGCGATCACGTCATCAACACAGATTTTCTGTGAACGTTTGGTCAGGCATTGTTGGTGATGTCTTGATTGGGCCCCATGTTCTTCCACCTACGCTCAATGGAGCACGTTATCATGATTTCATACAGGATACTCTACCTGTGCTCCTAGAACATGTGCCTTTACAAGTACGACACAAGATGTGGTTCATGCACGATGGAGCTCCTGCACATTTCGGTCGAAGTGTTCGTACGCTTCTCAACAACAGATTCGGTGACCGTTGGATTGATAGAGGCGGACCAATTCCATGGCCTCCACGCTCTCCTGACCTCAACCATCTTGACTTTCATTTATGGGGGAATTTGAAAGCTCTTGTCTACGCAACCCCGGTACCAAATGTAAAAACTCTTCGTGCTCGTATTGTGGACGGCTGTGATACAATACGCCATTCTCCAAGGCTGCATCAGCGCATCAGGGATTCCATGCGAGGGAGGGTGGATGCATGTATCCTCGCTAATGGAGGACATTTTGAACATTTCTTGTAACAAAGTGTTTGAAGTCACGCTGGTACGTTCTATTGCTGTGTGTTACCGTTCCATGATTAATGTGATCTGAAGAGAAGTAATAAAATGAGCTCCAACATGGAAAGTAAGCGCCTCCGGACACACGTCCACACAACATATTTTCTTCCCCTGTGTGTGTGAGGAATGTTTCCTGAAAGCCCGGCCGCACCCCCCCTGCAATACCCTGTATAAGACAGCAAGTGTCTGCGGCAGTTGTTAGATCGGTTACTGCTGCTACAATGGCAGGTTATCAAGATTTAAGTTAGTTTGAACGTGGTATGATAGTCGGCGCACGAGCGATGGAGCACAGCATCTCCGAGGTAGCGAGAAATTGGGGATTTTCCCGTAGGATCATTTCACAAGTGTACCGTGAGTATCAGGAATCCGATAAAACGTCAAATATCCGACATCGCTGCGGCCGAAAAAGATCCTGCAAGAACTGGACCAACGAAGACTGAAAAGATTCGTTCAACGTGAGAGAATTGCTGCAAATGTCAATGCTGGACAATCAACAAGTGTCAGCGTACGAACCATTCAACTAAACGTAGTCGATATGGGCTTTCGGAGCCGAAGGCTCACTCGTGTACCCTTGATGACGGCCGGCCGGAGTGGCCGAGCGGTTTTAGCGGTACAGTCTGGAATCACGCGACCGCCACGGTCGCAGGTTCGAATCCCGCCTCGGGCATGGATGTGTATGTGTCCCCGGGTTAGTTAGGTTTAAGTAGTTCTAAGTTCTAGGGAAGCGTTGATCTCAGCAGTTAAGTCCCATAGTGCTCAAAGCCATTTGACCCATTTGAGCCTTGATGATGCACGACACAAAGCATTATGTCTAGACTGGGCCCGCCAACACCGACTTTGGACTGTTGATAACTGGAAACACGTTGCCTAGTCGGACGAGTCTCGTTTCAAATTGTATCGAGCGGATGGACGCCTACGGGTATGCAGACAACATCTTGAAGCCATGGACCCTGCATGTCAGCAGGGGACTGTTCAAGCTGGTGGACGTTCAGTAATGGTGTGGGGCGCGTGCAACTGGAGTGGTATGAGACCCCTGATACGTCTAGATATGAATCTGACAGCTAACACATATGTAAGCATCCTGTATGATTACCTGCTTCCATTCATGTCCATTGTGCATTCCAACGGACTTGGGCAACTCCTGCAGGACAATACAACACCCCACACGCCCAGAATTGCTACTGAGTGGCTCCATGAACATGCGTAATATCGTGTAGGGCCCCGGCGAGCACGCAAAAGTGCCGCAACACGATGCGGCATGGACTCGACTTATGACTGAAGTAGTGCTGGAAGGAATTGACAACATGAGTACTGCAGGGCTGTCAATAAATCCGTAAGAGTACGGGGGGGGGGGGGGGGGGTTGAGGAAATCTCTTCTGAACAGCACGTTGCAAGGCATCCCATATATGCTCAATAATGTTCATACCTGGGGAGTTTGGTGGCCAGCAGAAGAGTTTAAACTCAGTTGAGAGATCATGGACCCACTCTGTAACAGTTCCGACCCTGAGGGGTGTTGCATGGTCGTTCTGGAATTGCTAAAGTCCATCGAATTGCACAAATGAATGGATGCCAGTGATCAGACACGATACTTATGTACATGTCACCTGTCAGCGTCATATCTAAACGTATCAGGAGTCTCGTATCACTTGAACTGCACTGTCCCCACACCGTTAGAGAGTCTCCACTAGCTTGAACAGCCCCCTGCTGACATGCAGGGACCATGGACTCATGAAGTTTTCTCCATACCCGTATATGTCCATCCGATAGATACAATTTCAAACGAGACTCGTCCGAACAGGCAACATGTTTCCAGTCATCAGCAGGCCAGTGTCGGTGTTGGCGGGCTCAGGCGAGGCATAAAGCTTTGTGTCGCGCAATCATCGAGAGTACACGAGTTGGCCTTCGGCTCCGAAAGCCCATATCGATGATATTTTTTTCGATGGTTCGCACGCTGAAACTTGTTGATGGCCCAGCATTCAAATCTGCAGTAATTTGCGGAAATGTTGCACTTCCGTCGCGTTGAACGATTCTCTTCAGTCGTCAATGGTCCCGTTCTTGCAGGATCTTTTTCCGGCTGCAGCGGTGTCGGAGATTCGATGTTTTACCGGATTCCTGATATTCACGGTACACTCGTGAAATGATCGTACGGGAAAATCCCTACTTCATTGCTACCTCTGAGATGCTGTGTCCCATCACTCGTGAGCCGACTATAACACCACGTCCAAACTCACTTAAATTCTGATAAACTGCCATTTTAGCTACAGTAACCAACCTGACACTTGTTGCCGACTGTAGCGCCGTATCTGCCTGTTTACATATCTCTTTATCTGAATATGCATGCCTATACCAGTTGCTTTCGCGGTTCAGTGTGTTAATGTATACAAAGAGCAGTGGTCATATAGCACTCTCCTAGGGCACAATATATGTCCTTGAAGTGCCTGTAAATGACTCTCAATCCAGGATAATGTGCACGTTCCTTCTGTCACGAAATTTGTGTCCTGGTTTGCTATCTCACAGTAACCTTTGTTCTTCTTAGTCCTCAGTTTGCGTACTATAGCATAAATGTTATGTTATGGATCTGGCATGGACTACAAGGTGACGACTCACATGCAAAGTGAGGGACTCGCAATGTTCCGGAAGGTATACATTTTTCAAGTTTATTCTAATTATTAATAAAATTTACTTTGTGCACAGTTATTATTAATCGTTCACAAAATTTTATGGATGCCCAAGGATCATAACCAAAGGCTTAAAATTAATAAGCTCCTTAAGAAAACAATTATGTGTGGATGAAAATCATTTATCAATATTGCAAAAACTGTTTTACTTATTAAGTGGTTTCAGCTCCTTAGGACCCATCTTCAGGTCTAAAATACAGAAAAATGCATGTAGGAGGTGAACAATAGCCAAATGCAGTTAAACGTGATTTATATAATACATACCGATGGAATTACTATATAGTTAATTTAATTGTATCAGTCACCAGGAGTATATATCGTCAAAATTCGTTGAGTGAGTCGCTCTTGTTGTCATGTACACATTAAATAAAGCAGAAGGTCGTCAAGGTTACGTTATAAATGAAGTAAGCATGACTACCCACTTTAGTGTGTATGTGTTGTTCACGTCCGATATGCAGTTTCCTGGATTTCAGGTCCGAAGATAGCTCGTCTGTGATGTGAAACTAGTTATCAATAAACAGATTTTTGCGATCTTGCCCTAGTATAGTTATCTATTCATTTTAACGTAACAAATAGCCTATCTCCCTGTCTGACAATATCAAACAACGAAGTAAAAAAATAGTCCTATCTGTATGACGTAATGTTCACCAAGTGTCAAGTTTGCGAGGCTGTCATACGCAGCAAGCACAGAAATATTAGTTTTGTAAATAAAAACCGATTTTTCTAGCTGCAGTATGTTTCATTTATTCCATAGGCGCTTCACCTTTTTACTCTTAGGCATCTTCAGTGGAATCTAGAATGATACAGTACGAAAGTGCAATATTTGTAAATTATAAAGCACTTCCCGTTTTGTTTTTCACTTAAAGAAGTGATTACTTACAGAAAAATTACTGGAGTTTCTGACGGTCTTCCAAGTTTCCTCTCATCAGGTCACACGATGGAGGTCACACTATAACTTCACTTACGAAGCTTAAGTACTTTTTCACGGTACGAACGTTTTTCACAATTACTCGATCGGACATAAAAATTATGAAGAAAGAAGCTTGTAACGTGAAAATATGCTTACTTTTCATAAGAGGAATTATAGTGCGACCTGGAGCATGTGACCAGATGAGATGAAACACAGATGCCAGCCAAACATTCGAATAACTGTGACTAATCACTTATTTACATAAAAAAAACAAGACGTGAACTGTTTTAAAATCTACAAATTAAAACAAAACAGTATCATTCTAGATTCCACTGAAAATGGCTTAAAGTAAAAAGGCGAAATGCGTGCCGAATAAATAAAATTGATTGCAACAAGAACAGGCGGTTTTTATTTACAAAAGCAATGTTTATCAAGTACGTCGGTGAGATGTTCAAAACTCTGTAGAATTAAGCGTCATTATTAAAGCAACCAGTTACTCAGAGCGGACGTTGTAAACAACCTAGAGATGTAACTCAACACGCCAATAATTAACGTTGACTAAGATTCAGCTGATGGCTACTTAATCCTCAAGGCTAACTGAATTACGCTGTTGTAAGCGAGGACCTCTCTTGTTAGCGAGGGAGATAGAGCAACAAGATGAGGACAAGAACGAAATTCCTACGCACTTTCCAGTCAGCCTAAACGTGTTAGAGCAACATCATGTTGCATAATCTGCAGGTGCCTAACAATACAAATTTCACGATCTACGAGTTTCTTAAAGTTGTATTACAAGTCGAATGCAGTTTGACTCGCTAATAGAGAATTTCGGTGCCATTTTTTAACACAAAATATGCTGTTTTGAACATCGGACTGGTTCATGTCTTATACAGAAGTTCGTCATTTCATACTGAATAAGTAAAAGTACAGCCGCGGACTGTTACACCTTGTCGATGTCCTTGTAAAACAAGAATCAAATATTTGGGCTTGATACTACACTCAAAATCTGAAAATATTGAGTACACCGAAAAATAAAAAACGTACCAGGCTTGCTCTGCCAAATGTACCTGCTCATCAAAGTGAGTGAAACTATAATTTTTTAGTACATTTTTGCCACCAGTCATCTATCATTGGATCCGAAATCTCGGCGCTAGCTGCGGAAACTATCATAAAAAATGCTAAAACTTTACAAAATAGATTTTTACAGCAGTCGTCCCTCGCACCTTTCCGAAGACTTTCAAATGAGGATAATACTCCAAATCGTCCAGGCAAATTACAAACATTTGTAATCGTTCCGAAACTTCATCCCACGCTCTCATTAAAGTCTGAGGTAGTGTTCCATCCAACCTCAGCAGTAGGGAGGTAGTGGCGACTTTGGGTCAAATTTGCTCCCTCTTTCCCTTCCATCCCTTTATCCTTGCTACACCGCATCCGTTCCCCTCCCCTTACCCTTATCTATTTAATTTCTTGAATATAGGCTGAACAAAAGCTACAGAACTTCCTGCAGGGCTCGAAAGGAAATCTTCAGTTGCGTTGCACTAAACATACATGTTCTGATCTTGTAATTAGAGATCAGTATTTACTGTGATGAAAATGAAACAGCGAATTACATCTTTTTACTACAAGAGTGAGGCAGAGATGGGGAAATTCTGAGAATTGACTACCGTGGTGCTTTTTTTTTTTTTTTTTTTTTTTTTAAATAATGAAACCAGGTCCAGATGACAAAGTCGGCATTAAAAGGGTATTCATTTTGACAGTTTTCTGTTAGAAACGAAAACCAAACAAAAAGAAATGAATTGTGTTTGTAGTGCAATACCCCGGATAGTTTCTGTAGCTGGGCACAGCTGCTTCACTAGTCTACAACATGATTTTGTAAACGTCTCTTCATCGCTGTATAGATGGCGACTGTTTGCCCTACAGCCGGTTGCACTTAGCAGTTGAAAGCTGTCGAAAGCGTTGCCAGATGTCAGGGATTTCCGTAAGTTGACTCTACGGTAGGTCTGTTTTAGTAGTAAATAATAAATATATTAAAACTTCGTGCATGATGCTCCATTTTGTGGGCTTGTTGTTGGCATGTGGGGTGCACTTGGCGCTTGTGTTGCCAATTGAGGAGCTACTTGATTGGGAAGTAGCGGCACCGGTCACGAAAACTAACAGCGGCCAGCAAAGCGGTGCGCTGACCACAAGCCCCCATATGCCCTCTGTGTTCAAATCTGATGGCGCCTGAGAGCCGAGGTTGACACGGCGGCTGGTCGGTACCTTTGTGCTTCAAGGCCTGTTCGGACGGTGTTCGTTTCATCTCTTGCCGTACAATGACATGGGGATACTGGCTGCAAAACGTGTTACGAGTAGAGTTAGAAGCAAAGAAGTAATAAATTGAAGCATCGTGCACAATACGACAGTTTTTCACGCATCTCGATGTTATGACGTCATATCTCCTGAACTGTGCGTGTTACCGTCATTTAATATTGTAGGGGCATTCAGCTGCGTATATGGATACTGTCTTGGAAATTTATTGAGAATAGAGTTAGTAACTTAGAACTAATAAATTTAAATGTCATTCACGACGCTGCAGTTTCTCATACATTACATTGTTTATGACCTCATATCTTTTGAACTGTTGTAGGTAGGTGGTTCTTACCTCAACGGAGATTGTTGCCAGACATTATGCGATGTATGTACCAAGTTTGGTTGCAATCGGGCCAGTGGTGTAGCAGAAGATGTGAAACATACATACGCACAAACATAAATACGTAGATGCATACAGTTTTATAATATGTAGAGAATTTTGTATGTTTTGTTTATATTCCGACGACGTCTTGCTCTTGATGCTGATGGGGGGAGAGATGGAAGATCGAGGTCAAGATCATATTTGCTCTCAAGTCGCCACTACCTTCTCAGGATCAAATTTTCCCATATGATCCTAGACTGTCAGTTCAACTCCAAACATAAAGACCCCTTTAAACGTCTCTCAGTTTAAAGAAAAGACACATCACAACGAACAACAAACATAGGCACTAGGAAAGAGGCTAATCCAGTCGCGGTCTTTGGCATCTAAGGGTCTAAAATATGTCATATTGCTCGGTCTGTCGGCAGTTTTGTATTCTGTTTGTGTAATTAACTTCTGCTGAGTGCTGCTTTATTAAACAAAAGAAAGACTGTGACAAACCAGTTAGACACCCGGCTCCCCAATAGATAACGTAGAAGAAACGCGAAGGAAAAAGCAATTGTTCCAATTTTCCGAACAAATAAAGCGTAGCTTCTCAACATTTACCAGTTTCCTTAGAGTTAACCGGCAGCTTTCAGACGTACTATGCCGGCAGCGTAATTACCATAGTTCTATTCACAAAAATAAAGTTTATGTCGAGATGTCTGTAATTAATGTTGCTATGACAAGGACTAACTTTTTCACAAAGGTCATTTTCATACTTCAGCTAGGTGAAAACAGCATTATAAGTTCTTAAACTGCTCAGATTACGGCTGGTCTTATTACATACTGTTAATATTTACAGGCGTTCTTTCGCAGTTGCTACTTCACTGCTGTTTATCTTGCACCTTATTTTTTATTGATTTAACCAAATACACTTCACCAACTGCTTTAGGCATCTTTAACGTTCTACAAAGAAATAATCAGCATTTTCATAGGGAATAAATAAATTCCATCTCCACGGCTAAATGATTGTCTGTTTGTTTGGTTGTCAGAAACTGTTCACTTCTATTTCCGAAGCATCTTTAGTGCCTCGTAATACATACATATTTTGTTTCTTAATATATCTATATATTAGACACGTGATGGAATAATTATCGTTTTTCGATTGCTTTCAGATTACATGTAATTTTTGGTTGCATACTAAAAATTTTTAACAGTTTCTCATTCCACACACTATTGGCGTTCCCATAAATGTGCTGCAATCGAACTGTTTTTAATTGTTCTAAACAGTCCAGAGTGTCCATGTCTTGGCACCTGCGTGCAAATGTAGGTACCAAGAAAATGACACCTTTATTAGGATCACCAAACACAGTTACATTGCGACATGTATGTGAAAAGGACCACATGAAATAGTAACTGCAATGAATAGCTGTTACAAATCTAGAGTAAATTGCACCGAAAAAGTTGTTTGCAGTCTTTCATTTGGTAGCAGAGACGGAATTTACACTTTTAATGCTGATTTCAAAACTTTTGTCAGTGTTTTTCTATCACGTACAGTTTTTGATGATGAAATAAAGGTTATTTTATTTTTATTTATACGAATTTTATTGGTATAGCAAGGTGAATGAACAAAAAGGCTCTGTTCTTTATGTGGGTGAGGTAGTTGGGCAAAGCAAAAGCATTGAAATCTAAAGACTTTGACAATTTAGAGATTTTTGTGCCTGAGACTAAAATAATCTTGAATTAACCGACTGTAGATTACAAAAAAGTATTGCTTTGATTGTTACATACCAAACTGAGCTTTATGAGGCAGTTTGTAAAGACTCTTCTGTAAGATACATTGTGCCTCCTATGAAATTTCCCTGGAGCAGACAAGAAAAATAGAAAGCTGGAATTTTTGTTGGTCCTCATATTCATAGAAGGCCTTAACGCTGTTACTGAATCATTTCTAGCGAGTTACAAACATCAAAATTACAAGAAATTTATTAAATAATGTAGGAGGTTCAATTAATTGTTGTGTAGCGTGAGCGTAAAATTCCATTTTCTACACGAACATATTGACTATTTCCGTGAAAATCTGTGAGATTATAGCGAAGATGGAAAAGTACTAGGGAAATTGGACTGAAAGTGTGATAGCCGACTATTGTTGTATGATGAACAGGGTCAGTAAAGATCCAGGTTCTTGAAGAAAATATTTAAAAAACAGGAAATTTTGAAAATTCAATGTAGCAGAGTACTCGTGTTAATGCTAAGCGAACTGTTTATAGGACTTTTAGTACATCCTTAAAAATGAAAAATAATTATAAAAATACAGAGCTTGATTGAAATTTTAGTTTAATATTTGTACTGCAGAAAATGAAATCTTCCTTTGCGAAAAATTCTGACGCGATAAAAGAAAACGCCAGTAATTTTCGGAATAAGCATTACAGATTTATTAATTCTAGAGCATTTGTTTTCGAAAAACCATCTGGCAAAAATTTTAAAATGGTGGACTTTACTAACTTTTTCCTTAACAATGAGTACGGTATATGATGCATAGTGTTTCATAATGTGAATATTAAACTAACCTAACAGTGTTGCTTTAGAATACTACGTATGTCAAAACAAATTATTTGTAGTCCAGCAAGCAATGAATTCTTTCGTTTCTTTGCAGACCACTAAAATTGCGTAAGATAATCGAGTAAGATGTATTTGTTTGAACACAATAACAAAAACCCATTGAAAAAAGACAAGTAGAAGTTCAATACTATATAAACCTCATAAAATAATAATTTCTTTCCCCACAGAAGGGCAAAGCAAAATACTAACTAAGTTCTTCATGATCTTGGATTCGACAACGTTTTTCACGAAGGAGTTGAAAGGAAGCAGTGACTGTGCCAAATAAAAGTTGCATTTGGTGTCAGAATCACGTGAAAATTAACGGACGTATAACAAGCAGTACAGATTTAAAGCTCAAGGACGATTACTGCGTGGTTGTTTAGGAGAACCCGTTTGTAATTCCTGACCGTGGGCCCTGATTAACTAGCACATCCTTCGCCACTCAGTGTAGGAGTCGAGCAATTGGTAGCGCCGTATTCGGGACGCTTCCGTTGCGGGAGTCTCAAGGCCAACCGGCCGAGGTCCTCGCCCCGTCTGTTTACATGAGCGCTCGAGGAAGCCGACACACTGCAGAACTGGTTACAGGTGTGCAGAATGCGCTCACTGACACCAGCGTCCGGCCGCACATACGGTTACAGTGCCATACTCCTGTAAGACTCTCTGTATTCCACAGTTGTATTAGTTCTCTGATGTGGAACAGATAACACAGCAATTAAAAAAAAGAAAGAAAGACAGAAAGAGCGTATACCATGGAAACCAAATACGCATATGATTGGGAATAGAATAAATTCATATCTACTGAAATGGGCAATTCAGTTTTTAGCCTTTGCTGCCTGTCGGTACTTGTAAGTACCACTTCTTTCTATACTTCTTTATTCTGATTGCATATTACCCACATCCTACGCTGTCTTTATGTTAAGTGGGAGACACTAAACTGCCTTCTAGATCTCGTTTACAGGTCAAAGAGCATGTTTGCACAATTTTCTGTGACAGCTGAAGATTTGCTTCGGAGAGACAGTACTTCAAAACCAGCCTCAGAAAAGCTTAGGGCGTTCCCTGCAGGTGACGCACAGTTCTTGGGGAAGGGAGAAGTGGGTGACTAGGAACCAACACGATGAAGGTGGATATCATCAATGTGATGACCCTTACTGGGAAGGCGGAAGAGTTGATAGACTTCATGGAAAAGGAGAAGTGATGGGACTTAGTGAAGTTAGATGGAAGGGAAGAGGAAGGAGGAAAATGAGGAGAGGCTACTGGAGTGATGAACAAGATGCCAAAAATAGAGGAGGTATCACAGTAAAACAAAACCTAGATGAATATATGGAAGCAGCAGAATACACAAGTGATAGGTTGACGAGCATTCGGCTGAGGACAAGGAATTTAGTGAAGGACTTCATCCAAGTATATGCACCACAAACAGGAAATAAAGGAGAGAACTTAGAGGATTTTCTAGTGGCATTAGAGAGTATAATTACAGATATGGAAGCAATAGTAATGGGTGACGTAAATGCGCAGGTAGGCGAAGAAAGACTAGGGAAGGAGGAGATAAGTGGCCCATGTGGGTATGGGAGGAGAAATGAGGAAGGAGAGAAACTGGTTGATTTGTGTGAAAGAAGGGGGCTGATTGTGGACAACACATGGTTCTGTAAAAAGAATAGGCAAAAGATAACGAGATATGGATGGCGTGTTAGACGGACGAAGGCAGTCATCTATTACTTTTTGGTGGAAAAGAAAAATCGGAGACAGCTGACGGATGTAAATGCACTCCCAGGAGAGACTTTTGATGCAGACCATCGAGTGGTGATGGCAAAGATGAGATTCGTTGAAATGAAAGACAGGAAAGGAAAATAAAAGTCTGGAAACTAAAGGATGGCATGGTACAAGAAACGTTTAAGAAGTTACTTAATGGTAAAATTCCTAACACTGAGTATGGCAATGTGGAAGAGGAATGGGGCAATGTCAAAGAAGAATTTGTAAGCTCTGCTGAGAAGACCTGTGGCAGAGTGTCCAGAAGGGTAAAGGAAAAGGAGACACTATGGTGGAATGAGAGGGCGAAGGAAGCAGTAAAAGAAAGGAAGAAATACTGGCATGAATGTAATAGAGACTGAACAGCTAAAAGTAAAAGGAAGTACCAGGATAGTAAAAATAAGTGTAAGAAAACGGTAGCAAAAGAAAACAAGACAACCTGGGAGAAATTCACCTGAGAGTTGGAGAAAGATGTTACCAGTGGTAAGAGGATGACGTATGGAATTACTAAGAGTATGAGGAACAAGAAAAAAAAAACACAAAGCTAGTGAAAGGGGAAAGAGGAGAGCTATTAATGCAACCAGAGGAGATAAGGAAAAGATGGAAGGAGTACTCTGATAAATTACTAAATGTGAAGAATGGCAACGGAAAGGGAATAGAAGTACAGCAGGGATCTCGAAGAAGAGGAGCATATAACGATGTTAGAAGTGGAAAAATGAGAACAGGAAAGGCATCTGGGAAGGATTAAATTACTGTGGTGATGATAAAGGCAGCAGGACCAGTTGGGCTACAGTGGCTATATAGACTAATAAGATGCATTTGGACCCAAAAGTACCTGAAGAAGGGGGAAAGGGAATAGTAATCCCAGTTTTCAAGAAGGGTGACAGGAAAGTAAGTGACAACTATCGAGGGTTACATTCGTATCCCAAGTAGCAAAAATAATGGAGAGGATACTGGAAAGAAGAGTGAAGGGCAGCTAGAAGAGGAGCAGTATGGTTTTCGTCATGGTAGATCAACAGTGGACCCAATCTTTAGTACGGGACAGTTGATGGATAGACATTGGGAGTATGGGAAAGATCGGGTGATGACATTTCTCGAACTAGTGACAGCATATGACAGTGTTCCCAAGGAAGACATATGGACAACCTTGAAGAGAAAGGGAATTGGAAGGCAAACACTTGAAGTCATACAGGAAAGAGACGAAAGAAGCCCATAGAGGAAGGGAGATGAAGCTGTTACTATTTGCAAATGATGTTGAGGTGTGGGGAACAAGCAGTAAGGAGGTACAAAAACAAATAGACACCCTAAATAAGTTCGAGAAATATGGGATAAAATTTAGTGTGGAGAAAAGCAAGTCCATGGTGGTAACCAGAGGGGATAGAGAGGGCAAGGGACAAATTCATTTTAAGGGACGAAATATTGAAATAGTGGACAACTTTAAATATTTGGGAAGTGAATTAATGGGGAATGCTCGTTTGGAGACGGAAATTAGCAAAAGAATAAATCAGAGTAGTACATTTTACCAGTGTGTGAGGGACTTGGTGTGGGGAAGGGAAGTGCCAATGAGGTGCAAGCTGGTGCTTTACAAGACTTATTTCACACCCATAGTAATTTACGGCTCAGAGACTTGGACTATGACTAGAAGAGAGGTGAGCAGGATACAACCAGTGAAATGAAGTTTCTGGAAAATATGCTAGGGAAGATGAGGAGAGACATAGTGAAAAATGAAGATGTTAGGAAGGTAATTGAAGTGGAGAAGTTGACTGAGAAAATGGAAAAGAATAGAGTAAAATGGTTTGGGCATGTGAAGAGGGTGGGAGAGGGAATAATACCAAGAAGAATGATGGAGTTCAAGATCGAGGACAAGAGGTGAAGAGGAAGACCGAGAACGAGATGGACTGATACAATAAAGATGAGTTTAAGGAGGAGAAACCTGATATGGAACCAAATTGTGGAAGAATAAAGGTGGAAAGACCGAGTAAAGTGGCGAAGTACCATTGATACTCCAACCCTACCAGATGTTGGATAGAGGGGAAACGAATATGATGATGGATCGTGTGTAATATCGGTTTCATGTGATTAAACCGGGTGGTGAGGGTGTGGAGGGTGAATAGGTACAACGTTGGGAGACTTTGTTAGTATTAATGTGCTAGATAACCAGGATCAGGCAGCTGGGGGAATGTGTCACTTTTGCAGGTAATGCAGGATATTCAGGTATGTTCAGTATGGAAGAAAAGGTTAAGGAATTTTGTAGGATGACAGAAGATTCATGTAGGGAAGTGTGACCGAATCTGAAAGGCTATATGGATAGCTTATAATCTAGGATATCTAGGGCTTGATAGAACTTTGTAGCGGCGGAAATCCACTAGAGGATTTACGGGCGTGGATGATTGCGGAAACTTGTAGTTACGATTTTCGGTCAGTTAATAGTTTTACTCTATTTTAGGCTTCCTGTTGAATGAAATCAGCAGTGATCGCAGTTAGGAGCTGCCTTTAATGACATCGAGCAGTTGCGATCTCTGTCGCAGACAACATGCTGCTCTAACGCATGTCTTGTTTTATAGTGGGCAACCTATAGACGTTTATCTTCGGAGACATAAGGCCTAGCATCAATCACACGACTCTGCTCATATTGCCTATCAGTGTATGGACAAATCTATGGGAATATGTGTTGAAGTACTGAAGCAGTCACTGGTAGCTGGTGAGCACAAAGTGTTGTCATTTCCATTACAGCAACAGAGGTGATGAATTATTGCAAGATGAGCTAGATGCGCTCGGTGAAATCTACCAGTGCAGCTATAATGCATGGGTTTTGCTGTGCAGGCAGTGGGATCTCTCCACCAATGTGTTCCAGTGGTGTTGCTAAGAATGTGACTGGAAACGGCACATTGGCATAACACCTGTGCCGCTGTCTTGTATAAATAGTTGGCATGTTTGAAACAGTTTTATTCGCAGCCCAGCATTTCCACCAGGGCGAGAAGCTATGCTAGACGAAGAGATCACATGGGCAGCCAGCACCAGACACGAGCTTAGGAGGCCATCTCGGTACCACCTTTTGGACTTCCGTCCGAGGTTGACTCCATCGGCAAGCCAGATTCCTGGCCAGAGGGTAGTGTATCGTATTTTATGCACGACAACCACCTTCTGCCATTGCGATGTGCGCGCCTCTGCATCACACACCAACAGCCTCCAGGACAAAGTCATTCAGTGCAAAGCTAGATACGACAGCAAGACTCCCGACCATATTTGTGTATTGCTGACGCAAGGTGATTGTGGTACAACTCTTTCAGTGGGTCGCATACCGTACACTGAGCAGAAGCATCGGTAAAGCTGGGGATGTAAGTGTTTCAGCCATCTGGTTGGTTAATGACTGTCATCACGCTAGTCACCTAGCTCTCTGTCTGGAGACAGAGAGTGGTCACTACCCGACACTGGCGCCGTACAAATGTAGGACTAAAATAAAGTGTTAATGCCGACACTTGTTCCTCTCTGGATCTTCACCAGCCCTCTGTCCCGGCTCAGCCTTTTTCCACCTGCCGTCCTTTATCACATCCACTCCTCAGTCTCCAGATCCAGCCCCATTAGACGTCAGAAGTGGTGGCGTTGTCTTCAGTGGGCGGTAGATGGTTCGTCATCTAGACAGCATGACGTCTGGAATAGGGCCTGCAGGGCCGAACCGGTAGGGTAGATGAAAGAACTGTGGGTTATTTTTTTGTATGTGGCAGTGTCACCTAACCTAAAGGTTACGTTATTTAGGCCAGATAAACCAGCTAACATTTCTGAATTTCAGAATAGCTGCAAGGATCAGTATTTGGAGCCTGTTAGATGTTCACAGAGTAATCTGTTTGCGAATATGGTGCCATGCTCAGTTTCAGTACCAGTAGCTTGTTTTATGTGCCATTGTTATGATCACGTTGTAAGGAAATGCAGAGATTCTACATGGTTAATAATAAAGCGTAAGGTGAAGTTAGTTGATAATGTTCAGCCAGTGAATTGTTGTGTACTTTTTCTGTTTGTAATGTGTGTGAATGAAGGGTAAAGGTCCCTCAATGGCAGAGTCAGAATAACAGGACGTTTCAGAGTCAGAGGCTGTGTGTTTGTCAATTTGCGGTGGCAAATTGCAGTTGAGGATGATCAAATAGCAGTGCCCCAGGCTCCAGACAATGAGTTAGATCCAGCTGCCGCTAGCATAAACATTCCCTTTTCTGTAAGGTGGTTTGAGGACCTGTATCGTTTATGGAGGACTTGATGACGGCGGCGCGTGTTGATGGTTGATCTGGTTGTCATCTTTCTGAGGTGGTACAATTATGTCTAGTGGGAGAAGCGAAAACCTTTGTAAGGTGTACATAGTCGCTGAGGAATGGGTACAGTGCAAGAAACAGAATAGTGCAAAATTTCTTCAGGAACGGTTAAGTACTGTTACAAAGATACAAATGGAAGCCTTAGAGGATTTTGCCATCAGTGCTGCGTACAACTTCGTACACGGCGGCAAAAAAAAAAAAAGAAAAAAAAGTACTAAAACAGTAACAACGATGGTGATGGAGCCGCGACTGGGTGGCGTCTGCATAGCTTCATGTAGCGACATGACTCTTGAGTGCAAGTGGGCTGAGTCACCACCGCCGACCGTCCTATACCGCTGCGGCAAAGACCGCTTGAGGAACCAAACTGCAGGACACGTGGCTCAGAGGGTGTGTTCCATTGAGTTCATCAGATCCTGCACGACTTCTATCGATGTCTCACGGAAACTCGCAATTCCGCTGCTATGACACCCGTGAGGTAGTATCGATACATGATACCACAAATAGGATAAGGAGGTGAATGAGCATACATATGATCTCAGGAAGGATGATGAAGCAAATAAAATTTTGCTGCTTGAAGCTGATGAAAAGGTGCTAGACACTTTCCTAAGAGGCTTTTCAGCTGGTACTTCAAGAAGGGTACGTACAGATGCTCCAGAAGATCTCCATTATGCTGTTACAGTAACAATGCAACGAGAGGGGATCGATATGTTACCAGGTGTCGGTGAAGGACGTGGAGTGTTGTCTGCAAATGTAAGACGTTATTAAGGTTTAGCAGTGATTAAAAAAAATGGCTCTGAACACTATGAGACTCAACTTCTGAGATCATCAGTCCGCTAGAATTTAGAACTACTTAAACCTAACTAACCTAAGAACATCACACACATCCATGCCCGAGGCAGGATTCGAACCTGCCGACGTAGTGGTCGCGCGGTTCCAGACTGAAGCTCCTAGAACCGCCCGGCCAGAACGGCCGGCTTGCTGTGATTAGTGCTACATTAATAGTAAGACAGTGGCACATGCATAACCTGTATGCAACGCCATGGAGAGCATCGGTAACCTGGGGCAGTGCTTGTGTTTCTCTACCGTGGTTGTAAGAAGTGAATACCATCAGTTGAAGGTAGTTCTGGAGTTCCGACTGAAGATAGAATCGTCGAAACCCCGGTGTAATTATCCGTATCGGAGGATACTGTTCGGGTTGAAGAATGGCCCATTAACGTGTCGGCGATTGTTGAATGGAGTATTGAGGGTACTGAAGGTGTGACAGGAAAAAAGTTTTTGATTCGCTTCAACATATTATTTTAGCGGTTCGCAAGTATTAAATACGTTTGTATGTTCTGTAATTAAAGTCTGAATATGTGCAACTGTCGTACAAAAGCGAGCTTTCGACTGCACTTGACAGAACGAGCAAGTTGCGGCAAAGAGACTCCTCGTACTGGCAGCAGCAGACCTCAGCTGTCCGATTCAGAGATATCATCACATCGAGTTGTCTGCTATTCAACCAAACGAATGCCGCCGAAGAACTTACATTTAATTGTTAAAAGCAGTGGGATTCTGAAGTGATTGTCTAAATTGGTTCCCCTTTGGTTTAGGGATCTAAAAGTTCCGTTCTGATTTCAGACTTGCTAGGGAAGCCTACGTTAAAATCGGTAGGTGCAAGCTCTAATTAATTACCATACCTAATAGTCAACGGGAAAGACAATAGATTGCGGATATAGGTGGGATCGCGACTAATAAATTTTGTGAGAATATCGTCAAGAAATTTTATTGAATTATTAAGTTAGAATTCGGTCGGTATTGTAAACCAGAAGATAGTGTGACCGAGTTGTTAGACATGTTAGGCGGTGTATCTGCTTCAATTTATATTGTTCCCCGTAGGGAAAATATGGTGCCTTAAAGTACGATTTGAGTTTATTTTTGGTCGTGACACTGGAAAGATTTTGGTTACGATCGTATATGTGGAGGGACTGGTTAATTGACGCACCAATAGCGTGGATAAAGTTCATCAGTTGTCAAGTGTGTAGGAAGTACGGGATAGCGAGCTGTTGTGAAGTTACACTCTAGTTTCGGTTAAACTGTGTTTCATATTTGGAGAAGTTGATGACTGATGGTGTTAGCCAATCATTGGGTTCGACTTAGAATATTCGTGGCATTCCTGGTGCGCACAAGACTCCAGAAGTCGTTGTGGTTTAAGTTGGTGGATGTTGTATTCACGCACGCTCTAAGGTAATTGAGCGGCTGCGGTATTTGTTTGCTTGGTAGAGTGACGAGTGGCAAATTTAATTTAGGGATTGTAAGAGGGAACGTGATTGCCAACACATGAAGTGGATGAGCTCTGATTGCTGTATTAAAGTTAGTACAAAAATGGTGGGGGCAGGTAAGATTTTTGTTCATGTTTTTGTTTTGTCTGTCCTGTTTCGATGTGTGTGGAACTTAGACTTTTTCAGTGTAACTCCTTCACATGAAAATTGTATGTGACGCACTAATCTTAATTCTGAGTTTTCAGTGTAATTTTACAATGGAGAGGATTGAACACAAACTGAAAGATACGAAAGTGGCTTAAATAATAAAGAGCTACATTTTTACAAAGTTCACTCCTGGAAATTGAAATAAGAACACCGTGAATTCATTGTCCCAGGAAGGGGAAACTTTATTGACACATTCCTGGGGTCAGATACATCACATGATCACACTGACAGAACCACAGGCACATAGACACAGGCAACAGAGCATGCACAATGTCGGCACTAGTACAGTGTATATCCACCTTCGCAGCAATGCAGGCTGCTATTCTCCCATGGAGACGATCGTAGAGATGCTGGATGTAGTCCTGTGGAACGGCTTGCCATGCCATTTCCACCTGGAGCCTCAGTTGGACCAGCGTTCGTGCTGGACGTGCAAACCGCCTGAGACGACGCTTCATCCAGTCCCAAACATGCTCAATGGGGGACAGATCTGGAGATCTTGCTGGCCAGGGTAGTTGACTTACACCTTCTAGAGCACGTTGGGTGGCACGGCATACATGCGGACGTGCATTGTCCTGTTGGAACAGCAAGTTCCCTTACCGGTCTATGAATGGTAGAACGATGGGTTCGATGACGGTTTGGATGTACCGTGCACTATTCAGTGTCCCCTCGACGATCACCAGAGGTGTACGGCCAGTGTAGGAGATCGCTCCCCACACCATGATGCCGGGTGTTGGCCCTGTGTGCCTCGGTCGTATGCAGTCCTGATTGTGGCGCTCACCTGCACGGCGCCAAACCCGCATACGACCATCATTGGCACCAAGGCAGAAGCGACTCTCATCGCTGAAGACGACACGTCTCCATTCGTCCCTCCATTCACGCCTGTCGCGACACCACTGGAGGCGGGCTGCACGATGTTGGGACGTGAGCGGAAGACGGCCTAACAGTGTGCGGGACCGTAACCCAGCTTCATGGAGACGGTTGCGAATGGTCCTCGCCGATACCCCAGGAGCAACAGTGTCCCTAATTTGCTGGGAAGTGGCGGTGCGGTCCCCTACGGCACTGCGTAGGATCCTACGGTCTTGGCGTGCATCCGTGCGTCGCTGCGGTCCGGTCCCAGGTCGACGGTCACGTGCACCTTCCGCCGACCACTGGCGACAACATCGATGTACTGTGGAGACCTCACGCCCCACGTGTTGAGCAGTTCGGCGTACGTTTACCCGGCCTCCCGCATGCCCACTATACGCCCTCGCTCAAAGCCCGTCAACTGCACATACGGTTCACGTCCACGCTGTCGCGGCATGCTACCAGTGTTAAAGACTGCGATGGAGCTCCGTATGCCACGGCAAACTGGCTGACACTGACGGCGGCGGTGCACAAATGCTGCGCATCTAGCGCCATTCGACGGCCAACACCGCGGTTCCTGGTGTGTCCGCTGTTCCGTGCGTGTGATCATTGCTTGTACAGCCCTCTCGCAGTGTCCGGAGCAAGTATGTTGGGTCTGACACACCGGTGTCAATGTGTTCTTTTTTCCATTTCCAGGAGTGTAGTTAAGTCAGGTTTGCAAAGATAAGTCAGTAATTGCAGGTTTCAGAGAGCTAGACTCAAAGAATCAATGTCTTATTGAGATTGTATAACGATTTAATATCACTAATTAGAAAAAAGGAATTCATTATATTTCACTTAGAAAAGGGAAAGGTATTAATTTCTTTATTCACTTAACGGTTATTTCAAGGATTTAAAGATAAAGAAACAAGCAAAAGAGAGAATAAGAAATAAAGTTTACAGATCGTAAGAGAATGAATAGTATCCCACAGATAACTATCGCTATATCGCTGATTTGCAATGAGCATATAACTTTGGTTGCTACGTTCGTAATTATCGCGATAATAAACGGTTTATTAAATTTAACTAAAGAGGGTGTACGAAATTGAGATTTACCTTAAATTAATCAAACGTTGGTTAAGTGAAACGTAGGTAACGGTAAATATTTATTAAGAGGTTTTCAAGTAATTTTGTTTTATAGTTGTGAGTGAAAGATTTTCGAGTCGCAAACTATACCGATCGTTAATACAGATGATAAAGTTGTTTGCCGTCATTAACAGGTCTTAATCATTTACATAATTAATAATAACGCCATAGACGGTCCAAGTTACGGGTTATAACGTACGCGATTTGACTGAGTTGTTTAACTACTGTTGTCAATAGCAACCAACATTATGGCTTATTGAACGATCGTATTTGTTTCAGATAACGTGCAATGTGCACAAGATTTAATCAAATCCTAATTACTGTAGCGAGAAGAACCGATACTGAAGTGTGTTAACCATTCACCACTTCAACGCATTGAAATCTATTGACGAGTGTGTACGACATAATGGGGGCATGTAACCTCTGCACATCTGTTTTAGCCGGTTCTTGGACATTGTTTTCATTTTAGATTTCTCACCGTTCACGAGACTTTTTTTTATTACGTATAGATAAGATAGTGCACACGACATCTGAGATCCAAGAATTCACAATTATTACGAGCCTTTTATATTGACCCAAAGTTTCTATGTTACATCTGCGGTGTTCGACCCTTTGATCATATTTCACCATCATATGCACAGCTATTCTCGCTGCGTCTAGACAAGCACAGAGATTTCCGTAACCTCTATCTTCTATACTGTCTTATCATTGAACACTGTCCCTCCTATCTCTCCTCGACCTAAGTCTCTTGTCTGAACAACATGGCAGAGACAGCCATTCCCATCAGAGCAGAATTCGTTCAGCCCCACTCCATCGTACAGCCACTTCTCGAACTCCTTCTCAGTAGCAGGAACCCGTCTCTGGAATAACCTACCGCATTATATTGAAGAACTAAATAACATCTCCAGCTTCAGAAGACAGGTAATGAAGTATACTAAAGCAACAATAAGGTTACCATTGTCCCTGTATGCACTCATTCCCCTGCACATTCCTCTTTCCGACCTGATCTTCCTGATTTCTCAGTATTCTTCGACAACATAGTTTCCTTAAATTTTCTTTTTTCCAGAGCACGCTATATCAGAAAATATCTATTTTGCGGAGCCATAAATTTTTTTTATCTGCCACCATCATTATTGTTATTAATGTCACAATAATGGGAATTACTATTATTATTATTATTATTAGGTTATTATTATAATTATTATTTGTTGTTGTGGCTGCAGCTACAGTACTCAAGTAATGCCAGTATTAAGAATTTTAGTTCATAGTCAGTATAATATAATCACTGCATACACTCAAATCATTTAAATACTAGTTGTCATACTAAAATTGTTATTTTCTCAGGTCCCCAATAAGATCAGGATAATTACACGAATAAGTAAATAAATAAACAAACAAAGAGATCAGTTTGTTATTGTTGTTCCTTAAAGATCGTCTAAACAAAATATCGTATTTACGAATGCTGTCATGCTTTTATAGTTTCCTTGCGGCTGGCATGCACCATGTGGGTTCCTTGCTGCCATTTTGTGTACCTTACAGCATTTATTTAACTTTTTACATATCATGTTTCTTGTATATCGCTGTATATTTTGCAGCTGGATCACGTTTGATATTTTGCCATTTTCAAAATTTGCAATTGTTGCACAGTACGTTGTTTTATACTGTCATATTTTTAACGTAAGACAGTAGATACCTTAGAAGTTTCACATTTTTCACATATTCTAAAACCAAATGTACACTCCTGGAAATTGAAATAAGAACACCGTGAATTCATTGTCCCAGGAAGGGGAAACTTTATTGACACATTCCTGGGGTCAGATACATCACATGATCACACTGACAGAACCACAGGCACATAGACACAGGCAACAGAGCATGCACAATGTCGGCACTAGTACAGTGTATATCCCCCTTTCGCAGCAATGCAGGCTGCTATTCTCCCATGGAGACGATCGTAGATATGCTGGATGTAGTCCTGTGGAACGGCTTGCCATGCCATTTCCACCTGGAGCCTCAGTTGGACCAGCATTCGTGCTGGACGTGCAGACCGCGTGAGACGACGCTTCATCCAGTCCCAAACATGCTCAATGGGGGACAGATCTGGAGATCTTGCTGGCCAGGGAAGTTGACTTACACCTTCTAGAGCACGTTGGGTGGCACGGGATACATGCGGACGTGCATTGTCCTGTTGGAACAGAAAGTTCCCTTGCCGGTCTATGAATGGTAGAACGATGGGTTTGATGACGGTTTGGATGTACCGTGCACTATTCAGTGTCCCCTCGACGATCACCAGAGGTGTACGGCCAGTGTAGGAGATCGCTCCCCACACCATGATGCCGGGTGTTGGCCCTGTGTGCCTCGGTCGTATGCAGTCCTGATTGTGGCGCTCACCTGCACGGCGCCAAACACGCATACGACCATCATTGGCACCAAGGCAGAAGCGACTCTCATCGCTGAAGACGACACGTCTCCATTCGTCCCTCCATTCACGCCTGTCGCGGCACCACTGGAGGCGGGATGCACGATGTTGGGGCGTGAGCGGAACACGGCCTAACAGTGTGCGGGACCGTAACCCAGCTTCATGGAGACGGTTGCGAATAGTCCTCGCCGATACCCCAGGAGCAACAGCGTCCCTAATTTGCTGGGAAGTGGCGGTGCGGTCCCCTATGGCACTGCGTAGGATCCTACGGTCTTGGCGTGCATCCGTGCGTCGCTGCGGTCCGTTCCCAGGTCGACGGGCACGTGCACCTTCCCCGACCACTGGCGACAACATCGATGTACTGTGGAGACCTCACGCCCCACGTGTTGAGCAATTCGGCGGTACGTCTACCCGGCCTCCCGCATGCCCACTATACGCCCTCGCTCAAAGTCCGTCAACTGCACATACGGTTCACGTCCACGCTGTCGCGGCATGCTACCAGTGTTAAAGACTGCGATGGAGCTCCGTATGCCACGGCAAACTGGCTGACACTGACGGCGGCGGCGCACAAATGCTGCGCATCTAGTGCCATTCGACGGCCAACACCGCGGTTCCTGGTGTGTCCGCTGTTCCGTGCGTGTGATCATTGCTTGTACAGCCCTCTCGCAGTGTCCGGAGCAAGTATGTTGGGTCTGACACACCGGTGTCAATGTGTTCTTTTTTCCATTTCCAGGAGTGTATGATTAAAATGATACAATTTTCTCTTGGGTGTTTTTATGTTAATGTACTTTTATCCATTTTATGATTCAACTAACCCCTTTCCACGTGTTTATGTATACACTCACAGAATTTGTTCCTTTTACGACCTGAGGCCGTGTTTTATCTTTAAATCAATTAAGTTATTACACATAGGCATTGTAACTATATATAACAGGACCTGAAGATGACCCAACTGTAGCGTTGAAAATAGCGTTCTAAATACTAAATACTTTAAAAATAAGGGTGGTGTTACATTTGCATTATTTTCCATGGATGTTCCCGACAGTGGCACCTGAACATCTGAACAGCTTCGGTGTTACCGGTAAACTCGTTTCCAAGCGCCTGACCATATCAGTCCGCCCATTGTCAAAGTCGCTTACGTCAGTGGATTTCTCCATTTGCGGCTGGCATCGTGACTACAGTGAATCCCAATTCGTCTCTGCTCCGCTTACATAAATTCCTTACGCGGCACGTGACCGCGGTGCAGCAAAGCAGTATTTAGTTTTTCTGTGGGCAGTGGTCATAAAGTTAGGGTTCATCAGCGTAATGTATACTAACAGAGCATAAGAAAAAAGCTTTAACTCAATCTACTTCAGTATACTCGAGAATATGTACATCACTACTACACTCATTGTTAGATTACTTCAGTATATCGAGAAGAGAATATGTACATCACTACTACACTCATCATTAGATTACTTCAATATATCGAGAAGAGCGGAGCTGAAAGATGAATGAAATGAGGAGACTCCATTGTAAAATTACCAATAGACCCATCCAAAATTTTCAGATAGTCAAACTGGTCAAATTAAGCTGGAATACGACTTTCTGGATAGCATTAAACGACCTTAGCTTTCTTGACGATATCATACTCCCTGCCTCTAGTGCAGATGGACTCGTTGCTCGTTGGTTGGATTACGTGACGGTCTGAAGCCAAGGGACAGGGAAGACTAAGGGAAATCTAACGAGTCTAGTGTGAAGACTGTTCATTTAGTCTTAAGGCCATTGTAGAATCCTCAGTAGTATGTAATAAAAGCATTATGTTGTTAACACGGAAGGCTCAGTAATAACATTCGTCTATCGGTGGCCAAGGAGCGTGCAGAAACTTGTTCGCACATATATTGTGTGTAGTCATTAAGTCCGTAAAACTACTGGATTTGTAGCTAATACAAATTGCTGTGGATAGCAGTTTTTCGCACACACCATCCAAAATCTGAATAGGAAATCGGTTACTTAGCACAAACTCTATGTTACATGCCATAGAGTCACTTGCAAAGTACAGATTTTTACGCATACGTAGATAGGGAGTCGACGACCGGGTTGTTACAGACAGGACACGAATTCGGCTTTGGGAAGGATACTGGTCCATTAAAAGGAACCATCACCTCATTTTCCTGAAAAGATTTAGTGAAACCGTGACAAAACTACACAGGTTGGGCGAAAATATGGAGCAACCGCGAGAAATGCAAGCATGAACACAAATACAGAGGCTTCCCAAGCCTGCAGGTTGTAGTGGTATATCTGAGCACAAACGTCACATGTACAATGTCCTCAATACGTTCCAAGTGTCAATAGTGGTCGGGACAGTGTTCTGTAAATGCATCATATCGGAGCTAAGTGAATTCAAATGTGGTAAATTGTTGGTGTTTGTATGGGAAGTGCTTCCGTAGCCAAGTTTGCCGAAGTGGTTGACAATTCAAAAGGTGCCGTACCGAAGATTTATACCATATAAAGGGAAGCCGTAAAACAATATCCGTTAACTCACGACGCTGGCGGAATAGGATGATGATGATGATGATGATGTGTGGCGCTGATCGGGGTGGTTACCAGCGCCCATACAAATGCCCAATCTTTACACTATCCAGTCTCGCCAAGTTTACGAATGATGAGAACAACACAAACACCCATTCCTCGGGCGGAGAAAATCTCCAACACGTCCGGGAATCGAACCCGGGAACCCGTGGTTCAGAGGCAGCAAGGCTAACCACTAGTCCAAGTGCTGCGGAAGTGTGTTGAAGACGACTGCGGAAGAAAAGGACGACAGCTGCACAAGTCACTGCAGAATTCAATGTCAGATTCACGAACACCGTTGGCGCCAAAAGAACACGAAGGGAGCTCCATAAGTGCAGAACTGCATGGCGAGCTGGAGTTCAAAATCACACATCAGTGATGCATATGTCTGAAACAGCCCAGCGTGGCGCCGAAGTAGTAAACCCTGGACTGTGGAATAACAGAAGAAAGATATTTGATCGGATGAGTCTTGTTTCATACTGTTCCTACCTTCCACCCGAGTTTACGTCCCAAAAGTGTCACTTGGAGGGAGTTCGTTGACGATATGGGCAATACCACGGTATTCTAGGGGCCCAATAGTCGATCTGCAAGGTCGCGATACTTTGACTGACTAGGTACGTCCCATTGTGCAATGCTACAATGCTTGTTCCCCAGAGCGATGCTGTACTCCAAGACGACATAGTCCCTTCCACACAGCTCGCATTGTCCAATATTTGTTTTGTGAGACGAGGATCAACTGTCGTATCACCCATAACTACCACAGTCACCAGATCTCAATATTACTGAGCCTTTGTGGTCTATTTTGGAGAGAAGGATGCATTATCGCTATCCGCTTCCATCATACTTACCTGAACTTGTCACTATTTTGCAGGAAGGATGATCTAAGATTCTCTTGAAAACAATACAGGATCTGTATTTATCCATTTCGAGACGATTGGAAGCTGTTTTTAATGCCGTTATGCTTCCTACACTGTAATTGAAATGGTAATTTGCTCTGATTTTCGTGTTCCCCTATTTTTGCCCAACTCCTACATATCAGAATGACAGGCCGTTGATGTGAGGCATTGTCCTCCTGAATACAAGTCCAGAGTGGTAAGCATCCCTCCACTTCACTCGGTCATGCATGTTAGATATCTCAAAAGAAATTGCGGTGAAAATGGGGGAACCGCTAATTCGTTGAATAACCAATCTGGGTGGTAAGAGCTCTAGTGCAGTGTGAGGAACGAGTTGGTGTTGATAGGAAGATGAGAGCGCTGTACATGACCTTTAGGAGTGTAATGCCACGGTAATTTTTTCGCATGAACCAGTCCCAGAAAAAGGAATTGAATGAACTGCTTAAAACTTTATGCGTGTCGACGAGAGACGTATTTACTGTAATTAAGGGAGCTGCATAAGCACGGTCGTTACTTACAGAATAGGAATTAATTTAGCGCTCAGGGTCGACTTTTGCAATGTCTGCGGGAGAAGTAATAATACATAGGCCTTGTACACAACGCGGAAATTGTGAAGAAGAAATTCACGGAGCTAGCAAGTCTTATAATGGATGCCAGAATACTGGCAACTAAACATCCGAAACTGCATTCCACTTGCAAATGACGATGTCGTGTGGCTTCGTTATTAATGCAGCTAATTTGAAAGAAGTCTAGTCAGTTTTTCACTCCTTCATCGTCTTGCAGGGAAAATTCAGGGCAACTACACCTGTGAAAAAACGGATATACGATTTTGTAAAGGCAAGCGAGTCGCCTGACGATGAATATACAAATCTGAAACTCAGAACAGCGATTTGCAATACCATCATAATATTGGGGATGGTAACTGCTACACGCTATGAACATTCCTTATCATACAATACCCACTGTTTTCCAGAAATGTCATTATTTAACAAAATAGCATTTAAATGAAACTTGGTTGATGGCAATGATAAAAATATTTTCTGTAGAGACATTTTACTTAGGGATATACTGAAAATTGAAGATTCTGAAAACTACGGAAACTTGATAATCCAGCCCCACTAAGAAGAATTTGTTTGAGTACTTACACATCTGACGTGGAAGTCCTGATTCTCTTCTACGTAAGGGACAAATTCTTATTTTTTCTTTCCAAATTTCATAGATCAGCAAATACCCCAAATAATAAATGCTGTAGCATACTTATCCAAAAATTTTATGCTACATAAGATTCAAAATACATACCGTTCTTACAGCACTAATTTCGCTGTACTCAGAAATGTATACTTTCACTACAAAAATATGTTAGTTAATGAGATATAATGAGAATAAAATTTGGATTTCTAGAATAATCTTGGTGTACTTTTACTAGGAAAGTGGATGCTAAATTTAAACTATATAAAACAGGACCTCCTGCTTCTGACTTTAAAAGAAAATGTGATTTATAATTAAGGAAATCAAATATTTGAGAGATTTATGTAAATATTACCTATTATCTTGTCTTCTATTTTATTATGTAATGTGTATTTTTTCTGCATTTAGCGGATACTTCCAAGATAAGTATCAATTTAGATTTCTATGAGAAATGTTCTTTAAAGTTACTGTCTGTTAGAAGTCATCAACTCAGTTTCACTTTTGTGTGCTTTCCACAATTATAACCGTTTTGGAAAAATGTATGCAAAGTTTCTATTTGGGATGCATATCTGCAACACTGATAAAACTAGAACAAATATGTCGAGGTGAGCATTATTATGTGCATAACAGCCTATACGTTTGTACTGTATATCAATGTGCATAATCTTAACACTTACCTTGCGTCCCAGGTGTGTCCATCCACAAAGAAAAAACATACCCAACCTCTTTGATAGGGCAACCACAGGCATAACATGAGAAGTGCAGCAGATAATAGCAGTGAGTTGGCATGCGCGCGTCTCAATGTCAATAGAAGTAACGTGGCACCGTTTTTTAATCTGATTATGTAGGTGTTCCGATTACAGTCAACTAAATTAATATTTTATATAGATGGAGCAAAGCTGTATTCTTTCTATAGTTATTCTTTCAGTAAAATTATTAATTTGCTTAAAAATTACAAAAACTTTGCTTTGCATTATGTGCGTGTTATCAACAATGCTGTATTGCTGTTTGAGGAAACTATTCGACAAAAAATTTTGATTCTTACACGCCTTATAGTTTGATATGGCACCCTGATAGTGAACAGGCTCTCTTTTCGATATTGCTTATACTTATTTTGATAATTCCAAATTACTTGAGAATTGCGTAATCTCGTAGGGTTTGGAGCCAGTAGCCAATTTACATTTGTTGCATTGTAGGACCTTCACCATTGCATTCTAAATGGAGGTAGGGCATCGAAATTAATTTTAATACTTGGAAATAGTACTGAGTAAGTAAGCGACATATTTTGACATTTGGCTTCGAGGAGCTTCGACGTTATGGCCATGCGTTATGCGGAGTTGCGGGTCGTGTTTCCCCTTCATGTGTGGGTTTATGAAGTCAGTTACAACCATACTATGAGTCAACACTGCATTATTTAAATTTTAAAACTAGACAGACTATAGCACATTCAGGTAGAATTAGTTGTATACTGTATGTATCAATTTTTCTTGCCTAACTTACTTTCATTCACTAAACATTCAACTGCCATTTTTTCTGACATATTTTCGAATAAATGGCGTCTGTTACAACGAGTAATGAATATGAAATGCAATTTTGCTGTTGATATAAATAAAACTGGATGTCACCGACTAAAAGATAATTTTACTGCTAACCTATTTGAATCTGCCCCAACCTTGGATGAATGCAGAAGAAATGTGTTAGGAATAAGAAAGAGAGATGAAATGACTGATTATTTTGTAAGTGACACTAGTAATGAGCCTTGTCAACAAGAAGAGAAATGTAGGAGTTTCTCACACCTTTAAATATAAGAGTTCCTGAAAACTTCATTGCGCAGATAACGTTTTGCAAATCTTTCGCTCAGGAACCCGTCGTAGATCGCTCTGTAGTAGAAACGAAACTTCTCACAGTGAAAGAAGAGTGAAAATAAAAGGACACCTATTTTGGTTTTCTGAGAAAACGACGGTGAAAGCATCGACAGTTCCAGTTGCTCTAGCCGGCTGAGTCAGTAGCGCAGAGGATAACACCACCGAGAGGCATTTTGGCGCACCTTGTTCAAATCCAGTCTATTGTTATTTTATTTTCCTTTATCTTTCTTTGTTGCGGAAGTATGTGATATCAATATTTTTCTGGTATCGCGAAATAGAGTGGAATTATTGACAAAAGAGATATGTGTTTCAAATAGTATTAAAATAGAGTTTATCATTACAGACTTTATATAACAGTCTATTACTAACAGCAATTGAAACTGAAAAACTTGTAAGTTGAAATAAATTAATTTCCTTACACGGTGGGCTGTTTGTCGATTAAATGGAAATAACGAAGTGTTCATTAAAAATGATTCCGCTGAAGTGTAGGCCGTTCTGTCAGCCATGCGACTTTTACCGATGCGTGAAGAACTATATTCAAACATTACAGAAGTGCATTGTTGTCAGCACACAGCAAAGGGAAATCACCGGTAGAAGTCTAGCAATCAAAATACATGTATTGATCCATCATAAGTTGCAGACTCCAGCTTTCGAGGGAGTGCATCGATTTGCATGTGGTTTACCGCAAAATTATGGCAAAATATCGTGATACTTAACAACAATAACAAGGTTGGTTTTCCTAAAGGTATACACAATAAAGAATGTGGTAGGCGTATATCTCCTCACACGTTACTCGTGGTGACCCAGATTTTTATGCTTTAAGTGCATTTGTGATAGATAATATAGTAGGATATTATCCAGCTCATAAAAGAACAAACAAAAATGGGACAAGACTAATCAGTCTTTGTAGAACATTTCAGTTGAAGGTAATGTCAACCTTCTTCAAAAACTTACCAAAAAAGGGAAAAACATGGATCTCTCCGAATCAAATGCCAGAGGAGTTGCAGTTAGATCACATGGCTATTTATAAATGCAATTTTAAAGAAATCATGAATGTAAAAGTAGCAAGAAACGGGGAAATTGATTCTATTCATTACCTGATTAAGATTAAACTGAAACTTCTCCCCAATAAAAACCAAAAGAGCCAGCAAAAATTAATTAAGTGCAATACAGACAGGCTCAACGTCACCAAAGAGGAAATAAAAAAAATCAGGAAGAAATTAAAGGAACTAAATCGGAGAAATGGGAAGGAATCTCGAAAGAAATCAACAGGGCAGCGAAAAATGTAATTGGAACAATAAAAATTAAGAAGAAAGTCTGGTGGAATGAAATCTGTGAAGAAGCAGTTACAGAAATAATAAAAGCAGTGGAAGAGATGGAAATGTTCTGGGAAGCCTGAACACCTTGATGCATTTAGAATGCAAAGGAAATAAACAGTAAGAATGATAAAGAGGCTAAAAGATCTTTTGAAAAATCACAACCTCCTGACATACAAAACAACTTTGTAAAAAATAACTCCCGGAATTTCTATCAGATGTTTAAAATTCATGTAAAGGGCTACCAAGCTCCAAGTATTTGCTACAGAGATGAAAATGGGAAATTAGGCCTAAGCAACAGCCAAAATTGTCAAATACTGAGAAGGTACTTTGAAAAATTATTAAACTGTGAAGAACCAAACTGTAAGCTAGACTTTCCAGATCTCCATGAAAATACAGAAGCAGATCCACCACCTACAACAGAAGAAATTAAAAAAGCAATAAGCACACTGAAAAAAAAACAGAGGCAGTGGAGAAGACTCAATTACAGCTGAACTTTTTAAATGGTCTCGACCAAAAATTATAACCTACCTTCCACCCATGTCTGAAGAAATATGGGAAACTGAAAAGATACCAGAAGACTGGAAAGTGGCTCTCATCCATGCCATGAAGAAGAAAGGTGATAAGTAAAATGTAAATAACTACAGAGGTATACCTTTGTTGCCAGTGGGTTATAAAATATTTTCAACGACACTACTAAACAAGGTAGAAGCAACATTTGATAGCCAATTGGGGGAATATCAGAGTGGATTTAGAAAGGGCAGATCTTGCTCAGAAAAGATTTTAAACCTAAAGTCCATGATTCGTCACAGACTTAAAAACTCCAACGATATATTTGTAACATTTATAGATTTAAAAAGGCATTTGACTCAGTTGATAGGGAAACACTAGATAAAGTGATCAGAGAATTTGGCATCAAATCAACCTTATTCGTGAAACTCTCATTGACACCAGATCAAAAGTAAAGTTTCAGGGTGAAGTAGCGAAGGCATTCAACATAAAAATAGGTGTAAGGCAAGATGATGGCCTGTCTCCACTCCTCTTTAACTGCGTACTAGAGAAGATAGTAAGAGAGTGGAAACAAAAACTAAAAGAAGAGAAGCTATCACCAAGCAGACTGGGAACTAGAAACAAAGGTACTGGAATTCAATGTTTAGCATTTGCGAATGATTTTTCCATTCTTTCTGAAAACCTAACAAAAGCTGGAATACAGATCAATCTCTTAGAAGAAATAGCCAACAAAGCAGGTTTAAGAACAGCTGTAGAAAAAATTCATGACAGATGTAAAAATGCTCCGGAATCCCTGGCAACAGATATTGGAGAGATAAAGAGGGTAAATAAATTTAAATATTTGGGAGAAATTATCCAAGAAAATGGATTAGATAAATCCGCCATAGAAGAAAGTGTAATACAATGGAGAGAGCTTGTGGAATAACTAGGAATGTCTACAACAAAAGGTGTCTGTCTAAAAATTTGAAGATAAAGCACTACAACACAGTAGTAAAACCAGAATCTCTTTATGCAAGTGAATGTTTAGTACTGAAATACAAATTACACAAACTTAAAGTCCTAGAAAGAAAAATCATTCGAAAAATAATTAGACCACCAAAAATATAGAGGTATAGAAATTAAGAAGCAATGAAGAAGTTTATCACAATGTAGAAAAAATAAATGAAAAACTATGAAAGAGGCGACTGCTATTTTTTGAACGCTTACACAGAATGTACAGCAACAGGCTAACCAAACAGATTTTTAAATACCTTTGGGATAAAAAGTCAACAACAGCCTGGATTCAAGAAGTTAGGAAAGATATGGAAAGAATCAACATAAGTGAAAAAGATGCAACAGAAAGAGAAAGTTTCAAGAGGAAAGTGTTAAAAATGGAAGTATTGCAAGGCAAGAGGGAGAAGAACACAGGGTCAAAATGGTCCGAGGAGAGAAAAAGAGTACATAGTGAAAAGCTGAAAGAATACTGGAGGGAAAAGAAAGAAAAACAAAGAAGGAAGCATTGAAATTGGTGCGTGGTCCTTAGACGACCCAAACGGAGAAAGAAAGAAGAAGAAAAAGGAAACGTAATACCGAATTCATACACAGAACGCCCTACACTATCGACTCATTATGTTTGAGACTGTGCTACCGGTCTGATGAAGTGATGTGGAAACTTTGACCGTCGTTTTCTCAGAAACAGTTGTGCTTCGGCACTTTAACTAAATAGGTGTCTGTTTCTAATCTTCTTTCAGCCTTCGAAGTTTCGATTACGTTGCGTTTCCTTTTTCCGCCTTCAGGTGTTTAAAGAGGTGAAAATGTATCCTGCTTTACTTTCATTTTTTCTGTGGACATAATAAAGAATAATGGCTGGTATGTCAAAGGAAACATGAGAACATCTGCAACATGAATATTTACCAACACCAAATCAATAAACCTGAAAGAAAATAGCTTTTTATAGCTATTACTGGGAATTCTGGAATCTGTCGAACTCTACTGGTAGCTTCGACGAGAAGCACATCAGGGTATTTCTGTTAGCAGTATCAGTTGCATATGGGTTACTTTTATCAGTTGGCGTTAGTGAGTATGACCTAGACAGTGGTGCAGACTACTAAAGTTGTTTCGGTAAATTATTGTCAAGAGGCACGATTCCGATTCTGCTTTTTCCTCTCAAAACACATTATGAAACTATATCGTCAAACACAATTAATCAATGACAGGCGTGTATTTAACTACGAGTTAGGTACATAGAATGTTCTTTTGACGTGTTAGTGTCGAAGATCTGTGCTGATGTCCGCCTCTGGAATAAGCCTGTAAGCATACAGATATAGAACCTGTACTTTACAAATCAGATCTACACTTACTCGTCTTTTCTCTGGTGTAGTGGAACAGCTGAGAGGAAGAAGCCCCGCGCTACCAATAGGGCGAGGTTCTGCGCCTGCCGATATTTGCCGTACAAGTGAGTCAGTCCAGCCTCCACCGAATGGGTTTGCAGGCTCGCGCTCTGCGTCTGATCACGTATGGAATTATGTAAACTGAAGATTGTGCTAAGCTTCGGTCTGTATGATAAGGTATTTAATTGAAGGAGGCCTTATCGAAACCAACAGCAAAGACAAACTCAGAATGAAACGCAAAGTGCGTGAAGTGTGAACGCTGATTCGGCAACGTAGGAACAGTACAACTCAGTGGTTATTTAAACCGTGTGTAAGAAAAACTCTTCATATTCACTATTTTAGTGGCGATTAAAGGACATAAGTGGATGAAGTTTTGATAGGGTACATGTCAGAAGGCACACGGTTGTGAACTTCGATAATTTGACGCATGTTCCTTGGGTGCAAGCATGTACTCTAATGCTGTTATAGCCCATCAATCCGATGCTTATTAATTTCGACAGTCAAATAACTTGAACATTTTATAGCTAAACTGGGAGTGGAGGCTACTGTGCTCTCCGTGCACAGTCCAGTGACCTATAACATTTAAGAAAAAGTTGATGCACTTACTTTCGTCAGCATCGTAACTTTACCCTATAGCTTTAACATTTAAGATCCATTTCCCTGAATGATTAAAGCTCTCTTCTCTTCCGATTACGATTCTTTTTTTCTTTCTTTTTCTCAGTCAGTCAAGCCACGCTCTTCTCCCTCCCTCCCTCCCTCCCTCCCTCCCTCCCTCCCTCCCTCCCTCCCTCCCTCCCTCCCTCCCTCCCTCCCTCTCTCCCTCCCTCCCTCTCTCCTTCCCTCTCTCTCACTTTCTCCTTCTCCCTCCCATTCTCCCTCATCCATATGTTCTCAGTTTACGTCTACCTGATTGTCATCTGCCTTTATTTCTCTAGGTTTTATGAACCAATATACGGTACGTACTTTATTGAGAAGTGAGGCGACAAGCAGTTAATCATTGAACGAGTATATGATACATTCATGCCCAAGGAAACGCGTATGTCATAGTAAAGGGTCCCCAAATAGTGGCATCAGTTTATAGCGTTGTTCCCTATGGAGCAACGCCAGACTTGTGTCCTCACATGCACACAATGATAAAGATGCTGAGCGGCATCTTGCGCTTTTTATTGCAATTAGGCACGCCGTGAAGAACGAGTAAGTTCCCACTATGTCTTGTCCCAAATGTGTTCAATTGGCGAGACATCTGGTGGTCTTGGTGGCTAGGGCAGTTACTGTACATCACAAAGAGCACGTTGCTAGGCAGAAGGCGCGTGTGCGTGTGCATTATCTTGCTGAAAAAGCACGTAATCTCCATTTGGAAGAATTTGCATTAGTTCTGATGTGACAGCGTATGCAATGTAGCGGTCACTGATTACTTTACCGTACAAAAACACCAACCGCGATCACACCATGACGCTTGGGATGGGACCTGTATGTTGTTCGTGAATGCACTCTGGAAGAGGCAGCTCATCATGTATGCCACACACGGGCTCGTCCATCAGTGGCATATGGACAGAATGTGCTCTCATCATTGAAGACAAAAGAGCACCATTCCACTCTCCAGTCAACCCTTTCATCACACTGGAGTTTTCCTGCTTGGTGGTGTCGTGGAGTCAACGACAGCCTGGCCAGAGACACAGGTCATCTTAAATCTGTTGCAAGCACCCGGTTCCCAGTGGTCCCTATTGACACAGCAGGTGCAAGTGCGCCCAGATTTCACCCCTGAGTGATATTCCGTCGACTACCTCTGCTCATACAATGCGTCGATGTTGACGTGCGCCTGTACTTCGTGGACGTCCAGAACCTGGTTACAGGTGTGCAAGTGTTTCACAGGCCATAGTTTGCAGTAGCGAATAACCACCGACACATCGTTCCCAACGTGTACAGCATTTGGTACATCCATCCAGCTTCTTGCAACCCGACAATGTGACCTTATTCAACTGGCTGAAACTGTTGAGTAGGCGTACATACTCATCTGTGAGACATGGTTGTACCCTAGAATGAACTTTGCAAACACTTTTCAGTTCTAAGGTCAATTCCGTTGCGGCCTGCAGAGTGAAAACACAGGTTGCGCAGACAGGCTTCCTGAGCGCCATTTGATCACCGATGATGGTGACAGATGAATTGCTAACACTACAACCCCTCAGTATGCAGATAGTATACCCTGATGACATTGAACACAGTCCTTAAGAGAGTTACATTTTTTCCCCTGGCAGTGTTTTCTTTTTACGACTGTTGGTACTACTACTTTCTAGTACTTATGTTACAGTAACTTCTAGGTGTTGTATGCAATATTAAGTGTAATTTTTTTAAACATCTGTGTTGTTATGTGGACATAATGTAAAATCTGTAGATTGTCTTGTTAGATGTAAGATGAATAAATCAGTAAGCAACAAACAGTAAATACATTCAAAGACCAGAAAGTCTAGAACTAGTATGCCAAACTGGCAAAATGGCTGTAATCATTGAGGCAGTCATCCCACCGACACACCAGGTTGAAGATTCTCTCTTGGTATAACACTGTGTCTTGCTGCGTGAAGAAGTCCTTAACTGACCGCTGCACATCCACATCCGACAGAACTGTCAACTATTCAAGGCCTTTTTTTTAAGGGAGTGAAGAGGTGATAATCGTATGGGGTGATATCGGGACTATAGGCCGTGAGCTTGAGTGCCTGAAACTTGAGATGTCCTTAATGGATGAGCCTAGACCTGCTGATCGACCGGCGTCTTTTGTCGATTCGAGACCAGAAGTGAACTAGGTGAAACTTTCCACAATAGTGGTTTCCGGCAGACATGCTGTCCCACACACAATCTTCATTCTCTGATGAATGTCTACTGGTGTTTTTGTCCTTAGGCAGGCAAGAAAAGAATAACAGCACATTGGTGACGTTTGGACGCATTTGCTAATAATGTCGCCATATTTCATATTTCCCCATTTATTGCAGTCACACCGAAAGCACACGAAAGCCACAAAAAACGCCTGCCTAGACGTCGGCGCTCATAAACACGCATCTGAGTCGTATTGTTTTGCTTATAAGCTGCAGCAACGTCCTTAAAAGGGAAGTTTTTGAACGCGCCTTATACATGTGCAAGGTCTGTGACCTACAGAAGACATTACTAACGCCTTCCACGACAACGCTCGATACATATCGAAAAAAGCGTTTTACGACAAGAAAAAAATACTTAAAAGTACTTATATTACTTCCTCTTTCTAAAAAGTGACTAAAAGTGCAGTTTCGTTGTTACTCAACACATGAACTTGACAGAGGGGACAGCAAAATCGTTATTGTGCCAGATATGTGGAATACTCCATGTTCAACATTGTGCGGAGTCTGGGAAACATCATAAAGCGTGCAGAGTGCTCAAGAAAAGTTGACCCTTATCTAAGCAGATAGCGCAGTAGGCTGGGAGGTGGGAGAGGGGGAAGGGGGGAGCACAACGGTGGTGGTGGGGTCACCAACTTAATGACCACTACGTGGTAGGGACAGTGCGGTTCGACAGCAGAAGTCTATGCACAAATGCCTATTTCACATAACTTGTAAGCTACAGCTAAAGAGTCTACAAACGATTGTGTTAACCAGTTATGTCTATACGACTACTAGTTCAACAAATATAGACAACGAGACAATCAAAAGAAGTTAAATCGACCCCATGGTGACAGGAGCAAATCTCATAAAACAAAACAGAGGTAACAATGAAGCATAAGGGACAACGTTACTTACTATGGAGTTGACAATGTATGATGAAGAACAGGGGTCATGTGGGAATTCTGCGCCAGTCTCGTGAGATATTCAGCAGTGGAAGTAGTGAACCTTTGGGAAGCACTTGCCACTGTGTTTTCTCGTCCTTCTTTAGTCTATTTATTGTGTGGTCAGCTTAGTGCCTGCTGCTTCAATTGTGTAGAGTGCATAGTCTGCACAGCCTGTTTTGTTTTCCTTTGATCGAATTTGTGTGTTTTATGGCCAATGTTTATGCGTAAATCTACTCAATATATAAGAATTAGTGACCCTTTACATGGCTGGTAGTCTTTGCATAATTAAAGTGCTCCAGCAAGTTCAATTTAATTTCATATAATCCCTTGAACAGAGAAAGACATAGGTCGGATATGTGGTTATATGGTTATTAGCACCAGTCTTAAAATCAACACTGAAGTGTCATCTTATCCACCTTGGCAGTTGCAGAGTCAGTGCAGCAGCTCGCTAAATAAAGAGGCCCGGATTCGATACCCGGACGGACCGGACATACCTCCACTCTGGGACTTGGTGTTGTGTTTTTCTCATCTTTGTATCTTCATAAGTGACATGGAAATCGCTTGCATGACGTCACATGACAAATGTAAGGCTAAGAGGTGTGTAAGAAAAGTAATGAGACTGACAATGCTATCAGCAATCTAGCAACGTCATCTTGTTCTGCTTGTGTAGACTAGTGTGTTCATCCCTTACAGATGCTCCGTTCGAGTTACAGCCAACATGTGATTTATGAGATTGCCATCATTGAAGTTGTGTTTTTATTGTGTGTTACGAAAACGAAAAAGTGGCATTTAGAGGTAAGGAATGCTACCAAGTTTTGTGTTAAACTTGGGGAAGACACTAGTACGGCCTTTAAAATATTATAACAGGTTGGGGAACATTCCTTATGAAGGACACAAGTTTTTCGCTGGCACAAATAATTTTAGGAAATCCAAGAGCTTGGTGAAGATGAAACTCGCTCTGGGAGACCTTCAACTTCAAAAACCAACGAAAACGAAGAACGTGTGCGTGCTCTTTTGAGATTAGATAGACGTTTTGTTAAAGGATGATGTTTGACCTGTTAAACTGAAACATTTTAGCTCTACATAAAATTTTATTTGAACATTTAAGCATGCCAAATGCCTGTGCCAAAATAGTGCCGAACAAGCCTCACAACTGAGCAGAAGGACAATCGAAGAAACGTATGCGTTAATGTTCTTGAGAAGGTTGCCAATGACCAGCAATGGCACAGTCGTATGATCACCCGTGGTAAAACAGGAATTTTTGAGTACGATCCTGAGGCAAAGCGGCAAAGTGAGAAGTGGCATACGGACATATCTACTCTACCGAAAAAGCTCGAATCAAAACAATGTTCATTTGCTTTTTTGACAGTAGGGGTATCGTGCGTAAAGAATTTTTTCTTCCAGAACAAAGTGTCAAACAAGTGGTCATTGTTAAACAGCTTTCTCTGATTTAGTTCATAAATTGCAACAGCTTCTAAACTTTTCACAGTAATGAAGACCATAGAAGCGTAGTCTATTCCGAATATTCTTCTGACCAAAAAGCGATTCTACTTTCAGAACGAAATATTTTTACAAAAGTTTTCATCCCCTATTTGACTTCCTTAGAGGCTGAATTTCCAAAAACCACAAAATACGAATTTTTGTAATTCCTAGCCACGAAGTCAAATACCAGTTTTCACAGAAGCATCTTTAAAGATGCTTTAGCATTCTTTAATAATTATTTATCTTAAGAAATTGACCCACTATTTGAGGCCCTCAGCGATGCATTTCCAAAAATACTGGAAACATGTATAATTTTGTTTCAGAGCGAGAACTCCATTTTCGTAGCTCTAGCGTCAAAACTCCCTTAAGAGTGACATATTTTCAAAATATATTGAATCCCTTTTTCACCCCCTCAAGAATAGGATATCGAAACATTCGGTCTTAAGCGATGCCTACATTATAATATCAACATCCTCTTGAAATTTCAAGTTTCTATCGTAAGCAGTTAGGGCAGGGCAATGGTGAGCCAGTAATCAGCTAGGACATTTCCTTATACATACCGGGTGTTCGGAAATTCCCGTTACAAATTTTCAGGACTTGTAGAGGGGAGTGAGTAGATAATATTTTCAATTGGAACCGGTGTCCATAACCACTTAAAAATATGTTGGTAACGCGACCACTTTTATAAGAAATTGATTAGGCTTGACCCAGTACGTCACTTGTTTTACGATTCCACTCATTAATAACCACAGAAATTGCTCGTGTACTCGTTTACAGGTTCTTTCCAAATTGATGCACCATGGCCTCTTTCAATTCGGGTGTGCGGCGTCTCCTTGGAGTACCACAGTCACGCCTGCTGACAATGAAGGAACCGTTTCTCGAAGTCGTTGTGTAACTGTGGCGACAAGGGTATGCGATGGGATAGGATGTCGCCGAGAACGATCTCGATAAAAGCGACGAACAGCTATTCCATTACCGTGAGCTTCGTATTCAGAAGGATCATGTCGGTGTATTCTGCAAATGTGTACTGAACCATGTTGCTCTAACACTCACAGATAGATGACTGAGGCTCGAAGTAGGTCAAAGAGGTGGGACAGACACCAGATGACATAAGCCGAACAGACGTAACCACTCCCCAAAATGACTACAGACGTGGCAATCATGTTTCCAAACGGCTATGACACGGAACGGTAAGTTTTCGGATATGGGTGCTTATTCAAAATATTATGTACGTTCTCCCCCCCCCCCCCCCATCCCAACAAGTCCTACAAGTTTGTAACGGAAATTTACGATCATCTTGTATAAAGGATATTGGAACAGCATGCAGTTCTTGCAACTCTCTCAAGTACAGATTTTAATGAGATTGTAGGTTCCTTGTTTGCCTCTTCCAACATGACTTCAATGGCACTGAATACAATTACACGCGCCTGATTATTACGAACTTTTTCTGCACCTATACCGAGTGAAGACTGCGGTGCCATGCTATGTAGTAGGCAGCAAACAGAACGCTCGAACGGCGCAACTCAGCAGATGATAGTCAACTGAGGAGGCGCCCATTCGGAATCGGCTAGAGGTCAGAAAGAAAATGCATTGCTACGCAAGTGCGCCATTATTTTTCATGAGTTCTGCTTTGAATACCGTGATCGCGCCAAGAGATTACTGTTTTCAGAGGGATTTGTGGTTTGGAAATAGGAATGTGTCGTGTACGCATGCCCGACACAAGTAACCAGGTACTAGCGGGAAAAACCAACCGTTTCACTTTTAATGCTGATGCTATAAAGCAATTTGTCCTAGAGTAAGAAAACAAATGAACTCGGCAAAGAGTCTGGAAGGACTGGATCTGTTACGCACTGACAGCTGCAAGTTAGCGAGGCTGAAAGGGAATGGTACATCTCTGATTTGCTCTGTGTTTGCCACTCCCTCGTTAATTCGGAGAAAGGGTCTTCCTCAAAGCTGTGACCACAATATGTAAATAGATGGACATCGTCATCTTATAAGACTGGTGTGCAGCTGGTTCTGCAGCCCCCTGGGATACTCTGAGATGGAGCTTTAAGCAGAAGCTTGATGAATGCGTCATAGTTATTCGGACTGTTTACAGTATTTTGTGTTCAAGCGTTTTGTTGAAGCTGAATCTGCATCTGTAGTGGACGACTCAAAGTCGTAAAACTTTTTGATCTGAGTTGTGTGGAGAGTATTGCTTAGAGAACCTGCTTCTTTATTAACTTACTGATGTCACAGCTGACAAATAGGGGATCAGGTTTGTAACCCTTCTCCCATCGATTGAAATAGAATGTCTGTGGTTGCTTCGGATCATGGGTGAGTTTGAGTTTTTGCCTCTCAGCCCACAGTTTAACTTCAACTCCATCGATACTACATGCATTATATGCCCAGACAGCCTTTTGGCTGTTGAAATCGTCCCTAATAACTGTTTTTCTGGCTGTGGTGATTTTATGGAGGTCGGAAAACTTAGCTTCAGTGGGTTTGTAGACAGAAGATACAGTGCACTTGTCTTAGACAAGCAGATTTTTATCACTGGACTTGGTTTGCAGAATACTGTACTTCCATACTTTGAGGGAGTTCTCTCTATAATTAGACCCGTGGCGTCAACTCTTGGTCGACTGTCGTTCGCACCACCGTGGGTTTCTTCTATGCACACATTATCACTTTCATGTTTTTGACTTACTGCATACAGTATCACTGTCATGTTTTTGACGTAAGTCATATAATAAAACTGATTTTGTTGTTGAAAATTCCTTGATGTTGATCGTGATTGCTCTTAAGGTTGGTCTTGAAAAAGACGTATTCTGTAAATCCTTGTTTGTCATCGTGGCGAGAAGTCTGACGGGAACATTAGCACTGTTGTTGCTGCGATTGTGAAGTGGAAACGCGAAGCCACAGCAGCGAAACCAAGACTAGGCGCACGTAGTGTATTGACGACCATTGCGAAGGGTGGGTGTGAAAGTTGCATGAAACTAGAGGAAGGAATCGCTCATGAGTTCTAACGCGCCACTGGATGTCCAGCTAGCACAATGGCTGTGTGTCGGGTGTTAAAGAGAGTGGCGTTCAGTGATCGAGCAGCTCCTCATAAACCACTCATTTCTGTAGTCAGTGGTAAGCTACGCTTGAGGTGGTGTAAACAGCTATGCCATTGGACAGTGGATGACTGAAAACACGTCATTTCCGGTGGCAGTCCAATGAAAGGATTTGGATTTGGCAAGTTTCTGGAGAACGTTACCTGCTGTCATGTGTAGTGCCCACAGTGAAATACTGTGGAGTTGGCTTTACGGTACGAGGTGTTATTCGTTATTATGGTGTGGTACTCTTACGGCACTGAAGAAAACGCTAAATGCGGAAAGGATATGATCACATTTTACGACATTGTGTACTGAGTGCAGTAGAGATAAACTTAGAAGCCGATGTCTGTTTGTATCAGATGCAATGCACACAGTCACACTGCAGCATCTTTGAGACAATCGCTTGTGGGAAATAACATTTCAGCAGACTTTAGCCATCATAAAGGCGATGTGTGGGTGCACCCCATGTTACTCTCCACTAGCAGGTATCCGGACACTGTTGATTAGATAGTGTATGTGACTCAAAAGCGTTCCATCACGTATCTCTTGCGTTTATGATCTATTACCCTTCTGATTTAAGGTTACTTAAATACATCAGTTTCCTTAAATAATTAGAAATACGTTCCTATGGTATGTCAGGATGTTACGTTTCTTACGAGTCGTTTTCAGTACAAGCAAAATATACAAAATTTTCCGTACAGCCACAGCGTCCCAGAACTGACAAATGAATGGTAACAGCGCACTCTTGCCTCAACATTCTTCGCTATTCTTCAGTGCTGTGCTGCCTGGCGAATCTTGGCTTCGTTCAGTTGGGGACCGACAAAAAATTTGTGTTTGCAACAAAACCAAGAACTGAAATTAACATAAATGAATAAATAAAAGGGCGGACTGATACCATCTGCAGCTGGTGCGTGATCTTTAACATACTGAGTTCTCAGTGGCACCATCCCTGAGAAATTATGATCCTGCTACTGTGCGATAAGACACGTTTCAAAACAGCTACTTGCCATTAAATTGATAAATTTTAGAAACACTTTATTGTTTTCTGTCATCATCAGCTTCTAACATTTTGCTCATCTTCAGACGAAAATACACTCCTGGCAATGGAAAAAAGAACAAATTGACACCGGTGTGTCAGACCCACCATACTTGCTCCGGACACTGCGAGACGGCTGTACAAGCAATGATCACACGCACGGCACAGCGGACACACCAGGAACCGCGGTGTTGGCCGTCGAATGGCGCTAGCTGCGCAGCATTTGTGCACCACCGCCGTCAGTGTCAGCCAGTTTTCCGTGGCATACGGAGCTCCATCGCAGTCTTTAACACTGGTAGCATGCCGCGACAGCGTGGACTTGAACCGTATGTGCAGTTGACGGACTTTGAGCGAGGGCGTATAGTGGGCATGCGGGAGGCCGGGTGGACGTACCGCCGAATTGCTCAACACGTGGGGCGTGAGATCTCCACAGTACATCGATGTTGTCGCCAGTGGTCGGCGGAAGGTGCACGTGCCCGTCGACCTGGGACCGGACTGCAGCGACGCACGGATGCACGCCAAGACCGTAGGATCCTACGCAGTGCCATAGGGGACCGCACCGCCACTTCCCAGCAAATTAGGGACAATGTTGCTCCTGGGGTATCGGCGAGGACCATTCGCAACCGTCTCCATGAAGCTGGGCTACGGTCCCGCACACCGTTAGGCCGTCTTCCGCTCACGCCCCAACATCGTGCAGCCCGCCTCCAGTGGTGTAGCGACAGGCGTGAATGGAGGGACGAATGGAGACGTGTCGTCTTCAGCGATGAGAGTCGCTTCTGCCTTGGTGCCAATGATGGTCGTATGCGTGTTTGGCGCCGTGCAGGTGAGCGCCACAATCAGGACTGCATAAGACCGAGGCACACAGGGCCAACACCCGGCATCATGGTGTGGGGAGCGATCTCCTACACTGGCCGTACACCTCTGGTGATCGTCGAGGGGACATTGAATAGTGCACGGTACATCCAAACCGTCATCGAACCCGTCGTTCTACCATTCCGAGACCGGCAAGGGAACTTGCTGTTCTAACAGGACAATGCACTTCCGCATGTATCCCGTGCCACCCAACGTGCTCTAGAAGGTGTAAGTCAACTACCCTGGCCAGCAAGATCTCCGGATCTGTCCCCCATTGAGCATGTTTGGGACTGGATGAAGCGTCGTCTCACTCAGTCTGCACGTCCAGCACGAACGCTGGTCCAACTGAGGCGCCAGGTGGAAATGGCATGGCAAGCCGTTCCACAGGACTACATTCAGCATGTCTACGATCGTCTCCATGGGAGAATAGCAGCCTGCATTGCTGCGAAAGGTGGATATACACTGTACTAGTGCCGACATTGTGCATGCTCTGTTGCCTGTGTCTATGTGCCTGTGGTTCTGTCAGTGTGATCATGTGATGTATCTGACCCCAGGGATGTGTCAATAAAGTTTCCCCTTCCTGAGACAATGAATTCACAGTGTTCTTATTTCAATTTCCAGGAGTGTATATCGTGTTTTACAGAACGAACCTTTAATCAGTTATTACGTCATCTTTCGGGCTTGCATCTTGAATATTGGTGACTCTCATTCCGATATTTAGGCAGACAACCTTTCAGGCATTTACAAGGTGAGTCGCTTGCAAGATTTTTAAATTTCTTCCCACAATAGCGTAGATTAATTCCGCATGCGTTAGAGATAATGTTGTTAAAAATAACGTCAGTCACAGACAAAACCCTGCATGTGTAAGAGTAAAACAAAGCAAGCGCATAGTCAGTGAATGCATAGTATTTAAAAAGTACTTAGCGTATTATTTTGTTGGAATGCCAGGCAATAAATACTTAGAACAATGCTTGAATGATAATGCAAACGTCAAAAGAGAGGTTTCCATTATTTTTCGGGCAGGTATCACTCTTCTCCATTGAGCAGGTTGTCTGCTAATTGTGTGTCCACAGATTCTAACCCAGTGGGATGGGACTGTGGCCTGCATCTTAACTTTCCCATAATTCGTGGACTGGCCAGTGGAAAATCAATATATTTGTGTATACTTGATGCTCTTGTTAGCAACAGTGCTATCTCCGATTCACGTGCGTTCAGTCCACAATTTTCGTATAAAGTGATTTAACAATCTTGCAAGTCTCACCTTGAGACTGGCCGAATATTTGTTACCCGACGTATAGTAACAAGAACTAATAATATCCCTGGTACACGCCCGAAAAATGATGAAATATTCGATGCGCTGGGAAAACTTCGGGAAGTATTCAAATAACTTACGGGTTTGCTGCCGGGTGACGTCGTCGAACACCGCCTATATTTCGACAGGAGCACACCCTGCCATTCTCAAGGCACAAATGCAAGGAAGAATAAATGTGCTAGCAAATTTAATACGTCGGTTCACAGAGGATAAACAAGGAAGACACCACACACAGAACAAGTGTCAACACGAACAAAGATAACCAATATCAGAAATATCGATAGTAACTATTAATCAACAGGTGAGGTAGCACTAATTCTGTCCCTCTGTTTTTTTGATGAGAGACAGAGCCGGATTCCAAGCAGCATTTAAACAAAATCCACCATCTCTGTTAATAAGGTTGCTTGATAGGGAACGCCACCGTTTTGTTGAACAAGCACGATTACATTCAAAAGATGCAGTGTCTACTTTCTGATTCGGCGTATCGCAAAATCGGTGCTGACCCTACTAAGAGTGTTGAGAGAAAGACAAATAACCTCCTGAAGAAAAGTTCTTTGTCACAGGAGACTATCAAGAGTCTTAATTCTTAATGTGCTGTACCATCTAGATTATATGGCCTCCCTAAGGTCCAGAAGGAGGCTGTCCCGTTGAGGCCTATTGTTGCTAATAGTGGTGCTCCGACATATCGTGTAGCTAAACATCTTGCTAGTTTGTTGAGCCCACTAGTAGGTAGGTGTGAACACTACATTAAGAACTCTGCAGATTTCTTACGTTGATTGCAGGGATTGCGTTTGAATGACTCTGATATTTTAGTCAGTTTTGATGTGGTTTCTCTCTTCACTCGCGTTCCTCTCTCTGATTCGTTGCAGCTAATTGAGGTTAAGCTTGGTGTCGAGTTAACAAATTTGTTTCGACATGTGCTGACTTCCACTTACTTTTTTTTCAATGGTCAGTACTACGAACAGACTGGTGGAGTTGCAATGGGAAGCCCGTCGTCACCTATTATGGCCAATTTGTTTATGGAGGACTTTGAAGAACGTGCATTGGAGCCAGCGACCTTGAAACCTGCGTGTTTTTTTTTCAGGTATGTAGACGATACTTTTGTTCTTTGGCCTCATGGTAGTGAGAATTTAAACCGGTTTTTGGAACATCTGAATCCAATCCACCCGAATATTCAGTTCACTATGGAGGTGGGAAAGAAGGGATGCCTTCCCTTTCTTGATGTGTTGGTCAAAAGGAAGACTGATGGTACGTTGGGACATTCTGTTTATAGGAAGCCCACCCACACTGACTTGTATCTGCGTGCTGATAGTTGTCACCGTCCAGCTCAGCGTGAAGGAGTACTTCGCACCTTGGTTCACAGGGCTCACGTTATCTCAGACCCTGAAAGTTTGGCAGCTTAGCTACCACATCTCTATGTCACCTTTCGTCAGAATGGTTATAGTGAGAGGCAGATCAAACGTGCGTTGCGCCATCAGCCTTCTGTGCAACGGGTGAGTGACGATAGCAACGACCGTCTCAAATGACCTCGTTGTCGACTGGACGTTAAACACTACCCACCACCACCACCACCACCACCGCCACGATATCAACGAAGTGGCACCTAAGTCTACGGCCTTTTTGCCTTACTCAGGAAGCATTTCCAATAGGATTGGCAGTATTTTGCGGAAATATGATGTGAAATGTGTTTTTCGACCATCTTCTAAGATTAAGACCCTGTTGGCGTCCGTAAAAGATGATATTGGTTTGCTTAAAGCTGGGTTATATCGTATTCCTTGCAGTTGTGGCATTTCATGTATCGGTCAGACAATCAGGACTGTGGAAGACCGGTGTATTGAACTTAAGCGTCACACACTCTTACAACAGCCGAGCAAATCCGCTATTGCAGAACATTGCCTTGACACCGGTCACCCTATGGAATACAACAACACGGAGATTCTGGCTTGCACGTCCAGCTATTGGGATAGTGTTATTATGGAAGCTGTTGAAATCAGACTATTAAGCAACCTTATTAACAGAGATGGTGGATTTTCTTTAAATGCTGCTTGGAATCCGGCTCTGTCTCTCATCAAAAAACAGAGGAACAGAATTAGTGCTACCTCACCTGTTGATTGACACTAACTATCGATATTTCTGATGTTGGTTATCTTTGTTTGTGTTGACACTTGTTCTGTATGTGGCGTCTTTCTTGTTTCTCCTCTGTGAACCGAGGTATTAAATTTGCTTGCACATTTCTTCTTCCTTGCATTTGTTCCTTGAGAATGGCAGGGTGTGCTGCTGTCGAAATATCGGCGGTGTTCGACGACGTCACCTGGCAGCAAACCCGTAAGTTATTTGAACATTCTGTTCGCCGGGAAAAGTTAAGGTTTCAGGAAGTATGATAATCAGGTGTTGATTTTATTTACCACCAATTGCGAATGAAACTTCTGAAGTCTTGCATTTTCCTCGTAGCTGGAAATACGACGGCCATACACTTATCATTATATTTTGAGCTTTTGTGATTACAATCATGAGTGTAACGAGTCAAAATATTGATTGTGTTATCATTTACACTTGGACACTGGCATCAAATTAACAGCATGTTTTAAAATACACTGATACACACAGAAAATGACTTCGGGTTAGTTGGCGGTAGCTACTTTTCAATGTACCATACAACCACGAAAGCTCTAAATTACCGCTACTTATAAAACTGCTTGATGCTGTGTTAGCATTTGGAAAAACAACTTTTTTGTTTCCGCCTCTGCGCCACTTAAAGTTCGCTAGAGGCTTCTATATGCTGACGAGAAACATCACGTTTACATGAGAGATGAGTAATTAGCTACACCTTTGATTCCCCGCACCGCGGTTATGTTGAAGGTACTGCACTTCTACCAAATGCGTACCTGGAACAACGAACCTTTGGCAAAGTCCTTCCTGACAGTCAGACTGAAGGACGCGGGGACCTGTAAAAGATCAGAGTCCTTGTCGTGAGACAAACGGTGCAATTATCCACAAAAAGCACCGCAGGAGAAAAAGCGGAATGGAACTCCCCGTTCTAAAATAATTACAGGGCTCTTTTAGAACTGTTGTGCAGCACTCACATTCGTCAACTGTTTCTCTGTTCCAAAACAAAGGCGTAAAATATTTTCAAATTACTCTTCTTCCTGTTGGGGTCTAATGCGATAGTTATTTTCGGTAAATCGCGCGTAATGTTGTGCACTGTGAGAATGACACAGCGAGCAACACTTTCTAGCTACATGTTTTATAGTGATGGTAGGTTTTATACTGATGGCTGGTGTTACGAGATTTGATCAGATCGCCAGAAAATGTTCGAAATTGGGTGCTGTTGCTGAACAGCTTTCCGTACAATAAAATGCCAAAAACCGAAATTACAACATGATGAGAGTAGCGCGTCAAAAACGGATGGTGTGCGACTCGAACAAACATATTTAGAATAAGATGAATTTTAATTTTATGTATAGTAGTTGTAAACACATAGTAGTTGTAAACACAAAAAATTCTTTGCTGCTTTAAACAGAAAATTACAGAACATCCTTTCCAAATTTGTTAGAAAAGGCACTCGGGTGCTTTTGGACCCATCTACTCCAAAAAATACGTAATCGTCAACCATAACAGATAGCAGATCACATTTATTGTGGTTCACTCTGAAATTAAAGGGAAGAAACTAGACCTGTTATACTGACTTGTATTACTTGTGCACAAAAGGAAATGGTCCTGTAAATAATATAAGTGAGCAACCTGTTTGAAAGCTATAGAGACATATCATCTGTAGCTGCATCTTAAAATATAAAAAAGCAATATTTTTATATAGTGATGTTAAAAAACGGAAAGTCCAGATTGGAACATCAACAATGTTATGAAGTGGAGAGTTTGCTACTGACCGACAGATGACATGTTGACTTGCAGATAGGCACGATTAAAAGGTTATTACACATTTTAGCTTTCGGCCAAAGCCTTCTTCAGAAAGGAAAGTACACACACAAGCAAGTGCATCTCACATACTCGTGGCTGCTATCTGCAGACACTTCGGTGAGCCTGGAGGCAGCATGAGGCGTGCTTGCTTGTATGACTGTGTGGTGTTTTTCTTTCTGAAGAAGACTGCGTGCATGTAGCGTTATTTTTGTGAAAGTGCGCAATAGTTTTGCGAACTGTGTAACTGAGGCGAGACGTGGGTACCAGCCCGGTATTTACCTAATCGGATGGTGGCAGGTGCGCCTCCCAGACTGCCGGAAGTTGCATGCTAATGCGCATGGCTATCCCAGCGGGTATTCAATATTTTCACACATGAAAGTGATGTCAAGGTACAGTGCAAAAACTTATTTTTACAACGAAATGTATCTGTGATTCAGGTCTACACCACCGACAACGCTAGTAAGGAGTAATTTTAGCGCAAATGTTTATTTTAGTCACAACTGTTTCGTCATCAGACTAAACAATATCGTGTAATAGAATCGATGGGAACTGCCATGTACAAACAATGACAAAATACACAGTCCACCAAATACGTTCGACGTTCACCTGCTAACCTACTCACAAATGGCAGGTCTTGACAATGGCGGTGAAGGACGTAGGGGGTGGTCAGAAACACAGGCTGAAAAGATTTTAAGGGTGCTGCAGGGAAGGCTGTGCTCAGAAATAAGTGGTCAGAAAACAATTCGATACTTTGCGCCGTTTCCGACTTATTTAGCAGTGACGTTAGTCAGTCATGTCCGACTGTGCGAATTCAAGCACCTGCACGCGCCATAATGCGGTAAGGGCACAGATAGGCGTGAGTCCGTGAATCACCATTTGTCCAAATGCTCATTACCAGTTCAAATGAGCCTTTCCCGGGAGTAATAGCCGGCCGCGGTGGTCTAGCGGTTCTAGGCGCTCAGTCCGGAACCACGGGACTGGCGGTCGCAGGTTCGAATCCTGCCTCAGGCATGGATGTGCGTGATGTCCTTAGATTAGTTAGGTTTAAGTAGTTCTACGTTCTAGGGGACTGATGACCACAGATGTTAAGTCCCATAGTGTTCAGAGTCATTTGAACCATTTGAACCGGTAGTAATAAATTTAAGCTACGTGAGCAAAAGCTACGTTAGTTTGGTCTGAGAAAACCAAACAAAGAACACCTTTGGCGACACTGTCTCTTCCAGACTGCTTGAATTGGCGCGCGCGATGATCTGATTGGCTACCTGTAACGATAAATAACTCGGAAGCGGCGAAACGTTTCGAATTCTGTTCTCAACGAGTAGCTGTCGTCAGAACTTCCCTTGCAACAGTCCTACAGGTTTTTCTGATTGTTTCTGACCGCCCTGTTTGTAACACTCCAGTACAGCACCTGGACGTCTACTGAGTGGGGACAGGTCACCTTCTCGGATGAATCACGTCTTACGCTCCATCGACAGACGGCCGTTGGCGGTAAGGCGTGGGACTTCTCAAAGCAAACACCCAGCAGCAATCGTCAAAACGTTCCAGGCCCGAGTAGGGAGCCACCCTAGTCGTACTACTAGGCGAAATTTTAGCACGCTCAATCCTGTCGTGGATGGACCGTAGACACAAACCCAGAGAAACGAACATAAATTATACATCACTGTTAAATTGTAAATAAACAACAAATAGCAGTCTGAATAGTTTACAAAGTTTTCGAATGGCAATGACATTGGCACGCAACAAGCGGATAGCCTCCTAACAAAGATTCCCTATGCCATTGTTAACAACTGCCTTCAAAGAACACATTACCGCATGTAGGGTACAGGCAGAATTTTAAACATAGATACATTAGAAAACTGCAAAACCTACAGTGGCAAACAATCGTTCAACATAATTAAAAGGCAACCTGCTTGAGATTTATGCAGCCAGTCTTGGAGTAAAAAGCAAATTAAATTAGGTGAGTTTAAGAACCAGTAATAAAACTTGATATTCACTGAAGGGTTATGGCCAGGAGCGCCAAAGAAAAATTTTTAACAGAAAATACACTTGATCTTATGTTAGAATTTTGAGGCCTGCAACTAACGTAAACTCAAGCTGACAGAGAGCCACAAGACGTCTGAGGCTAGCTATAATCTTTCGTAACTGGCTTCAAGTATCATAATAATTTAAATTAAAATGAACTACTGAAAAAACAAATGAGCCAAAGCAATAAGATAGTTTGAAAGGTATTGTCACAACAAAAACATAATGAATTTCAAACAGTTTAAGCTCTCTTCTTAAAACAACAAATTTTTAAACCAACAAAAGCCGTACGGCCGGTTACATTCAGGAACATCAAAGCCAGATACACACCCGAACGTTCAGAGCACAAATGAACCTCTTGTGCTAATGCCACTGAAAAACTGTTTCAGTGCAAACCTGATGCTAACCATGGGCTGAAGTGTTTCTTTGATCTTCATCAGCGAACATGTCTCAAGAAGCACCCACAGTTGGCGACTAACATCGGGAGCAGCTGACAACTCTGGTGCTTCTAATCGCTGGTGTGCAGTACCTCTATAAGTAGGCCACACCAGAAAGTTATCCACTATGGGTACCACGGTTATTCCGCTGCCAGGTGTACTACGTTGGCCAAGGAACGACACCATGCTTGCAACTTCCTGAGCAGAAAGAGAAGAAGGAGGAGGAGATTATTAGTGTTTAACGTCCCGTCGACAACAAGGTCATTAGAGACGGAGCTCAAGTCCGGATTAGGGAAGGACGGAGAAGGAAATCAGCTGCGCCCTTCCAAACGAACCATCCCAATATTTCCTTCAAGCGATTTTAGGGAAATCGCGGAAAACCTAAATATGGATGGCGGGATGCGGGTTTCAACCGTCTTCTCCCCGAATGAGTGTTCATTGTGCTAACCACTCAGCTAACTCACTCGGTGACTACCAAAGCGCCACCGCACATCTCCCACAGGATCTCCCCTCATCTCATAACAACAACAGACGCGGTAGTGCAGACATTACTCGTTCGGCGCCACATAGAGCACTGCTGATGGGTGAGACCCAGAGGCCATTGAGCCACGCAGTGCATGGTCCTTCATTTCCACAGAGTTGAGATTCTGTCGCCTCCTAGCGAGGCGGCGTGGTAGCCGAACCTCGAGCGAGGCCCGAGATCTGTGACAATCGATCACGGTCCCACTCAGTCTGGGGAATGCTCTCGTGGCATACCGTGGGTGATTTCATCATTCTAGTAGGCACAATGGATCAACGCAAGTTTGCATCTATCACTGGGTCCATAGCAACCCCTACATGCACTTTACTTCCTCGGAAGAGTGGCATCTACCAGCAGGACGATGCCACATGTCACACAGCTCGCAGTGTACGTACCTGGTTGGAAGAACACCAGAATGAGTTTACTGTACTCCCCTGGCCAATAAACTCCCCGGATTTAAACTCAATCATGGATCTATGGGACCACCTCTAAAGGCCTGTTTGCGCCATGAATCCTCAACCGAGAAAGCTAGCTCATCCGGCAACAGTACTGGAGTCAGCGTGGCTTCAGATCCCAGTTGGTACGTTCCAGAACCTCATTGACTCTCTTCCTTCAGATCCTGCAACGGTCCACTCTGCTAAAGGTGGTTATTCGGGCTTTTGACAGGTTGTCACATAAATGGTCACAATGAATAGACAGCTTGTACCCTGTAATACTGGTTCTACTCGTTATAACAGTCTGAAATTCGTTGACACGACAGGCTTCTTCAGGTATACCAAGTCACGGTTCTGATGCACGCATCCGACTGTGTATAGGCTGCAAGAAGAATGAACATTAGCAGACAACATTCGTCATCGTCACACGGTGCCACCGTGGTGGTAAGGTGAGCCACGAGGAGCTCCTTCGCGGAGCTGGTGATTTGTACAGCAGCCGTTCCATTTCTAGCATGTTGAGGCTGGTGGCTGGGACCTAATTCTGAGGCTTCCACAACGTTATCTTTCAACAATGTAGTGAAAGATACAGAGGGTGTTTCACAGCTGCCCTAGCTCGTACGTTACACACATCTCCCACACGCTGTAAACCTTCTGGCCACTCGCAGCCGAGAGAGAGACGCACTACCGGTCGTCAGCCACTACGCTGGAGAAACTTTTGGACAGAGTTAAGTAGCACTGAATGATGTATCTGTGTCTGTCATTCGAGCTTACATCAACTCGATACTCAGCCAGGATGGTGACGTTGGATCTGCAAACGAGCTGCTTTGCGAGGTAAAGGCGAACGTGTGACCACGAACTGCCATTGACTTCAGTATGAAATATCGTCATAGTTGGGACAGCTACCCTTCATTTCGATTACGTTCTTTCTCATGTCGATTTCGGCAGAGTTCTTTGGTATATTTTCCGATAGCTCGGTGGTAGATTTGGAAGCCCACATGCTACATGGTAAGTATTTAGGTTTCACTGGCGTCTTTGGAGCTAGTATACCACTAAATGAACGCCTAAAATATTATTGTCTGCCGAGGTGACTTTCAGCACGTTGTTTGTATTGCTTGCACACCGCGGCCGCGTATTCACGCCCTTAATGGCGAGGAGCCACAATGCCGAAAGCCTATAGCTGTCATCTCTACTGAAACTGCATGCGTTCTTGGAAATTTCAACCGCTTCTCGGACCTTTCTTCCATTAATCTTAGTTTCCTTAGGTAGCACATGCGCGTCATTAAAGTCACACCGTCGGACAATAATATTTTGGGTAAACATTCTCCCTCTCTTGCTCTGTCGGTTTCGCATCTAGCCGATGATGATGGCCAGCCAGTAGCAGTAGGAGGAATTTCAACCAACAAACCTTCTCCAGCGTAAGTGTAGAATAGTACCTTTCTATCCAATGACGATGGGATACAAATAGCACCTGTAAGAGTTTAGTCAATAACGCCCCTTCTTTTGCATCAGCGATGGATATTCGCCTATGACGATGGCCCTTCAATGGTAGCCACATGAATTTTAACCGATACTCCCACTTCTCCAGCACAGCCGCGTGAAAACTCCCCTTTAGAAGAGAACGCAACATTGGTCTCTGACAGTGTTCTAGCAATAGTGAACACTGAAACATCCTGAAGAAGATCCCAGCAGGGGGTCGAAATGTCGATTATTTTAGAAGGAAATATGACGCGTCCTAACAACCCCGAAGATTTCAACTTGAGTTAGATCATAGCACTCAATTTATCTCCAGCACGTGGCAAAGCAAGCGCGACGTCCACTGTCCAGACCGGTGCCGCTCGCCCACACATAAAGGTGGTGGCGTGCGCTGCCCCAACTTATACCAGGGTTAGCCTCTCCGCAAGGAGGCGTGGTTGACACAAAGAGATTTATCGACGGGGTCTCGGCCAACAAAAGGACCAGCAGCCTAACCTGAAAACGCCAGCAGGATGCGAAACCTTCTCTTCCAGCACACAGTCCAAGTGCCTGTGTACGTAATAAGCAAAATAGTGGTTGTGAAATGAACAGATATCACATAGCCATATGCGACGGTAGTATCACGACGTATGTCTCACTTTACTTCATATCGATAACTCTTCGTTAGCGAAGAGTAGCCTCTCAAATACGTTTGCCATTTCCCGGATTATTTTCCTATTGCAATATATACTGGCACCATAGAGGGCAACAGTAATTAGTTATCTACACTTCAGTTGCTTGGAGAATGTGCTTACTGGAGCACTGAGCTCTCAGTTGTTTTGAAGTTTTGTGTAAACGGTGTTACACAAAGATGTGAACAAGATGTGCCCTCTATATCATAAATAAAAATAGCGTTTTTCTCTGTGGGGGTAAAGGAAGGTACGTTGATGAAGTCATCACGGAGTATGAGCCGAGTCATGGCGTCGCGTTGTCGCAACGTTTTGACAAGTATCCTACTCATCTTCTCCTCAACAGCATTCTCCATAATCTACATCTACATCTACATGATTACTTTACAATTCACATTTAAGTGCTTGGCAGAGTGTTCATCGAACCACAATCATACTATCTCTCTACCATTCCACTCCGAGCAGCGCGCGGGAAAAACGAACACCTAAACCTTTCTGTTAGAGCTCTGATTTCTCTTATTTTATTTTTATGATCATTCCTACCTATGTAGGTTGGGCTCATCAAAATATTTTCGCATTCGGAAGAGAAAGTTGGTGACTGAAATTTCGTAAATAGATCTCGCCTCGACGAAAAACGTCTTTGCTTTAATGACTTCCATCCCAACTGTCGTATCATATCTGCCACACTCTCTTCCCTATTACGTGATAATACAAAACGAGCTGCCCTTTTTTGCACCCTTTCGATGTCTTCCGTCAATCCCACCTGGTAAGGATCCCACACCGCGCAGCAATATTCTAACAGAGGACGAACGAGTGTAGTGTAAGCTGTCTCTTTAGTGGACTTGTTGCATCTTCTAAGTGTCCTGCCAATGAAACGTAGCCTTTGGCTCGCCTTCCCCACAATATTATCTATGTGGTCTTTCCAGCTGAAGTTGTTCGTAATTTTAACACCCAGGTACTTAGCTGAATTGAAAGCCTTGAGAATTGTACTATTTATCGAGTAATCGAATTCCAACAGATTTATTTTGGAACTCATGTGGATCACCTCACACTTTTCGTTATTTAGCGTCAACTGCCACCTGCCACACCATACAGCAATCTTTTCTAAATCGCTTTGCTACTGATACTAGTCTTCGGATGACCTTACTAGACGGTACATTACAGCATCATCTGCGAACAACCTCAGAGGACTGCTCAGATTGTCACTCAGGTCATTTATATAGATCAGGAACAGCAGAGGTCCCAGGACGCTTCCCTGGGGAACACCTGACATCACTTCAGTTTTACTCGATGATTTTCCGTATATTACTACGAACTGCGACCTTCCTGACAGGAAATCACGAATTCAGTCGCACAACTGAGACGATACCCCATAGGCCAGTAGCTTGATTAGAAGTCGCTTGTGAGGAACGGTGTCAAAAGCTTTCCGGAAATCTAGAAATACGGACTCAACTTGAGATCCCCTGTCGATAGCGGCCTTTACTTCGTGTGAATAAAGAGCTAGCTGCGTTGCACAAGAACGATGTTTTCTGAAACCATGCTGATTACGTATCAATAGATCGTTCCCTTCGAGGTGATTCATAATGTTTGAATACAGTATATGCTCCAAAACCCTACTGCAAACCGACGTCAATGAAATAGGTCTGTAGTTCGATGGATTACTCCTACTACCCTTCTTAAACACTGGTGATACCTGCGCAATTTTCCAATGTGTATATACAGATCTATCGGTGAGCGAGTGGTTTTATATGATTGCTAAGTAGGCAGCTATTGTATCAGAGTAATCTGAAAGGAATCTAATCGGTATACAATCTGGACCTGAAGACTTGCCCGTATCAAGCGATTTGAGTTGCTTTGCAACCCCTAATGTATTTACTTATAAGAAACTCATGCTAGCAGCTGTTCGTGTTTCAAATTCTGAAATATTCCATAAGTCTTCCCTGGTTAAGGAATTTCGGAAAACTGCGTTCAATAACTCCGCTATAGCGGCACAGTCGTCGGTAACAGTACCATCGGCATTGCGCAGCGAAGGTATTGACTGCGTCTTGCCGCTTGTGTACTTTACATACGACCAGAATTTCTTCGGATTTTCTACCAAATTTCGAGACAATGTTTCATTGTGGAACCTGTTAAGGGCATCTCGCATTGAAGTCCTTGCCAAATTTCGCGCGTTTGTAAATTTTAGCCAATCTTCGGGATTTCGCGTTCTTCTCAACTTCGCATGCTTTTTCCGTTGCCTCTGAAACAGCGTTCGGACCTGTTTCGTGTACCATGGGGGATCAGTTGCATCTCTTATAAATCTATTAGGTGTGAATCTCTCAATTGCTGTTGCTACTATATCTTTGAATATGAGCCACATCTCGTCTACGTTTGCATAGTCAGTTCGGAAGAAATGGAGATTGTCTCTTAGGAAGGCTTCTAGTGACACTTTATCCGCTTTTTTAAACAAAATTATTTTGCGTTTGTTTCTGGTGGATTTGGAAGAAACGGTATTAAGCCTAGCTACAACGGCCTTGAGATCATCATATGCTTTTCTAGCAGACATTTTATTATGCATCACTTGTTATTCGAAGAAATATTCTTTCTACAAGAAGAGTCAAGTTTGGCCTTATCGTAATCTCAGATCAGTATTTGAAGTGAAGTGCCGCTTTGACCATTTATAATATTCATTGTTATTTTCTCCCATGATTACGATTACTTAATTTTGATACTGTTCCGTGTAGTCTCTGGGGGGACAATTTTTGTGGGGCTACACGCCCATCTGTGACTCTTACGTTGTTATAGAGTGTTTGAATTTCTGGCATTTTAAAATGCATATGATGATATATTTTAGCCACAACAAATTTTTTAATGATGTTTCGTATAATATAATCGAACTATCTGTGAGCTGTGCTTTCGATTTCATTCTGTAACTTCTTTTTTCACTGTAGTTGTTTACATGTAATGAAGCGGATAACGTACTCTAAATGTAAGCGAAAAGAACATCGATAGAGATCAATGTCTGTTTGCCGATAAACTTTCCGTCTATAACCAAAGTTATTCACAATTTATTTTAGTTTACTATTTACAAGGGCTATTCGGAAGACAAGAAACGATAGGTCGCGAAATGGGAACCACAGAGAAAAGCTACAACTTCCATCTACTTATCTCCATAGTCGCCAATTCGACTTAGACGTTTGTCGTAGCATTGTACCAACTTCCCAATACCCTCGTTATAGAAGGCAGCCTCCAGTGCCATCCGCCAATTCTCTACGCAGGTCTACAGCTCGTTGTCTACGCCAAAATGTTGGCTTCAAAGCCAGCGGTTCACGTGAGCAGAGATGAAACTCAAAGGGAGACAATTACGGGCTGTATTGTGGGAAAATAAACGTTTCCAGTAGAAAACGATGCAGGATCATCTTCATAGCCCCTGCAGAATACGGCTGAGAATTCTTTTTAAGAAGAAAACGCACGACAGTTATTGCGCCGTGTACGAATGTGTTAGTTTGTTTTTACTACCAACTGCGACAAGGGTTCGTTGTTCTCCCTTATGAGATCTCGTGCGCCGAATGTTCACCCGATACTCGCATCCTGTTTGAACGGTGTTGATCACGTAATTACCATTAAAACCGGTCGTAAGTGACGCCGTTTGGGCGCTGAAAAGAGCCGCCACCTTCTGTACATCTTCTATCTTTTGTACCTCATTATGCAAGACGTATTTAGTGACGTGCCGTTGACGAATTTTATACTCCGATTTGAAATTTCTTGCCCAAGATAATGATGCAGCGAACGTAAAATCCTTGTTGGTCGTATACTGAAGCGCTGCACCTGCAACCCACTCCTGAGGTATTCTCGTTGTTACATTCTCGTTACGACAACGAGATTCGACAAATCGGTCGTATGTCCACTTATTTATCGCCTGATATTTGTCGTATCTTGTCCCTCCTTTAACGATATCACTTTCGCACAATTTCAAGTCCTTCTTCCTTTTCAGGACTGTTGTTGCGCCATTCTTTTGCAGTGTTTGTAAGTTCCAATTTAGATGATTCCTGGCTAGAACTACCACATTAACTTTTACTTCAAGGGGTATAGCGCAGTAGTTAAATCGTTTAGTAACCGCTTCGTAATACTCATCGGGAACAGATGAAGCACATATTCCCAGTGATGTGGAGATTTCGAAAGTGTTATGACCATTTTACGATTCACTAGTCGGGATATTTTCCACAGAATCACATTCTGCTTCGTCTTCATGGTATAATACTTCAGTATCAACAAAAGTCATTTCGTTCCTCAGCTCCAAAAATTGCTCGACGATAGCCGCTCCTATCAATCTGGAACGCCGAGAAAAAAAATGGTATAAATGGCTTTGAGCACTATGGGACTTAACATCTGAGGCAGGATTCGAATCTGCGACCGTAGCGGTCGCGCGGTTCCAGACTGAAGCGCCTAGAACCGCTCGGCCACGCCGACCGGCAACGCCGAGAAACAGAACTGCCTGCTTCCGGTAGTGCATTGATAATGCATCTGTCTTGCGGAGGTTCCAGTCCTCCCTCGGGCATGGGCGTGTGTGTTCGTCCTTAGGATAATTTAGGTTAAGTAGTGTGTAAGCTTAGGGACTGATGACCTTAGCAGTTAAGTCCCATAAGATTTCACACACATTTGAACATCTGTCTTGCAACACTTTTACAAACCAAAACACAGCGTCGGTAACTGACCGCTTGCCATCGTCTGTGACAGGCTCCCAACTATATATTACAGCGCTAGTCGAAGGGTGTACATCCTCCATTATTTAGATTATGCACTTGAAAGATACGACACAACAAACAATAACTAGTTACTACGCCATAAACAGACGAGCGAATTACTAAAACTACAAAGCGTACTCGTTATATGTTACTTACGGAAGAACACTATTCATTCACAAAACGTATTTTACTCGGTGTATTAACGATGGAAAAATCACTACAGGCATCCGTGAGGTTTGTGGCACCCTAATGATGGAAAACAACTCTTTCCGATTGATTTCTATAAGCCTCATGCTATACACCTCCACTCTTCTAGATTCACAACCATGATATGACGAAGAGGCAACCGGGACAACATAACTCTCCCCGCGTGCATTCTGTCCCGTGCCTCGCTGTAAACAAGCGTCGCGTGGTTGGCTATCTGTGATCCCTCATGAGGAATTCGCAGCATTCTTACTTGTAGTTGTTTTCTTGTGACAAGGCTCAAAAGTTTGGTACTTTACTAACTCGCGGCGTTTTGGAAATTAGTTTGCCTACCTTATTATTATCGTTCCTTATTGATTTACTTACGTTATGAACCCTCCCTATCAATTGAAATATGGAAAAATAAAAACGAAAAGAATAACATCCGTTACATTTCTTCGAGTTTCGAACCCGGGTTTTCCAATTTCCAGCCAGTTACCTTCGCCGTTGTGCTATCAGCGAAAAGCGTTTACTATTGGGTACAGATGCGGCAGTTGTAAAAGTTTCTTTCCTCGATTTCTGGAAAAGTTTTCGTTTGCGGACCTCATACCTGATAATGAAAAATGCTCTGTTCACAATTATCAATCGATCCCTCCAATTTTGAGTCGATTCCTCGTCATAACCTTTAGGGGTGATTTTCTCAAAATTGCGGGGGTGTTGACCAAAAATATCTTAGAGCCCTTCGTTTTAGGTTGTACACAAGCGACCTGCCACATTTGAGCTGAATAGGTTGGCCGTGTCTGAGGCCTTCCCGTTGTTAGTTGAAATGTACTTCATTCACAAAATGATAACGTTCTCGGCCCATAAGTTACCGGTTTCCGATGATGGTAAGGTAGGCGTTAAAAAGTGTACTTCCAAAAAATAAATCAAACCGAATTAGTAAAAGTTGCTACAGACAAGAGACGCCTGCCTAGGAACGATAGGTCGCGAACCGGGAATCACAGCAAAAATCCGACGAAGTTTTCCACAGCTGTGTTGGGCAGTGTCTCTAGTACACCCGTCGATCGCATTACGTCGTTCTTTTTAGTTCTGAACACACAGGGAGCACGAGGGCCTGCTGAGAAATTTCGTCTGCTGTATGCAGCCAACATTACATAACTGTCGTGCGTTTTCTCGTGTCTGAGGCCTTCCCTTTGTAAGACACGAAGTGATTTTTCGTTTGTATTTTTTAGCTACACTGCAATGGTCGTCAAACTTCGGCCCATAGGCCACATACGGCCCGAATCAAGTATTCGTGTGTACCGCAGTTCTCCGCAGTATCTTAACAACATGCGTCTGCCAACTAACAGTCCAATCCAAAAATATCAAGTAACGTTGAAAGCTTTTTACGAGTGTCGTTTGCTACTTAGTGACAAACAAAAATACTTACAAAGATAGTAATATTTCAAGCTGGACTTATTTTTGACTTGGACATATTTGACCGTGAGCTAAGTGCAGTTGGCCGCTAATTTATAAGGCAGAGACGTAGGTAGGGCAGTCACTGCAGGCTTGCAGGAAGTGAGAAGGGAATATTTTATTGTTTGTATTCCAGTGCTGACGACTCAAGGCCTTGCGCGACTCGTACCGATAAGGTGCTATGGAATAAATTTAAAACGGAAGTAAAATGGGTTCGTGAATATGTGTTACCGGGAAAAGTTTTACATGTTTGCGGCAAGGAATATGAAATTAAATTAAGGTTCATGTAAGAATACCCAGTTTCGTAAAAGAAAAGTGATATTCAAAATATTTATCAAACATTTGTTATCATGCCCGTATTGTACAATGTATTTAAGTATAAATTCAATTATTGCTATTAATCAGTTAATTAATCACATTGACAACGCAACAATACTTAATTAAACAATTACAGTGCCGCTACTTTGTGATCACTGTCGGATGCGGGAATGTGAGAGAGAAAGACCAGTCGACACGAAGTGTTCAAAATGATACGGATAGAAACTTTCAGTACTCTGAGGCAAGCGACCAACTTATCGCGTCCTTAGTATTAGCTAGGCTACTAGAGGCTCATAACACAATAATTTACGTAGGTTACCGATTAATAATAAGTGCCCTAGGTGCCGTCCCACAATGTCAGATTACGTATTGAGCAAAATAGTTTGACGACCACTGATCGAGTGCGTCTGTCTTGTAATGTGTACGCTAAATATAGGGCGGAACAACATGTGTGTCAAAAAGTTTTTATCTACTATGGTTTAATTGCACGCCACAAATGAGTTTCCTTGTGATATTTTTGTGTTGTAGATCTGAAAATCCTATAGCTCACTCAAAAATACCTCAGTTCACTTTTCAGAATGGAAGCATGATCTTTGGAACAGCGCTTGCTTGTCGTAAAGACATTATACACAAATTCTGAACGTATTGTTACGGTGCGTAACGCATCCATCAGCGCATTTGGTCCAAGAGCAGCACTATCCGGAATTACCACTTTCCGTGAGGTTGCAGTAGTGAAAGGAAGTCCAATTGTGACGATAAAATTAAAGCATTCTCTAGTACGGAGTTTGTGTAATGTTTTCACTGTCATTCTTAGATGATGATTAAATGTTTAACTTCAAGATGTGGGCACTCAAGACGACCAACCTCAGCCGAAACCACTGAGAAAGTGTAACGAGGGCGACCCCTATTCAATTAGGACCCCAACAAATGAAAAAAAAACCAACAAATCATGATGTAACGACGGTCTCTCTTGACAGTAGTGAAACAGGTATTAAAACTTGTACCTTAGAAAATTCAACAGTGGCAACTCTGAAGGACAGTGATGTGAAGCAGAAATATTCTTTTCGAAATGAGATGCTGGGGTCTTTCATAACTGGACATTCGTTAAGGGTCAGGTTTAGTGATGAGTCACACGTCCATCTCCATGAGGACGTCAACAAACAGAATTGACTCCACTGGCATACTTTTAATCCTCACGGGGAAACTGCTGAAAATGGTGTGGGAAGGCCTCCTTATCGTCGCAATCTCAACCGTATGATTATTTCTTTTGGGATTATCTAAAGGACAGAGTCTTCGAAGACGCTCCTGCGACACTTCTGAACCTTCGTACTGTAATTTCATGAATGATCCGTGAAGTCTAAAACGATTTACAGTGATTCATCACGCAATTCAGTTCAAGACTCTGCACATTCGATGCTGCAGAAGGAAGACACTGTGGAAACCTTTTCTATTAAATTTCAGATTCAATATTGTACCATAAATATGATAACAAAAATCTGTCACCCCATCTACATCTACATCCATACACCACAAGCCACCTGACGGTGTGTGGCGGAGGGTACCTTGAGTACCTCTATCGGTTGTCCCTTCTATTCCAGTCTCGTATTGTTCGTGGAAAGAAGAATTGTCGGTATGCTTCTGTGTGGGCTCTAATCTCTCTGATTTTATCGTCATGGTCTCTTCGCGAGATATACGTAGGAGGGAGCAATATACTGCTTGACTCTTCGATGAAGGTATGTTCTCGAAACTTTAACAAAAGCCCGTACCGAGCTGCTGAGCGTCTCTCCTGCAGAGTCTTCCACTGGAGTTTATCTATCATCTCCGTAACGCTTTCGCGATTACTAAATGATCCTGTAACGAAGCGCGCTGCTCTCCGTTGGATCTTCTCTATCTCTTCTATCAACCCTATCTGGTACGGATCCCACACTGTTGAGCAGTATTCAAGCAGTGGGCGAACAAGTCTACTGTAACCTACATCCTTTGTTTTCGGATTGCATTTCCTTAGGATTCTTCAATGAATCTCAGTCTGGCATCTGCTTTACCGACGATCAACTTTATATGATCATTCCATTTTAAATCACTCCTAATGCGAACTCCCAGATAATTTATGGAATTAACTGCTTCCAGTTGCTGATCTGCTCTTTTGTAGCTAAATGGTAAGGGATCTATCTTTCTATGTATTCGCAGCACATTACACTTGTCTACATTGAGATTCAATTGCCATTCCCTGCACCATGCGTCAATTCGCTGCAGATCCTCCTGCATTTCAGTACAATTTTCCATTGTTGCAACCTCTCGATACACCACAGAATCATCTGCAAAAAGCCTCAGTGAACTTCCGATGTCATCCACCAGGTCATTTATGTATATTGTGAGTAGCAACGGTCCTATGACACTCCCCTGGGGCACACCTGAAATCACTATTACTTCGGATGAGTTCTCTCCATTGAGAATGACATGCTGCGTTCTGTTATCTAGGAACTCCTCAATCCAATCACACAATTGGTCTGATAGTCCGTATGCTCTTACTTTGTTCATTAAACGACTGTGGGGAACTCTGTCAAACGCCTTGCGGAAGTCAAGAAACACGGCATCTACCTGTGAACCCGTGTCTATGGCCCTCTGAGTCTCGTGGACGAATAGCGCGAGCTGGGTTTCTCACGACCGTCTTTTTCGAAACCCATGCTGATTCCTACAGAGTAGAAATCAGCATTTCTACCATATTGTGTAGTAACAGACAAAAACTTTGTAACACCTATTTTGCCCCACCCTGTACCTCCTATCAAGACGCACGGTGACCCTGTGCAAACCTGAACTATAAGCTCCTCACGACGGTCGTGGTTTTTCCATTAGGGAATCAGACTCGCCACTTTATAGATTTTTTACATGGCAGCTAAACTCTTCGCTTCGCAGATGTGAGTCAATGAAAGCTGCTAATGTTGTACAGGTGAGCGGAGGCGGTAAGCACTTCCCATGTCCTTGGCTTCACGCTTGGCAGAGCACGTCATCTGCCGGCTGCCGTGTGCCTTCTCAATAATTATACAGGACGCTGGGTACGTCGACGGTCAAGGCGAGTGGCCCGCGCCAGAGCGGAGCCAAGGTCAGGATCAGCTGGTCGCGCGATCTTCGCCCATTGCTGCAGTCTGACCAGCTCTCTCCTTCTTTGACTATCTACATCTACATCTACCTTCATACTCTGAAAGGCAGCGAATGTCGGAAGGTACTAAGTACACTGCTACCACTAAAATCGCAGCACCATGAAGGCGACATGCAGCAACTGTCAAACTGTTATAAAGTGCACTACATGTTTAGATATGCGAATTATTAGCGTCTGAACGCGTTCAGCGAAGTATGTGGGAGTAACGCCATCAACATTCTGTTTATAAGCGAAGATTACGCAACAAATTTGTCATTCTGAAGCTGTATGTGGATGTTGATCATTTGTGACAACGTAGTGTTATGTCTTGTCTAAGAAGATGGAAACGACAACCATCACATGTCGGGATTTGACAAATGAAGACAGCCGTTTATCGTTCCGCGGATTGCTGTACGCGTTGGTCAGGATCTCACAACTGCCATGGGAATAAGAATCGACGTCATCGGAAAGAGCTGTTCAGTCACTTTAACGTGACCACCTGTCAAAGCCCTAATAACCACCTTTTGTAGCAAGGATCGCTGCGTTGTGTGAAGGAAATGCATCTGTGAGGTTATGGAAGGCACCAAAAGGGATGTGGAGCCATGCAGACTCCAGTACCCTGGCCAGCTGTGCTAGATTTCGTGGTTGAGGAACCGCGGCGCATACAGTTCAATCGAGTTGGTATAACACATGTTCTCGTTTGCGCTTAAATCAGATGATGTATATATGCAGACTGAAGCGACGAATGGGAATTTGTACCAAGGCCGGGATTCGAATTCAGGCCTCCTGCTCACTATGCAGATGCGCTAACGACTACGCCACCCACCTTCTTCCTCAATCCAACTTCCGGTTCACGCCCCAGCCTACTTGGTATTTCCCTTAAACTCAAACGGGATTGCAGAGCCTTTCGACTGTATTGGAACAGCACCTTAGCATCGACCTGAAATCCAGGGATATGTTCTTTAACTAAAATAAACAGCATGGTTCAAGAGAGCTTTTCAACCATATAGTTTCATTAAATCCGGGGAGTAAGGTAAACTCTTCCTGGTGTACTTCGAACCATGCAAATACGCTAAGAGCCATGCGACACGTTCCATTGTCCTGATGGTAGATGCCATCGTGTCGAGGCAAAGCACAAACTAAGTGTAGGGGTTGACATCGCCCCCAAGGATAGATTGATACTTGTGTTCATCGATTGTGCCTTCCAGAAAGACGCGATCACCCAGAGATTGCCAAGAAATCACTCCCCAGACCATAACACTCCCTCCTCCGGCCTGAACCCTCCCGACGATTGTTACAGCGCGTTTGCTTTCAGACGTTCCCGCCGTATACGCGGGGCTCCGATGTGCATAAAACGTGATCCATCTAAAATGGCAACCTGTCGCCAATCAGTGGACGTCCAGTTGCGGTAGTGTCGTGCAATTTACAATCTTCGTCGTTGATGAACAGCAGTCAGAATGGTTGCATGAAACAGGAGCCTGTTGCGGAAGCTCTTGTTCAAAATGTTCAAATGCGTGTCATCAGTCCCTAAGCTTACACACTACTTAACCTAAGTTATCCTAAGGACAAACACACACACCCATGCCCGAGGGAGGACTCGAACCTCCACCGGGACCAGCCGCACAGTGCATGACTGCAGCGCCATAGACCGCTCGGCTAATCCCACGCTGCGCGGAAGCTCTTACACAGCAATGTTTGCTGAACGGTGGTCCGAGAGACACTGTTGGTAGCCATTTGGTTCGTCTGCGTTGTCCGTTTCTCAACAGTTGCACATCTGTTCGCCCGTATACATACATCTCCGTAGCCGTCGTTCACCCTTCTGATCTATGGCCCGTCCAACTCCGAGGCGTTGTTGTTGTTGTTGTAGTTTTCAGTCCTGAGACTGGTTTGATGCAGCTCTCCATGCTAATCTATCCTGTGCAAGCTCCTTCATCTCCCAGTACCTACTGCAGCCTACATCCTTCTGAATCTGGTTAGTGTATTACTCTTTTGGTCTCCCTCTACGAATTTTACTCTCCACTCTGCCCCCCCCCCCCCCCCCCCCAATGCTAAATTGGTGATCCCTTCATGCCTGCCTCAGAACGTGTCCTACCAACCGATCTCTTCTTCTAGTCAAGTTGTGCTACAAACTCCTCTTCTCCCCAATCCTGTTCAATACCTCCTCATTAGTTATGAGATATACCCATCTAATCTTCAGCATTCTTCTGTATCACCACATTTTGAAAGCTTCTATTCTCTTCTTGTCTAAACTATTTACCGTCCATGTTTCACTTCCATACATGGCTACACTCCATACAAATACTTTCAGAAACGACTTCCTGACACTTAAATCTATACTCGATGTTAACAAATTTCTCCTCTTCAGAAACACTTCCCTTGCCATTGCCAGTTTACATTTTATGTCCTCTCTACTTCGATCATCATAATTTATTTTGCTCCCCAAATAGCGAAACTCATTTACTACTTTAAGTGTCTCATTTCCTAATCTAATCACCCGACTTAATTCGACTACATTCCATTATTCTCGTTTTGCTTTTGTTTATGTTCATCTTATATCCTCCTTTCAAGACACCCTCCATTCCGCTCAGCTGCTCTTCCAGGTCCTTTGCTGTCTCTGACAAGTAGAATGTCACCGGCAAACCTTAAATTTTTTTTGTCTTCTCCAGGAATTTTAATTTCTACTCCGAATTTTTCTTTTGTTTCATTTACTGCTTGCTCAATATACACATTGAATAACATTGGGGAGAGGCTATAACCCTCCCTGTCTCACTCCCTTCCCAACCACTGCTTCTCTTTCATGCCCCTCGACTCTTATAACTGCCATCAGGTTTCTGTACAAATTGTAAATAGCCTTTCGGTTCTTGTATTTTACCCCTGCCACCTTTAGAATTTGAAAGAGAGTATTCTAGTCAACATTGTCAGAAGCTTTCTCTAAGTCTACAAATGCTAGAAACGTAGGTTTGCCTTTCCTTAAACTTTCTTCTAAGATAAGTCGTAAGGTCAGTATTGCCTTACGTGTTCCAATATTTCTACCGAATCCAAACTGACCCTCCCCGAAGTTGGCTTCTACCACTTTTTTCCATTCGTCTGTAAACAATTCGTCTTAGTGTTTTGCAGCTGTGACTAATTAAACTGATAGTTCGGTAATTTTCACGTCTGTCAACACCTGCTCCGTGGCGTAGCGGTAGCGACGCAGCGTATGACGCAATGGGGCCGGGTTCGATTCCCGGCAGGGGACGGGGTGTTGTGTGCCTTTCATCATCATTGACTCGCTAGTCGCCTTTGTGGTCTCACCTAAAAAGTACTTGCAATACAACAGCCGAACTCCCCCAAATGGGACCTACCGGCCAACAATGCCATACGATCATTTCATTTCATCTATGGCCCGTGGTCTACCACAGTTGCCTCCTCACTGTTTTTACATAACGACATTTTGCCATCCACGGTATTTTTTTTAACCACGCCGGCACGTGAATAGTTTACAAACTTAGCTGTTTCTGAAATGCTTCCACCCTTGTCCCGAAAGCCAATGATCATACCCTTTTGAACGTTCCCCCATTATGACGACTCCACTTATTTCCGCATCCCGCAGACAAGATTTATATACCCCCTCTGCTAGTGCTGTCACCTGCCGTCTGTGAGTGGTTATTGGACGTTGACGTCGTACATTGGCGGTGATTACATTAATGTGACTGTACCCTGTACTTACTGTTGGCCACGGGAGAATCTGTCTGGCAACGGAAGCTAATACTAATTATACTCATTAGTCTTTGACAGTGTCGATCATTTTCCTTACCCAAAATATTTGGAATCTTTGCAGATCCAGTGTTCGAGAAATCTGTCCGATACCCACAAAAAGATATCTTTGTAGTTGGAAGATGTCCTTAGGAAATAGATGGCAACCGTATTCAATTTCCTTCTTGAAACACAGTGAAAAAAAGAGGCGTGAATTTCACGTGTCATTCAAACAAATTTCTTAAATAACATACATGAGCAAAAGGAAGTTTATAGGTAGTCGTCCTTTCACGCACCAATCGCAAATGGGAGAAGGGGTGAAATGTTAGTGGTACCAAAGGTGTATTCCGCAAAAGACCGTAAGATATCCTACGTAAAAACAGAACACATGAATTGCAAACGTGACAGAAAAGCTTATCTGAATACAGGGACTGGAGATACCAAGACAACAGATAAACTGAAGTATCTTGGTGAGTGAATCCAGCCACACGGGCATAGTAGAGGAGCAAAAAAAAAGTAGGAGGCAGAAAGATAGAACTAGCAAACAGGTTAATGTAGAACAGATGAAAAAAAAACCTCCTGTAATTCAAAGATTAGGCAGTACAACAGGATTGTTAAACCAGATCCAGAAATTAATGTAACGGTATGTAATCGAAGTAAATCAGATGATTACACGTTAGTGCACTGTCTGTATTTAACTGCGTGTGTATATCTCGATGCAATGTACGGCGGAACAGACACTACTGACGATTGACAGCCATAATATATTATGCAATGTATTCGCAAATTGCAAATGCGTTATCACAAAAATTCAACGGAATAGTATGTAAATTAGTATCAGATAGGGACTCGAACCCGGATTTCGGGCTTAGTGCGATTGGTCGCCTTAACCTGTTCGGCTGTCCGAGCACACTTTCAAGACTGATCCAAATCTGCGTATGTCCCACTGTCTTCTTCCCATAGCGCTCACGCAATTATGTGAATCTCGCACAAGGAGGGACTTATATTTCCATCAGGTTGGTTAGGCTTTGGCATGAAATATTTGTGAGTACAGTGAGTACATTACATGACTGAACACGACTATCGATCATTTCTTCGGACATGAAAACGCAGCATTGGGGCCAAAAAGCATTGAGAAGACCCAGCCACTTGTAATAGTAATAAGATGGCGGCAATGTTGCAGGTTTGCCCAACATGGAACAGCGTAGTGTAATTAGATTTCTTTTAGATGAAATTCTCCGTCGGATGATAGCGCAATATGGTCAGATTTCTTTGAGTTGAACACAAGTGTACAAGTGGGTAGATAAATTGAACAGTGTGTAAAATGTGTTTAAGATTCGCCACGACCATGGTGCTCTGTCTGTGCAGCCACGAAGAACTACATTGCGAGAGCTGATGAGATTGTGCGGGTAAACAGGTGTATGTTGCAGCAGCAATCAACATTAGTGTCGGATTAGCCCACCACACTCTTCATGACGTACTGAAGCTTAAGGAAGTGAGTGCGAGGTGGCTTCCAAAACATTTGACATAAGAAATGCAAGAAAGGCGCATTTATGTGTGCAGGCAGACCTGAAGTTGGTCCGCCCCCAGTGTTTCCCAGGTCTGGCAAAATAAAATGGCTCTGAGCACTATGGGACTTAACATCTGAGGTCATCAGTCCCCTAGACGTAGAACTACTTAAACCTAGGGACATCACACACATCCATGCCCGAGACAGGATTCTAACCTGTCTTGGGCATGGATGTGTGTGATGTCCTTAGGTTAGTTAGGTTTAAGTAGTTCTAAGTTCTAGGGGACTGATGACCTCAGCAGTTAATTCCATAATGCTCAGAACCAAAATCTTGCTTCGTTTGGGTTTTACGTGCAAAAAATTCGTTTTCCTGGGAGGCTTTTGAAGGGCTCCCTTTCTATACTTTAAACTTGTTCGAATCGGTTCAAACTTTACACGAAGGTAGATATACGGTTAAAGCCTAAATAAATTTTTTTCTTCCACTAATCTTTATCCATTGTCAACATACGATTATTTTAAGTCGAGCAAAATGTAACACGTAAAATTTCTTCTTACGTGAACTGAATCCGCAGATAGAGTTTAAAGTGAACCATATAAATAAAGAATGCATTACTATGATAAAATTGAAAACTCACTTCATTCGGATTTTTTACGCACTGCATTTCTATGTTTCAAACTTTGAGAATCGGTTCAAATTTTGTGAAAAGGTAGACAAATAAGTGTAATTAATGGTCGTCCTGTTCCTATGCGAAAGTTTTATGCGTTGCCACGATATAAGATATGGGTCGGAAAACAATAGAAAAAAATCTACATCTGTTGCCAAGCTATCGCAATCAATATTAAAATTATGATAGAGTTAATGTTGGGAACCATAACGAAAAATGCTCCTATCATAGCACAAAAAGATCGAATATATCTTGGGGAGAGTTACGGACGAAAAATAAGGGAATTATCTTTTCGTCTTATCAGGCAGCTTAAAAGACACCTGAATCTCAAAATCTTGACATATTCGCACTTTCTTACAAATTGACCCTACATCCCAAGCTCAATAAGCTCTCTTAACTACAAGGTGTTGGCACACCTTCATCTGACAAGTTTTAGATAAAGTTTAGTATCCTGTCAACAAAATCCAGAAGATTCGCCAGTCACAGTAAACCATAGATAATATCATACAGCTGAAGAGCATACATGCAATAGCTAAAAACGTTTCTCTGTGGGGATTAAATGTCTGGATGCATTATATTACATTACATGGGCAGTAATACTAACTAGTAAAATACAGCGAATATGCCAAATTGGTTCGAATTATATGTCTTTGAAGGTGTCAGATAGGCCGAAAAACTAGTTCCTTTCTTTTACATCCCTAACTCTGCCCAGGATACAATGGCCCTTATTTATGCTACGAGAGAAGCATTTTTCATTGTGGTGTATTAGTTGCCAGCTACGGAGAGTTTCGGCACCAACTGGTCGATCGCAGAGTAATTTCGTGGAGTTGTGAAGGCCTGCACCCACTCCCCTAGCGCCGCCTGCCTGCTGCGCAGGTCGGGGGCCGAAGCAGCGGCGTCGCAGCTGCCCAGTGGTAGGGCGGGACTCAGTATCCTTGGGACGTCGGGGCCTAACCTGACAAATGGCCCCCCAAACCGGACCTTCCGGAAGCTTTTTTTCTCTCTTTTCGGGTCTGCCCGTTTGACCTGGGCGGCGTGGGTCACGTAAGGCCTAAATCGACGTCTATCGGGAAGGACCACGCGTGCGGTTTCATTTATCAGTGCTCTCCACCAGAAACGATAACACCAAGTTTTTCTCGTGTAAGTGAAGTAACGAATAGCAAGTGGCATGACGACCGATACACTAGTGACGACATTTCCTGTTTCCGCACGATCCTGCCAAAATTCTAGTGGTACTGTTTCCAATATGGGGTCAACTGAAATTATTCGTACGTACCTTCGTGTTGTCATTCGACTTACGGCAATAGAACTGAATCAAGAATTCAGTAAGAACAAAGAAAGCATAAAAGCTTTCTCGGAAAGCTCATGCGCCTGGAACTGGTTATGACCGCCTACAGTCGATATGTTGTTGTGGTCTTCAGTCAGGAGACTGGTTTGATGCAGCTCTCCATGCTACTCTCTCCTCCGCAAACTTCTTCATCTCCCAGTACCTACTGTAGCCTACATCCTTCAGAATATGCTTAGTGCATTCGTCTCTTGGTCCCCCTCCACGCTGCCCTCCAATACTAAATTGGTGATCCCTCGATGTCTCAGAATATGTCCTGCCACCCGATCCCTTCTTCTAGTCAAGTTGTACCACAAACTCCTCTTCTCCCCAATTCTGTTCAATATCTCCTCATTAGTTATATATCCTCTCTAATTCGACCATCATCAGTTATTTTGATCCCCAAATAGCAAAACTCCTTTACTACTTTAAGTGTCTCATTCCCCAATTTAATTCCCTCAGCATCACCAGACTTAATTCGACTACATTCAATTATCCTCGTCTTGCTTTTGTTGATGGTCATCTTATATCCTCCTTTCAAGACAATGTCCATTCCGTTCAAGTGCTTTTCCAAGTCCTTTACTGTCTCTGACAGAATTACGATGTCATCGCTGAACCTCAAAGTTTTTATTTCTTCTTCATGGATTTTAATACCTACTCCGAATTGTTTCCTTCACTGCTTGCTCAATATACAGATTGAATAACATCGGGGAGAGACTACAACCCTGTCTCACTCCCTTCCCAACCACTGCTTCCCTTTCGTGCACATCGACTCTTATTAGTGCCATCTGATTTCTGTACAAATTGTAAATAGCCTTTCGCTCCCTGTATTTTAACCCTGCTACCTTTAGAATTTGAAATAGAGTATTCCAGTCAACATTGTCAAAAGCTTTCTCTAAGTCTACAAATTCTAGAAACGTAGGTTTGCCTTTCCTTAATCTATTTTCTAAGATAAGTCGTAGGGTCAGTATTGCCTCACGTATTCCAACATTTCTACGGAATCCAAACTGATCTTCCCCGGTGTCGGCTTCTACTAGTTTTTCCATTAGTCTGTAAAGAATTCGCGTTAGTATTTTGCAGCTGTGGCTTATTAAACTGATAGTTCGGTAATTATCACATCTTTCAACACCTGCTTTCTTTGGGATTGGAATTATTATATTGTTCGTTAAGTCTGAGGGTATTTCGCCTGTCTCATACATCTTGCTCACCAGATGGTAGAGTTTTGTCAGGACTGGCTCTCCCAAGGCCGTAAGTAGTTCTAATGGAATGTTGTCTACTCTGGGGGCCTTGTTTCGACTCAGGTCTTTCAGTGCTCTCTCATACTCCTCACGCAGTATCGTATCTCCCATTTCATCTTCATCTACATCCTCTTCCATTTCCATAATATTGTCCTCAAGTACATCGCCCTTGTATAGACCCTCTATATACAACTTCCACCTTTCTACTTTCCCTTCTTCGCCTAGAACAGGGTTTCCATCTGAGCTCTTGATATTTATACAAGTGGCTCTCCTTTCTCCAAAAGTCTATTTAATTTTCCTGTAGGCAGCATCTATCTTACCCCTAGTGAGATAAGCCTCTACATCCTTACATTTGTCCTCTAGGCATCCATTCTTAGCCATTTTGCACTTCCTGTCAATCTCATATTTGAGACGTTTGTATTCATTTTTGCCTGCTTCATTTACTGCATTTTTATATTTTCTCCTTTCATCAATTAAATTCAGTATTTCTTCTGTTACCCAAGGGTTTCTACTAGCCCTCGTTTTTTTTACCTATTGGATCCTCTGCTGCCTTCACTATTTTATCCCTAAGAAGCTTCCCATTCTTCTTCTACTGCATTTCTTTCCCCTATTCCTGTCAATTGTTCCCTTATGCTCTCCCTGAAACCCCATACACGCTCTGATTCTTTCAGTTTATCCAGGTCCCATCTCCTTAAATTCCCACCTTTTGCAGTTTCTTTAGTTTTAATCTGCAGTTCATAACCAATAGATTGTGGTCAGAGTCCACATTTGCCCCTGGAAACTCTTACAATTTAAAACCTGATTCCTAAATCTCTGTCTTACCATTATATAATCTATCTGAAACCAGTCAGTATCTCCAGAGTTCTTCCATATATACAACCTTATTTCATGATTCTTGAACCAAGTGTTAGCTATAATTAACTTATGCTCTGCGCAAAATTCTACCAAGCGGCTTCCTCTTTCATTTCTTAGCCCAAATCCATATTCAACTACTATGTTTCCTTCTCTCCCTTTTCCTATTCTCGAATTCCAGTCACCCATGAGTATTAAATTTTCGTCTCCCTTCACTACCTGAATAATTTCTTTTATCTTATCATATATTTCATCAATTTCTTCATCATCTGCAGAGCTAGTTGGCAAATAAATTTGTACTGCTGTAGTAGGCGTGGGCTTCGTGTCTATCTTGGCCACAATAATGTATTCACTATGCTGTTTGTAGTAGCTTATCCGTACACCTATTTTTTTATTCATTATTAAACCTACTCCTGCATTACCCCTATTCGAGTTTGTATTTATAACCCTGTATTCACCTGACCAAAGTCTTGATCCTCCTGCCACCAAACTTCACTAATTCCCACTATATCTTACTTTAACCTATCCATTTCCATTTTTAAATTTTCTAACCTACCTGCCATATCAAGGGAGCTGACATTCCACGCTCCGATCCGTAGAACGCCAGTTTTCTTTCTCCTGATAATATTCTATATATCTGTGGTATTTGTCTCTTCTATTGTGTTACCCCATCATATGAACAACTATCCTGGCTGCGTGCAGACAAGCGCAGAGATTTCCGTACCATCTATCTTCTCTACTGTCTTAACAACGTACATTGTCGCTTATATATCTACTCGACTTCAACGCTCCTGTCTGAACAACATGACAAAAACACCCGTCCTCATCAAAGAAAAATCCTTTCTGATCCAATACGTCACTCATCAACTTTTGGAAGTCGTTTCAAGTAGCAGGAACATGACTCTGGAATAACCTTCATCATTGTATTGGAGAACTCAACAACATCTCCAGTTTCAAAACACAGGTAATGACATATCTACTGAAGCAACAATAATGACAACTACTGTCCCTATACGTACTCACTACCTCTGTTCATCCTTCTTTCCCAACTGATGTTCCTCGTTTCCCAGTGTTCCTAGCAGGTGCAGTCTCCTTTAATTTACCTTCCCCAGAACTCGCAATCCTAGGAAGCATCATTTCTGAACACCTATAAATTCTTTTAATATCTGCCATCATCATTATTATTGATGTAGTCATTATTATTATTATTATTATTATTGTTATTATTATCATTATCATTATCATTAGTAGTAGCGGCAGCAGCTGTAGAAGAACCGCCAATATTAACTTTATTAGCTCTTAGTCTGTAATATTTTATCACGTTGTCTCTACACATTCTCAGATCATTTTATTACTATTTGTCATAATAAAATTATTGTTGTTCCTCGGGTAACTAGGACGTAAAAAAGGTACCGTATTTCTGAAACCGTGGTCCGATGTAAGACAGGAGCTGAAGGCCCTAATCTGACACGGTGAAATAAGTGAACCAGTGTGCGGCTGGTCCCGGCGGTGGTTCGAGTCCTCCCTCAGGCATGGGTGTGTGTGTGTTTGTCCTTAGGACAATTTAGGTTAGGTAATGTGTAACTTTAGGGACTGATGACCTTAGCAGTTACGTCCCATAAGATTTCACACACATTTGAACTTTTTTTAAATAAATCAGTCTTGGATTTTCAAGTGGATTTTGTGCAGAAATATTATGACGGTGGCGAAACACGATTATAAAGGAAGTAGAACTCGTAAACATCCGTTCGTGAATCACTGTCGAATAACAAAAGTATATTTCGAGTATTTCTTGAACTGCGCGTCGAACGTTAGTAAAATAATCGATACTCATGTTACACATCCAATACTGGCTTGATGTAACTATAAATGACGCTTCGAGAACATCTGGCGATTGCCTCATCTCTCCGAAACTAAAATTTCGGAGTTCTTGTGCGATACGTTACTTGTTGTTTACGATGCCCTGAAGACTCATTTGAAAGCATCAGTTACTCAAATACGACGCCACAACAGTAGTAAATATTGTAGTTATTCTAAAAAGAATTTCGAAGCTACGCTTTTTGTACGTACACTAAAAGATACAGCAACGTAGTTCGTCACAGGAAATTGATGTTCAAATGGTTCAAATGGTTTTGAGCACTATGGGACTTAACATCTGAGGTCATCAGTCCCCTAGAACTTAGAACTACTTAAACTTAACAAACCTAAGGACATCACACACATCCATGCCCGAGGCAGGATTCGAACCTGCGACCGCATCAGTCGCTCGGTTCCGGACTGAAGAGTCTAGAACCGCTCGGCCACCGCGAAATTGATTTTCCTTTACTGAAAGGTGCTGTCAAACCGAAATTATACTGCCACTTATTTTCTCGAATTCACTGGACAATGTTTAAAGGTATGTATACCTTTATGTTGCCGATACTACAATCTGAATATACTGCTACAATGGCATTAATTAATTTCTGAGATTCCACAAACGAGGTCGCCCCTCGTATTGATAGAAAATTGTACATTTGTTGTTAGTGACCAATTTTTCGACATTTTTTGCACTGCAAAACACATACACGACAAAACCACTAACACGAATATGAGAATACTGCGATTCTGATTAGAAATTCAGCTGAGAGACAGTAGTCAATGTACCCTAATCGATGGAGTGTAGACGAAAGTTAAAGCGGCTTTAAGTTTTAGTCATCATCATCAAATCGACGATCGAGGACCCTGTAAATCATGCACTGACCTCACAATGCTCCTCCATAGACGGCGATCTTGGCACTTTGGGCCCAGTTAGGACGGACTCCTAGCTGGCAAATGTCTTTCATCCTCCAATCGCTTCCTGAGTCTGCCGATTGGACGGGTACATTCAGGTGTTCCCATAAGTACGGCTTTTGCCCGAGAGGCGTCTGGTTTCCTAGCAATGTGGCCTGCCAAGTTTATTTTTCGCGCTTTCAGTTTTTGAACAATGCCCGGTTGCCTTATCGGCTTATACAATTGTTAGTTTTTTCTATTTCTCCCGAGCTCCCTTCCTGGACAGGACGAAAGATGCTTCTTATAATTTTGTTTTCAGAGGCCAGCAAGTTTTCTTCATCCTTCTTTGTTATGCTTAGGGTATCTGTCCTGACACTATCACGGCATTGTATGCTTTAAGTTTGGTTTTAATTGACAGATTCTTGGATGACATGTCTGCCTTAGACTGAAATAAGTTTTAGACCCATTCATAATACTTTGGTTTATTTCCTGTTTTATATTATGTTTGCCTGTTGAACCATGCACCAAGGAAAAGCAAGTTTCCATATCCCTACCTGTAATGGGATTTCATTAGGGACTTCTCTTGATACCTTCATTACCTCAGTCTTTTCCGCATTAATCCGTAACTCGATCTTACTTGCATTTTGCGTTAGGTCCTCTACAGTTTGTGCCATCTCTTCTTCTGATTCTGCTAGAACTGCGATGTCGTCTGCATAACCCAATAAATCTGTCGTACCATTTTGCGTCACTCCTTTGTTTTCTCTTTTCATTTCTCTAGGACCAGATTAGCTAACATCACCCCCGTTCTGATATGGAATTCCTTGGACAGCTCCTCTTGGTATTTGACTATTGTCTCCCCTGTGCACACCTTGGCCATACTTATTACCTTCAATGGTATACCAAGCTTTCTCAGGATATAGCACATACTTAATCTGTGGATACTGTCATAAGCCTTTCAGAAGTCTACGGACATCACCAGCAACCGATGGTTCAATTCCCAGCACTTTTCCCAGGTTGGCTTCATGGTGAAAATTTATCGATGGTCGATCGTCCTTCTTAGAAGCCTACCTGGTACTCTTCTACAATACCGTTTGCAAAGGCTTAAGTTTTTCAACTATTATTAAAGATAGACCTTTGTAAGGTACACTTAGGAGAGAAATGCCTCTGTGGTTGATACAATTACTGTTACTGTTCTTTTTATGTAGTGCGATTTCATCTTTTTCCCACATTTCTTTTATGAGATAGTATAGCTCTTTCTGAAGTGTTTCTCCTCCTGCATTCGACATCTCTGCCGTTATCCTATCACCTCCTGGCGTCTTATTAGTCTTCAGTTTCCTCATTGCTCTTTCTACATCTTGTTGGGTCACTTGAATCTTTACGGCTTCTCCTTAACCCTGTGTATTATTCTCATGTGGAAAGACACTCTCTGGATCTCCAGTATTTAATAACTCTTCAAAATATTTGAGCCGTGCACGGCTCGCGTTTATCCCCTTTATTGTTTGTCATCTTCTCTTATGGTACTGCCGCCTCCTTTTCTTGTTCCATTTACTGGCGTCACTAACTTCCTGCCTTACTTTCCCGTGAGCAGCAGCAGCAGCTCGTATCGATAAGTGCACTGTCATACCATCTCTGGAGCGACCGATAGTATTTCCGAATCGTCGTGTGCCTGGCAGTCAGTTGGAGACGGACCAGCAGTGCTGTCGGGACGCAACAGCAGTGACGTCGGGGACGGAGCGCCGGTGAGGCGCCGACAGCCAGTGCTCGCCGACCGATGACGACACACAAGAACTGTGCGACGGAGGCAGATTGGAGAGGGCCGACCGTTGGTTGGTCGTTCGGTTGGTCGTCTCATCGGTCGACGTATATTTGCTACTTTCTTCGTTTTCGGTTGGTTGGCGTGGAGCAGCGAGGGATTCTCCGTGGCGCGTGTCTGGCTGGGGCCAGGCGGCGTCCACGTGAGGTCGGAGTGTGAGGGGCTGTTCCCATTTCTACGAGGTCCGTGGCTCACTGATCACGGACACGAAAGAGAAGTCCATGGACTGTCTGTCGTTTGGGTTGCCGTCGGATCGAAAATGGTTGGGCCGACTGCCTGTCTCACCTGGGCGAGCGTTGGTGTATGAATTCAAGGCCGACCCTCGGAACTTCTGAGCACCCTTGGGTGTAGTGCGTTTCTTTTTATTTGTTTGTTGTTGTTTGTACTTGTATGGCGTCTAGCCGATTAAAAAAAATTAAGGTGTAATATTCTTTAGGCCTTCAGTCTAATTTAAAGAACTGTTTCACGTAAGACCTTCGGCATTTTAAATGTTTTAATGTTGTTGAATTTTAAGTGTTGGGCCTTCAGTCGATTTTTAGTTTGAGTTGTTTTACTCTTAAGGCCTTCAGCCTAAATTAAATAACTGTTTCACGCAAGGCCTTTGGCATTTAAAAAAAAAAAATTAATGTCATGGAGTTTTAAGTGTTAGGCCTTCAGACGATTTGATTTTAACTTTGCCCTTGAAGTGTCTGATTCTTTGGGCCTTCAGTCTAACTAAGGGACTGTTTTAAGATAAGGCTTTGCCTTTTAAATTTCTGTTTTGGTTGAGTTTTTCCTAATTAAGACTGTTTTAAGTAAGGCCTCTGTTCTTTTTTTAAAAAAGTTAATGTTGTTTAAAGTGTTGGGCTTTCAGTCGATTTTGAATTCAAATTGTTTGCTCTGAAAATCAGATACTTTGGGCCTTCAGCCTAAATAAAGAACTGTTGTAAGATAAGGCTTGCCTTTTAAATTTCTGATTATGCTTGCGTTTTAAGTTGTTGACCTTCAGCCGTTTTCAAATTAAAGTCCCAATGATTAAAGCTGTGTGCTTAAAAAATGGTTTTGGGAGGCTCTTGCAATGTTTGATCAAATAATAAAGTTGTATTTTCAAGTATAACTGACAGCTCTTTCCACCATTTAAACTGGCTGTCCTGTTCTGCGAGTAGCCAGGGCGTTTCAATATTCTCTCCACCTATTCAGAATATTTTTCTTGTCTGCTACCATATTTGCATCCTTATCATTAATAATTAAAGCTACGTTTCTGTGACCATTCCTCACATGTTTTAACATCTGAAACATTAAGTTTTAGTGCCACAGCTAAAAGCAGTGACATTCGAGTGATGCGCCACAGTAATGTGGGTGTTGCCAATGCAACTTCAGTGTCACATTCGAGTGGAACCCCTAGTGGCGTCACTTTAGCTTTATGTGGAAACCTGACTTGGGCCGCGTTCATATACGCAAATAAAAGACGCCATACCTGCTGTCATACTGCAGTAGCGCTAGCAACTACGGTTCACGAAGAACTCTGTAAATTTTACGTAGCTGCTCAAGTTTTCAATATTGCGTCAACTGATTTGGTCAGCGCGAATAATAATGTTACAGTGCAGTTTACGAGCAAGAGTAAAATACAAGACAAAGTAAACGACAATGACGGAGCCGAAAATGGATTTCTCACAAACATTGAAAGCAAATGTAGCCAGCTATGGCGAAAAACCAACAACTGGGTTGTAACGTTCATCTTCAGGACACTACTCTTCCGAGATTTTGGAATATTGTTGTGTTCGATAGTGCAGGCATTTTGAATAGTTCTGTTTTTCATTTCCTAACTATCACATCACTCTCTGAGTTTCACTCCTGCATAGAATCCACAATTTCTAAAGTGCTTGGTCTCTCAGATTGTGATGTTTATTTTATTTACTCCTACAGAGAGTAAAACAGTAATAACAGGTTGCTCTCTCGGTATCAGAAACTGATTACTTGACTTGCACACCACTTTTTTGACGTATTTTTCAGAAATTAAAAGGCAAGTTCACTGGAATCGAACAGTCCCGAGCTGCAGTTATTCCACAAAAATTGGGACGGAGTTCTGAGTTTTCGGAACCAATGAGAAGCAGTGCAATCATGACATACTGGCTGACAAAAAAAGTTAAGCAGCGTAAAAAGAGGGAGGAAACGAAACGATACTTCATTAGTTGAGATGGTATATGAAATTATTTCAGTGACTGCAAAATCGAATGAAATTTACAATGAACCTGGTCTTTAGAATGAGGCCATTTATCGGTATGAAGGTACACCTCTGTGGCCTGGATGCATGCACTGATTGTGTTGGGATGGTGTCGTAACGCCTTTGTATCCTCTCCTGAGGCCAGATATCCCACAACTGTTGTAACTGACGCTTGATATCCCAGGTACTGGCACTGGTCGGAGATGACATCCGAGCTGTTCTACTGGGGACAGATCTGGCTCTTACTGGCCACGGAAGTGTCTCGACATGGCACAAATAGTTCACCCATACACGTGCCTTGTTCTGAGTTGATGTACTGCAACGAGGTGCACCACATGCGATAACTTCCACGGGCGCAGTTGGTTTGTGGTCCATTTACTAGAAGTAGGATGATGATTCACTTTCAAAACGTGATTACCGAAATTTGTCACAATTAAATGAAAATAATACACACAGTTGTTGATATTATTGTTGCTGAACATAAATATAACAACTGCTTTCCCGTTGTCCATTAGAAGGATTTACAGAGAAAAATCTGCCGTTGTGAAGCACTATCTCGATCTGGGACACAGCATGGACTGGAAAGACGAGATATTCCAGTTCGCCCCCGTACTGGGGCTCCATCTTCAAGAAAGCAGTTGAAATACGTACAGTTAACGACTTAATGGAGAAACAGGACTGCAGCTCAGCAAAGTATAGGTACCAGCTGAAGCGCCACTAAGGCATCGTTGGACAAAGACAAATGAATTCGGAAAAATAATGCCGATGGGTAATTGAAGTCAGGGTAGCCCCAACACCGCGCCATCGTCCACACGCTAGGGTTCACGACTCTAGGCCCGAACAGGCGCAATGCATGTTGAGTCCTGCGTCTGTGGCCTGTTTCTGTTGCAGGGGGCTCTGGATTTCAACACACCTTGCGATGACGTTATGGCTTTTTTTGCGGTAAGTTCCTATGGGACCAAACTGCGAGGGTCATCGGTCCCTAGACTTACACACTACTTAATCCAACATATGTTAAGGACAACACACACAGCCATACCCGAGGGAGGACTCGAAACTCCGACGACGGAAGCCGCGCGAACCGTCGCAAGGCGCCTCAGAACGCACGGCTACGCTGCGCGGCATGACTTTATACATTATGTGATCCAAAATATCCGGACACTCCCCAAAACATATGTTTCTCATATGAGGTGCAATGTACTGCTACCTACTGCCAGGTACTCCGTATCAGCGACTTCAATAGTCATTAGACGTCGTGAGAGAACAGAATGGGGCACTCCACAGAACACACGGAGTTCGAACGTCGTCAAGTTAAGTTAATGTGTGTGAAAACTTATGGGACTTAACTGCTAATGTCATCAGTCCCTAAGCTTACACACTACTTAACCTAAATTATCCTAAGGACAAACACACACACCCATGCCCGAGGGAGGACTCGAATCTCCGCCGCACGGTCCATGACTGCAGCGCTCTAGACCGCTCTGCTAATCCCGCGCGGCCGTGGTCAAGTGACTGGGTGTCACACAAATCTGTTCGCGAGATTTCCACACTCCTAAACATCCCTAGGTCCACTGTTCCCGATGTGATAGCCCAGTGGAAAAGTGAAGGGACACGTCCAGCACAAAAGCTTACAGACCGACCTTGTCTGTTGGCTGATAGAGACCGCCGACAGTTGAAGCGGGTCGTAATGTGTAATAGGCAGACATGTATCTAGACCATCACACAGGAATTCCAAGCTGCATCAGGATACACGACAAGTACTATGACAGTTAGGTGGGATGTGAGAGAACTTGGATTTCATTGCCGAGCGGCTGCGCATAAGCCACACATCACGCCGGTAAATGGCAAACGACGCGTCGCTTGGTGTATGGAGCGTAAACATTGGACGATTGAACAGTGGAAAAACGTTGTGTGGAGTGATGAATCACGTTACACAATGTGGCGATCCGACGGCAGGGTGTGGGTATGGCGACTGCCCGGTGAACGTCATCTGCCAGCGTGTGTGGCGCCAACAGCAAAATTCCGAGGTGGCGGTGTTATGGTGTGGTCGTGTTTTTCAAGGAGGAGGCTTACACCCCTTGTTGTTTTGCGTGCCCCTATCGCAGCACACGTTTACATTGATGTTTTAAACACGAACTTCCTTCCCACTGTTGAAGAGCAATTTGGGGATGGCGATTGAATCTTTCAACACGATAGAGCACCCATTTATAATGCAAGGTCTGTGGCGGCGTGGTTACATAGCAATAACATCCCTGTAATGGACTGGCCTCCACAGGGTCCTGACCTGAATCCTATAGAACACCTTTGGGATGTTTTGGAACGCCGACTTCGTGCCACGCCTCACTGATCGATCTCGATATCTCTCCTCAGTGCAGCTCTCCATGAAGAATGGGCTCCCATTCCCCAAGAGACCTTCCAGCACAAGATTGAATGTATGCCTGCGAGGGTGAAAGCTACCATCGAGATCACTGACAGCCAAAAGCAGTAGTACAACAAAGTTCGCACAGCCCCACTTCCATTGTTGCCAAATTTTTTCAACATGGCGGATCCAATATGGCAGCAATAGATATGGCAACGTCGCAATGACGTCATGGCGGGAATTGCAAATTGTGGTGAGAAGATAGGTTAATTGGGCTACCTCTCCAACCTAACGCCTCCCCTCCCTCTGTCCCTCCAACCGCCAGGAAATGGCAGTAAGTTCAAATTCCAGTAGGACCATGCAACGTACCATGATTACCTCCACTGACCTAAGAAAATGGCGGGAAAATTGGTCACTTAGGCTACCTCTGCCTAGGAATTGGCAGGAAAAGGACTCAGCCTGTGCCGGACAGTATGGACATAAGTCTTTCTTTTGCAGGCAGTTTTATTTAAATAATTTGAGGCAGTAGCTTCATCCAGTGTGTTCACCATTAGGTCTGGAGTCTAACTGACATAGTACACAATATTGCCACCAGAGAGCGCTGTAATCAGTCCTGTGACATAATCCAAGATGGCGCTCTGGAGGGGAAAAACGGTGGGAAAAGGACTCAGCCAGTTCTGGGCTGCTGGTGAGACGAAGGAGGATACTTTATTTATTTTGGAACAATATATTTAGGGACGGATTTGACATTGTATATTTACTACACTAATACAAAACACTTACCCTGACGTGCTTGAAGTCGCAGTAAATAGTCTACAGACATGCAAAAAGTTGTAAACTGTAGAAATAATGCAGTACACTGATGTACAGACACGCAAACAACTCATAAATTACCAAAATATATGTTTTATATTTTTTTTATATAAAAGGAAAGGGAGTTCAATGTTGAATGTGGAAGGATATAGTTTGTAATTGGATGTCAATTGGTTATCAACTGTTAAATAAACTTCGAGTTGGAAGTTGGAACAGTCATTGACTCTGTTGTTACGACATGCATCGTAAATATTACTTATGTGTGAGATTTGCAAGTTTTATTAAAATTCAGACTTCTTTAAGAGGTTCTGGCATGGTTTTGTCGAGAGTGTGGACGAACTTCAATGGTTGACAGGTTTGAAGTTTTATTGGTGAGAGGTCGACACATATTGATATTTTGAAAATAATTGATACTGTGAAGTGTGTTAGGATTCTGTTTTGAAACTTTATCGGCGATTGTGGTCGGGAGGATCGGTTTTAAAGTGGAATATTTCTTTGAATGAGAACAGGATTGATTCTTTACTGACATTAATTAATTATTTTAAGGAAAAATCAAGAGAATTACAATTTATTCTGGCAAAGATATCAAGGAGTGTCAGACCGCACAACGAACATATAGAAACTGTGGGACTTTGTTGAAATGTCAAAAAAATTTTTTGATAAAACTTTTTTTCAACAGAGACTGGTGAATTTTTCTGCGTTTATCCTTGTTTTCTAGGTAGAATTTGCTGCAGCTTAATGTTTTTCTTTATGGATTTTTGAAGTAATTGGGAAATGAACGTATAATTTGATCTGCTGCGTACCATCGATATTGGGTACACGGTTAGGCTGTTGTGAAGCCTGTTGGTTTGTAGATTGCCTTTCTTTCCCCAGCTGCAGACATCGTTGCTGAGTTCCTGCGACGGGATCCGTGGTTCAGCGCAATAGACACGCAAACTACTCGTAAATCATAGAAATAATGCAGTACACTGATGTGCAGAGATGCAAACAACTCGTAAATTACCGAAATAATGCAGTACACAGCATACAAACGTGCAAACTACTTGTACATCACCGAAATAATTAATGTGAGACTCTCTGCAAACACGCTCACAACGCTTAAACAGTCGAAAATAATGCAGTGCACAAACACTCATTACATGTAAAAAAAAACGATTTTGAACTATCGTCAACCATGACATATAGTGAACTCTTTCAACATGCCCATGTGCAGACACTGCCGCAAACCATCATTAGAGCTTTTGCTTTCAGTACGCTGCTGATTGCAGGTGAAAGCTGTGTCTACAGTTAGAGTTCTTCGGGTGTTATACTGATGTCACATGTTTATGTAAATAAGAGGTAAGTCACCCTCTGGGCCATGTGAAGGTGTTTATCACTGCTGCCGTGAAACCTCTCTACCTGTGGATACTGATGTCACAGGTCGCACTGTAGAAATCTGTTCCAATGATTTCCAGAAATAGTCCAGGGTACAGTGTTCCTAGCGATCCTAACGGGACACACGAGACGCCTCCGACCCAGTACATGTTTACCCAGCCACCATGCATACCTGCCACGCTTATCGCTAACTTAGGTACGAAATTGAAGTATCGATTTTACACCCAATGTACGACACGGGAATGGAGTACATCACATAAATCTTCATTCATTTAGAGTAATGTGTCATGTTTCATCACACATGAGATGGATCTCCTCTGATGACAGAGAGGTTTATTGTTAATGATCGCACTTAGACACTGCTCTAAGACCCACACAGAATATGCGTTTGTATGTGAGTCGCAGGCTATGTCACACAACTGATGCATCCTGACAGAATATCAGGAAAAATGGTCAAAGGACCTGCAGCAATTTCTTCCTTTCTCTCTCTTGAATGCATCATCAGCCTCCTATTAAATCGTATCTCATTACAACTCCATCTCAACCGGTCACTCCATCCAGTGTATGTCACCCTTTAACACAGATGCAAGTAAGTTTAGAGGCAGATGGCTCCCTGTCTTCCTGAAAAGCGTCAAATACGCTAGTCAACTCATGTGTATTCCTGTTACCTCAATAGACAGGCAGTAGAGTGCTGCCTCCACAGAAATAAAGTGACTTCCATGTTGATGTTTCCTCGGATTCCACTTGCTGTCACATACTTGTTGCCCTGTACAAACTGCCGACCAGAAGACGCGCAAGTACTTCCTAAATGTCCCCACATTTCAGCGTATATTCTCTGAATTTATATGTATTTCCAGCAGTTCTATCGATTTTTATAGCACTGCTTCGCATGCGGTCATAACATAACCTAACGTTCCAAGTTCTAATACTGTATGTAAATGTAGTGCGGCTGACAAACACCTGCGCAAATCTACTATTTTTCTAATTGGAAGGCGTAGTATAGCAGCACTGTACTCGATTGTATCCAGTCGCCTACAACCCACATATTCCACACCTGCAGAGCGTTTGCTGTTTTCTGTATGTCTGTGTATGTGCATGTGTCACAGATGGCACATTAGGCGAGGTGTAACCGCAGTGTTGGTCTGATACTATACACTCTGGCGATCACTTTCTATATTCAGTGTCACGGTATTTCTATGGGAAAAATGCCGTACCCCGTTTTATAATGCCAGTATAGCTTTTAACATGGATACTTGTATGCACTTGTAAAACCGAGACAGCTTGTGACAGTAACATACAGTAGTTGTTGCGATCAGGTTTTTTAACGTCTGGCGCTTTTGTAAGACGATTACGCCTCTCTTTCTAACATACAGTGGTACCACTCGCAAGAAAAACTAATGAGACAGGTCCACCCATCGTTGATTTTCTGTCAGTATTATTTCGTATTGCCAGCGATCAGTTGCTGACGAAGTATTATACTTAGTAGTAGGGGGACTGCGATAGGTTCACCTTGAGAATCATGCATATAAAGAGTGTGTTTGTGTTCCGACACGAGCAAAGGAAATGACGAAGTCCAGTCATAAGGAAGGTACGGATTTGACGAGGAATACTGTGATAACAAAGGGAAGACTATGTCAAGTTATAAGAATGGTACAGATATTCTTATTTCCAGAACCACAGCTGTCAAAAATGATTCTAATGGCTCTGAGCACTATGGGACTTAACAGCTGAGGTCATCAGTCCCCTAGAACTTAGAACTACTTAAACCTGACTAACCTGAGGACATCACACACATCCATGCCCGAGGCAGGATTCAAACCTGCGACCGTAGTGGTCGCGCGGTTCCAGACTATAGCGCCTAGAACCGCTCGGCCACCCGGCCACAGCCATCAGCAGGGTGTATTTCCGGTACTTTGCTCATTGTCGAATGTCATTCAGCTTAGATCGCAATCGTAACATTTAATTGTAAGTATAGTGATCAAATATGTATGTGGCCGATTTCCTAGGACAATTCTTTCTAGGGGTACCGGTACGTGGCGTGCCGGAGGTGGTCTGTGACGAGAATGACCCATGCGTCCCATTAACGGCAGGAGCCGTCGGAATGGAGAGGCCTGTTGTGATGCAGGAATGTATGTAGCTAACTAAACCGTGTCGTCCTCTAGACGGCCGACTAACGAACTAATACTTGGTATGTGTTGGACAGCTTTCGTGATCGCGTGGAAATTTGAGAAGATTCAATATGGACATGTGTTTGCATTGGACCATTATTCCCTCCCATGTAAATTGTCCTATTGACTGCTTCTTCACACTTCCCGTCTTTATTTGGTTGAGAGAACATCGATTGTGGCGTGTGTTGAGTGCATCTAGCATGTGAAAGACGGGTGGAGGACATGTTTGCTGGTTCTCTAGACATGAGAAACACATTAGTTGAGGTTGTAAACTATAAGGATGATTTGGAATCTGTTATATCATCGACATCTGTATTTGCTAGTGGAAATATGATTTTCCACTATTTTTCCCGAGTTTTAACGTAAAGGTCTTCGCAGATGGGAATAGTTTCTTGTTACTCAATGGTTTACAGCACGCTCCACCTCTCTGAAGTTTCAGGTTTGTAGAGAAAGAATTTCCAGACTATATCTGCGGAATTATGTTGCATGAGCGATCGGTAGGATACTCCTATGTGCTTGATATCGAGAATTATAGTGTAAGTGGTATAACATTCTGACAAAACACGTGAAAATACATGTGTTCTTGTAATCCCAGAGTCTGGAGATGTGTGTAGAAAGCAAAAAAGCAAGGAAATAGGCCGGGGCCAGAAGCAGTGACGCCTTTGTGCCTAGACAACGGAAACAGCCTTTGTACAACAGTCTTCGCGTTGTATGTACGAGTATCTGGTGGTCGCTAGGTATAGATTCAGCACACCGATAGCTGTAAGATTTTTCATTTTATATGGAAAATTATATGCGCTACAGATACTGAGATTCGTTCCAGAACCACATTCATAAACAGGAGACATATCCAGTACATTGCTCCGTGTCAGACTGTGTCAGCAATCCTAATATTTAATTGTAGTTACACTGATAAATATGTATCTGGTTCCCAATACTGTTGTGAGTCTGGAGATGGACATAGAAAGCGTAAGAAGCAGGTTGGAGCCAGGAACAGTTACGCCTTTGTTCTGAGCTGGACCTTGCCCCTTATTTGTAGTTCAGAGAATCGGAGAAAGCTTGTGGCTTATGACGATTTGACTCGCGGCTCCCCCTGGGCGGGTGAATAGTAAACTACTACCCAGTTTGTATTGAGTTGACTTTGGGACCACGTGTGTCGCATGCATACTCTGTGGAAATTTGAAAAGATTAAATACGACGAGTGTTTGCGCTGGGAGTATTGATAGCATTCTCTTGGAATGTGGGGTCGTCCATGGCTGGCTGGCCTCTCTCTCTGGTTGACACGCAATTCCGCAGCTGTAGTCATGGGCAGTGTTTATGATGGTAGTTTCCTCTGTCGGCGCTACACAGCGGCACAGAGAATACTTGGGATGAATTTGACGATCTGTAGATCACTTTTGCCGGGTTTAACTGTCAGCCCAATATGGCGAGCTCTACAAAATAGTTTTTTGCCATTGAAAGTCTGGTCTGCAGAAATAAAGGCAGCATTAGTAACTTGTCGGGTATATTAGGCAAGAGCCTATCAGAATGCTCCGTTCATTCACAAAACATCTTTCATGCTGGGGCATAGGAGCCTCTACATACCGATGAGAACGTTAGTGTTTTGGAGCTGTTTATTGAAAGTAGGACTTAACAATTTCTGGGAAGGGTAACACGTGATGGACAGAGTGGCTCGTTAGGACCATCAGGAAGAATGCAATCGGTGTTATTCTGGGATATTTTCGTGAATATGTCCTGTTATGACAGGAATCTCAATTCAGACAAGCTGAGACGTCAAGAAAGCAACAACAAAACCGTGGGTTCATTATTTCTGTGAAAGTTTACCAACTCCAAGAAGGGAATGATAACTAATGGACAGGCTGTTCCATTAGGATCGCTAGAGAGAAAGCATTTGGTGTTGTACTGGGATATTTTCGTTAACAGCTTCTGAAACCATGGCAGAAGGTTTCTATTGTGCGTCCAGTGGCGGCTTGGCTGTTATTTACATAGACATGAGACATCAGTATAACATTGAGGGCATTTAACTGCACCTGCACAGATGAGTCGCTACGCAGACATCTCTTGCTTGGCTATTAGGCTGCACTGGACTGGCAGGTGTGTGTGGTGGCTGCGTAAGCATGTACTCGGTCAGAGGCATCTCAAGTGTCCCTTTAGGATCACTAGGGACAATGCCTCCCATCTTATTCTGGGACGCATTGGGACAGATTTCTATAGCGCTACCTGTGACGTCAATATCCACAGGTAGAGAAGTGTAGCGCCAGAAATGGTAAACACATTTGCGTGGCCCAGAGGGTGCCTTGCCTCTTATTTAGACATGTGACGTCAGTGTAACACTCGAAGAACTCTAACTGTAGACACAGCTTTCACCTGCCCTCGGCAGCTTCCTGAGAGCAATAGCTCACGCTCCGGTGCTGGCTTGCATCCAGTGGTGGCTTGCGGCATCGTCTGCAGGTGCGCTTGTTGGAACAGTTCACTGTATGTCACGAATAATTCAAAATCGTTTTCTACGTGCAATGAGTGTTTGTGCACTGCATTATCTTCCACTGTTTAAGCGTTGTGAGCATGTTTGCATAGACTCTTACATTAATTATTTCATTGATGTACGAGTAGTTTGCACGTTTGTATGCTGTGTACTGCATTATGTCGGTAATTTACGAGTTGTTTGCATCTCTGTAATTCAGTGTACTTGATTATATCTGTGATTTACGAGTAGTCTGCGTGTCCGTAGATCAGTTACTGCATTATTCTGGTGATTTTCAAGTAGTTTGCAGGTCTATATGGTGTGCACTGCACTATTTCGGTAATTTCCGAGTTGTTTGCGTTTCTGTACATCAATGTACTGCATTATTTCGACAGTTTACGAGTATTTTGTCTGTTTGTAGACTATTTTCTGTGACTACAAGCACATCAGGGTGAGTGTTTTGTTTCAGTGTAGTAAATATACCATGTCAAATAAGCCCCTAAATAAATTGTTCCAAAATAAATAAAGCACCCTCCTTCCTCTCTCCATCAGCCCATAACAGGCTGAGTCCTTTTCCCATCGTTTTTCCCCTCCAGACCGCCATCTTGGATTACGTCGCGTGAGGGACAATGACGCCCTTTGTTGGCAGTATTGTGTTCTAGGTTAGTTGGACTCCAGATCTCATGGTGAACACACTTGATGGAGCTACTGCCTCAAATTGTTTAGATAAAGATTGCCTTCAAAACAAAGACGTATGCCCATACTATGCAGCACAGGCTGCGTCTTTGCTCGCCAATTCCTAGGAATAGGTGGTGGTCGGATGACTGAGGTTAGTGGATGTAGCCCTTTTCACCCATTTTCCTACTGGAATTTGAAATACCTGCCATTTTCTGGGAGAGGGGAGGGGACAGGGGAAGGGGTTAGGTTAGTGGAGGTAGCTGAAGTCACCTATATTCTGGACAAAATTTGAACTTCCTACCATGACCTCACTGCGACATTGCCATATCTATCGCTGCCATCTTGGATAAATCTGGCAACAATGGATAGTGGGGTGGCGCCCCTGTTGTTCCACTACTAAGACCATATTGAATTCCAGAATCTTATAAGTCATTTTCAGCTATGTGTCCTGATACTTTAGATCACATAGTGTAGCTCTGCTTCTTGGCGTTTGCACTTTTGCTGACGAACCAGCGTATAAATGTGTGATCTGCAACAGCTAACCACACTAGATTGACAGCTGGTGAGTATCATATGAAAACCACGGTAACTGAAGAGATCCTTGATACCTGCCCAGGGGATGGTGTGCGAACCTCTCCACTGTGGAAACTTTCAATGACACTTAAGGGACAAAATACGCTCCCACTGTGCAATGCAGAAGAACGTCTCTACGAATCTCGTAGACTCTAGCCTATTGATGATTATAGATGACGTCAGGCAACCAGTGTTCCTCTTCGAAATCAGGAAGATCATAACGAAGCAAAAAGGTACATATGCACCTGAAATCGACGGCACTGCTAACGAACACCTTAAGAATTGCTGCTGCTTTGCAGGGAAATACATCTCAAAAGATGCACTCATCTCCCGCAGGCATTGGACCTTATTTGGTAATTCTGCGTCTCATCAACGAAGAAAAAAAGTGGTTAGTTTTTTGTTAGTACTGAAATCTGTTGTCCGTTTACCCTGTAAAAAATTTAAAAGAATGTCAGCCATAAAAGCTCTTAATTCATCTGTTAGTAACAAGAATCTTGTTAAGGTCTTACCAAGAGATAACTATCCAGCCTCAGTGTGTAGCAGTAGTGTTTTACACCACCGGTCAAAAGTTTTCGATCCCCCATTATAAAAACTATATACTTTATTTCAGTGTACGAACACATAGTACAAATTAAATAGACAAACAAAATAAATATTTTCTCTCTCTCATTAAGTATAATTCAATAGGGTTTAGATTTTAGCCTATCAAAATATCTGCCCTTTGGCCTCGTAAAAGCTGTACAAACACTTGGCATTGTAAAGATAAGATTTTGTAGTGTTTTTGCAGGTATTACTGTCCAACACATCTGTAAATTATTCCATAGATCTTCAACATTAGATTATCCCAATTTTCTAATCTCCTTGTCCAGTTAATCACACAGGAGTTCAGTGGGATACAAATCAGATGATTGACTTAATCATATCATGTTCTTTAGGTTCACACATTTCTTTCTTCTATTGACATAACCTCAGCACAGTTTAGAAGTTTGTTTGGTATCACTGTCGTGTTGCAGAACTAACCCACGACCAATAAGTCTCTTGCCAGACGGAACTGCATTGCAGATCGCTGTCTTGTGGTACCCTTCTTTTCTTAATATTCCATTATTTCTCACTTGGTCAACGACTTTATCAGTCGAGAAATATCCCTGAACAACGACCGATCTCCACAATGCTTCACCGCTGGTGTGCTCCACGAAGTCGACGAACAAACATTCGACAATGGCTTCCAAATATTTCAGACTTAGATTTGCCCATGCATAACAGCTTGGATCACTCCTCACGCTCCAGTGTTTATATTGTTGAGCCAACTGCAATCTTTTCACATTATTTGTTCGTATAACAAAGATTTTTTGGCCGCTACGCATCCATTCAAACCTTGTTCAGAAAGATGGCTTTGCGCTGCTGAGACAGAAGTTGGAGCTGCTCGCATACTATTTTCTTCTTCGCGTATTTTAGATACAGTACGAGTCCTCTAACGTGTACTCTGTACACGTAAGTTCTAATCTTCCCTGTGTGGTGTTACTCGGGGTCTTCCAGATGGGGAAACACTTCCATTACCACCTGTTTGCTTGAACTGGTGTAATGTATACACTACTGTAGATTTGGGTACGCAGTCTTATTTTCATATTTTCCTACTAGAATACCCTTCATGATGTGGAGCTACAAATCCAGTACGTTTTTCAATTCAAAACTCCTGCTTCTCTCCCGTTAGGCGGTAACATCGCATGAACCTGATCAGGTATACAAAGACACCGCTAGATGCACACAGTGTACTGTAAACTAGTGCGAACTGGTTGTTATACAGAGAACTGAATGAATGCAAGGTATTCGAATGGAACTATGTTAGGTAAAGGCAGGACACTGTTGCGGTAGATACTGAATCACCGCCCCTCTATGTGATCAGCTACACGACAGCGGCTCTTAGTCTTTACATGTTTACACTTCTTTTATTATTTGGGAATTTGTGGTGAGGACTTATGGGACCGAACTGCTGAGGTCATCGTTCCCAAAGCTTTATTCTAATTTAAACTAACTTACGCTAAGAACAACACGTACACCCATGCCTGAGAAAGGACTGTAACCTCCGACAGGGAAGCCGCGCGAACCGTGACAAGGCGCGCATGGACCGCTCGGCTACCCTGCGCTGATTTATTTTATTACGAGAGCATGAGTATGGTAGAATATTCAGAACGAAATCCTCGTTTTATCCACAAGTCCATATTTGTGATCGGTGAACGAAGACTTTTGACTTGTAGTCTGTGTCTGCACCCATAATCTTCACACAATATTGAAAACTATCTGTAACGAAGAGGGCTTGATACAACGTATTTGATCATTTTTAATGCTTCATCAAGAACGAATTTTAGATCTGGCAGTATCTTCTTTATCGTTATGCTTGTTTATACGGGATACAATGGTTGGAAGTACAGTTGATGCTTTACTTCTTATTAATGATACTGCTCCTGGTGTTTTACCAGCTATTGCGTTGGCCCAGTCCTTACAAATATCGACACAGTCGTTCTGATAGAAATAGTTTATCTAAACAAATTGTAAATCATGTTAAAATTTCTTTTTCAGTAGTGTTACGTGGCAGCGATGTACACATAAGCAAGTTTTCTTCGAGTTAATGCTTATATGTCTGTCGTACAATTATCAGCAAGATGGCCAGTCCAGCATCATCAGTCGACTCATCCTATTGGAAGCCGAATTTGTTGTCGAAGGCGACCCACTATGTCTTGCTTAATACAGCATGCGAGATCACTGATTCAACGCTAAACAACGTCGTCCAAAAGTTACACTGTAGAAAGATACTTTGCAGATTTTTCGTCGAGCATACATTGTGTTCTCTCTACCACGCGTAGTGTTATTAAATCTCAGTAATAGTGTGTCTTTCGTCGAATGTGCAATGTGATAGATGACCGGATGTGATGCCTCCGTGGCGTCTTTAGTCACAATTTTGGTAGGATAGTTCACAGTTTCTTGACTTGTTAATTATTGTTCTGGCTTCCGTACAAAAAATTTTGCATGATCGTCTTTGCAGTCGGGTTGTATAGCTTCTAATTGTCGGTGCAACTTAGCAGACACCATATAACTATTCTGAGGTAGGTTGCTAATAATATTCAGAGAGGTGAGCCGTTAGAGTCAACAAATCTTAGTAAGTTTAGTCACAGATTTTTTTCTCACCTTTATTGGATTGTTAGATGTGTTACTGTTGATACCATGGGGCTTGAAGTCATTAAATCACGTTCTTGAGTCTCATAGTACTCGTATTTATTGTAAATTTTCGAGAGTGATGTTACATCTTCCGTGTGAGCCACCTTTGAACTTTTGATGCAAGATTTTGTTGCAACACCTCTAAGCCAATGCTCTAATCTTTTCAAATTAATAGTTTATTTTTACAATATGAATAAATAGAAAAATGTCATCACAAGACAGCGATTTTAACGGTAGTCAGTAACAAACAGACATTGAGTATTCTAGTGTCCGAGAGCGATGCTCGGATTCGACATGCCGAATTGGACTATACGTAGCAGTCACAACCTGGAGTAGAAACTGTGCTGCACGGTGCAGGTTCATACAGCCATGAGCGGTGAAGGATATGTAGCGAAGTGAAAATTTTTTTTGAGGCGGTTCGAGGTGTTTGTGGATGAGAGAGAGACGGGGACAGCATAGTGGAATGTTCACATTGTGTGTAGATGAGACATCACACAGAGAGAGGGGGATAAGGGGAGAGAGAGAGAAAGAAAGCTCCAACAAGGCCGTTGCGTGCATGCTTAGTGACGTGTATCGAATCGCCACATACCTACTTGCACAAGCTACATTCTTTTGTTTATAGTTTTTGATCGTAGCATTCCTGTAGAGATATTATGGTGCCTATTGCCTCATTTTCAGTTACTACGAATCGAGAAAAAGAAATAACTTTCGTAAATCCAAGACTTAAATTATATTTATAAGAGTTGTTTTCCTTAGTGTGTGACAAGACTTCTTGTGATATGTTCTTTAGGTTGATTTACTCTAGCAAGGCCCTCGCAGAGGCATTACAGAGATCTAGGGCTCCGCAGGGCACATATTCAGTATTGCTGTTCTATATCACTCCGTTACGTATGGTAACAAAGAAGCTTCAGTAGGCCTGCCGGAGTGTCCGTGAGGTTCTAGGCGCTACAGTCTGGAGCCGAGCGACCGCTACGGTCGCAGGTTCGAGTCCTGCCTCGGGCATGTATATGTGTGATGTTGTTAGGTTTAATTAGTTCTAAGTTCTAGGCGACTGATGACCTCAGAAGTTAAGTCGCATAGTACTCAGAGCCAAGTTTCGGTAGCAAGGAAGGGTGAGATCACTCAGCGGTGGACAATATGGCATGTAGATCTCAGAGAAGACTTGAAGAATGTTAAATTGCACGAACTGCGGCCAAATTTGTAACATATATCATGGGCGAAACTGATAAAAGACACGAGAGTGAAGTAGTCTGAATACCTCCCTGCCGTTTATGTCTACAGGAAGGTTGCAGCGCTGGAAGGCTGTAGCGAGATGCAGGGAGACCGATGATCGGTGCAGACTTTGTCAGTTGGCAGTGAACGTACTGAACCGACATAAGCGAAGAGACTCACTACTATTCGATTACGCTATAGACGATAAAACATTGGAAATAGTAACAAGCACAAAATATCTAGAAGTAACCGTCCCGAACGACATAAAGTGAAGTGGCACCGTAAAAATAATTGTGGGAAAAGCAGATGAAAGCTGAGATTTATTGGACGAATATTCAGGGAACGCAGTTCATCCACAAATGAAGCTGTTGATAAAGTACTTGTTCGACCGATTCTTGAGTAATCTTCATTACTGAGAAGGATTAACAGAAAAAGAAGAGAAGATCCAACGAAGAGCGGGTGTTTGTTAACGACATAGTTTAGTCGGGGCTAGAGCGTTATGGAGATGCTCAGAGAAACGCCAGTGGCTACAGTTACGAGAGAGGCACTTAGGTTTTACTGTTAAAATTCCAAGAGCGTACAGAAGAAGATAAGTCGCGTAACATATTGTTCCTTTTCATCCCTTCCACTGACACGTCTCGAAATGTTACGAAGCTCAACTAAGAGAAATTATAGTGCATACGGAAGCTCATCGGCTGTCTGGCAGTCGTTCATTCCACGCATCGTTCACTAATGGGTAAGGGAAGGCGGAAAAATTGTAGTATTATCGGAGACAATTTCGCCACACGCTGTAAGATCAATTGCGAAGGCCGGCCGATGTGGACGAGCGGTTCTAGGCGCTTCAATCTGGAACCGAGCGACCGCTACGGTTTCAGGTTCGAATGCTGCCTCTGACATGGATGTGTGTGATGTCCTTAGGTTAGTTAGGTTTAAGTAGTTCTAAGTTCTAGGGACTGGTGATCTCAGATGTTAAGTCCCACAGTGCTGAGAGCCATTTGACCCGTTTGAACCTTTGCGAAGTATATGCGTTCACTGCGCAATAAATCTACACCAGCACTTTTTTGAAAGACTGAAATTGGCTCCCATCACTACACATAAGTTTGAAATTCGGCTCAGAGATGCCTACAGCCTTCCTCTGTAATGGTACAAAAGCTTGGTTGTTAACACATGCCAAAAAAAAGTCAAGCTAAGACATTTGTGTAATGAGGGTTAATAATGCGGCATTGGCATCAAATTTCACCACAAGTGTATTCAGTGCCACCGTGTTGTGTGTTACACGATGGGTAGGTCGTCACAGTGCCTTTTACTCACTTCTTTTGATGCCTCTGCGATCGAGGTCAGAATCACTATGCCCAGTGTTGCAACCATACGGGTTTCTTTTGGGTGGCCGAGGAAAACGTTTCAGACGCACCAACGCTCAGTATCGGTACGAAAATGTCTTAGGGGTGTCATACAGTTCGTCAATGAAACAATCCCTTTCCAGACTTCATCTCCTTCCTAACCAACCAGGCGTACAGCCTTGACAACTCAAAGATAGTGTCCAATAACATATGACCATATCTGCGACACAAGCAGTCTTGAAGCAGAGCGTATAGTCAGGCCTCAGACGGGTTTTTATGTTCTGTATATCACAACCCCTTTCCTTAATACGTTTATTCCAAAACATATAGCGGCCGAAAACGACAGTTTAGAGAGCGATGAGCAAAGGAAGACGTTCTTAACGAACTTGATACCATTCTCTAAGGACATTGTGGGCTAGAAACTTCACTGAACATGATCTCGTCTCTCTGGAGTCCAATGCAACTGCAATTATGCACTCCTGTACAGGATGGAACCACTAGGAACCGTTTAAAATCATTCGATTAAATCTTTATGTGATCCGAAGCAGCGAATGGGTTTTATGCTTCTTCAGTGCTCCTGTTTCACGCCCTCCTGTGGCATCGCATGGAGCGGTGCGACATTGACACATGCGTAAGTAAAAGGGCAAAGGGTCCCTCTAAGGCTCTTCAGTTCGGAAATAACCTCGATGGCACCCTTCCCCCTTCATTTATTGAGAATGTGCTGTTACAGAGAAAAGCTTTCAAGTAGTGCGAGGTGGCTTCAGGAAGGCAATTGCCAGTGGAGTTGTGTGAAGTGGTTGCCTAACGGCAGGTGCCCGGCACTACTTCGAAGCTTTTCTCTATAAGGGCTCATTTTTTAAATGCTCAATAAATTTGTGTTTGAGAGGGAGGATGGAAAGAGGCTATTCTCTAACTTCGGGGGAGGGGGGGGGTGTCTTACAGTAATCCTTTACCATTTCATTCACGCATTTCTCAGTTTTGCACCCACCATGATAACGCCACAGGAGGGTGTGAAACAGGAGAGCTGAAAAAGTATAAGACCGTTTTGCTGTTTCGGATCACATTCAGAGTTTGTCACATGGCTTTGAACGGTCGCTGGTGGTTCCAAGCTGAACAAGAGATGTCCTTAGAGAACGGTTCAATTGTTCAAAAGGTGTCAGCAATGTAATAGGTTGCTCATTACACACTGAAGTGTCGTTTGCGACCGCAGAGTGTGTGGAAATCAATGCCCGAGGAACGGGGTGTTTTTACGGACGCCCTTTATTGCTACCCCTGAGACCTTCGTTTCTGAGCCTCGGTGTGTCTGAAATGTTTTCTTCGCCCATCCATAAGATATCTGCGTGATTTTATCGCTCGTTGTCACTGTTCTGACCTCCATCATTGAAGCATCAAAACCAGGGGTGAAATGTGGGTAGAAGGGCTGTGGCGAGATTCCCGTCGAGTAACACTTGCACGATGGCGTTGGACATAATTGTGAAATCTGGTACCAATATGAAGTCACTAACCTACCTTACACCTTACATGGACGTCTGAGCTACGATCTTTCCTTCGCATGTGTCTACACCTTGCTGTCTGAAGCGACGCCGAGCCGAGAGTAGCGCCGCAGGGTGAAATGCTGTTGTATGACTAGAGAAGACACCTTCTCGACCAATTTCAAACTTCTGCGTCTTAATGAGGGACTTCGAAAGAGTGACCCTTGCTCAGTACAGGTGTAGATGCAAATTGCGATTATGGTGTATTCGCGTAAAGGAAACGATTAACAGTTAACCATCACTAAGGTTGAGAAACTGTTTGTGGAAGCTTTGAATGTTACTACTGAGATATGGAACAAATAGTGAACAACAGTGCAAATGTCATCGGAGAGTCAGCCTAGAAGGCGCTGTGGAAGATTATGTCATACAGTTCACCATACATCCGTGAGGTAGCAGCGGTAGTTCAAGCAAAATAGAACAAAACGTTTCGCAATCATATTGCGTTACCACTGATATGTATTGAAAAATATTCTTAAAATATTTCTGCATGCTAGATACTGAATAGTTCTGTGCACGTTTTAGAGTATATATTCTACGAAACCTTCTTCCGTAACGTCTGGTGAAGACCCAGTAGCGGCCGCGTGTATAGGTACAGCTCTAGAACACCTACATAGATACTTTTTTCCTTTTCTTATTTTTTATTCCCTATAGTTACCAAGAAATGTCAATACGCTCAGATATTACGAGAACATAAGTACACTGATCAGCCACAATATCACGGCTTCCTAACCGATACGTCGTCCGCAGCTCGTGGTCTTGCGATAGCGTTCTCGCTTCCCACGCATGGGGTCCCAGGTTCGATTCGCGGCGGCGTCAGGGATTTTCTCTGCCTCGAGGTGACTGGGTGTTTAGTGTCATTGACCCGCAAGTCGCCGAAGTGTCGTCAGCTAAAAAGGACTTGCAATACAGCGGCCGAACAACCCCGCAAGGGGTCTCCCACCAACAGTGCCATACGATAATTTCATTTTTTTTTTTTTTTTTTTTTTTTTTTTTTTTTTTTTTTTTTTTTACCGATACGTCCATCTTTGGCACGCATAACAGTGGCGGCGCCTTGTGGCATGGAAGCAATGAGGCCTTGGTAGATCATTTGGGTGTTCTGACATTACATTTGCACACACAGGTCACCTAATTACCGTAAATTCCAGGAGTTCGGGGGAGGGGGGGGGGGGGGGGGGAGGGATGAGCTCTGACGCCACGTTCAGTCACATTCCAGATGAGTTCGACTGAGCTCATATCTGGCTAGTTGGGGGGACAGCATATCAATTGGAACTCGCCACTGTGATCCTCGAATCACTCCATTACAATTCTGGCCTTGTGACAAGGCGAATTATCTTGTGGAAAAGTAACAATGCCCTCGGGAAACAAGATAGTCATGAAAGAGTGCACGAGGCCTGTAGTCAGTGTACAATACACTTTGGTCCTCATGGCGCCTTTCACGAGCGCTTCTGAACTCATGTATGCCCACGTATGTATGCCCGCAGTAAAATGGTCGAGGCGTTGTCCCTCTGGAAGACGACGGATTCGCACACTCCCGTCGGCGTGATAAAGAAGGTACCGGGATTCAACAGACCGAGCAACGCTCTGCCACTGCGCTAAAGTCCAGTGCCGATGATCACGTATCCACTTCAATCATACTTGTCGATGACGTGGTGTTAACACTGGGACACGCATGTGTCGTCAGCTGCGGAGCGTGTTTTGTACTACCGAGCATAATACAATCGAGTGATAGTGCTGTGACGAATGGCTGTAAGCACTATGGGACTTAACATCTGAGGTCATAAGTCCCGTAGACTTAGAACTACTTAAACCTAACTAACCTAAGGACATCATACACACCTATGCCCGAGACAGGATTCGAACCTGCGACGGTAGCAGCAGCGCGGTTCCGGACTGAAGGGCCTAGAACCACTCGGCTACGGCAGCCGGCTGCAGTGACGAATAAGAGTCGTTGACTGATGATGTGACGGCTGATTGTTGGGTTTGTTTTTCATGGTAAATTACGGAGAAAACATTTAAATTTGTGTTTGCACTGTAATGATGTCAGCTGTAGAAAGTCATTCATAGGGAGTGTTGGGAAGTAAGGTTAATCACGTCAAAGATAAAAATCTTAAATATATTTCTTCCTTATCTTTTCATTTCCATTCCTCTTTATATTCCCTCTCTCTCCGTTTTTTTCGATTTTAGTTACTACTTTCAGTTTTTCTGTCACATTAAGTTGAGGATAGTTTTAATGGGCAGCTATTATTGATAAATTAATAACTGAAAAAAACAAGCCCTTGAGAAACACGCTCACGGAACGATCATTCGCAGGCAGGTCAGAAGGTCGTTTATACATGTCTGATACTCGAAACGACAAGAAAACTACAAGCTTTCTACTTTAGAAGATCCTGAGGAAGGTCCCAAAAAAGGTGTCGAAACATCAGTCGTGTAGAAGACTCTGACGAAGGGCGTGACGCCGACTAAAAACCGAAAACATTTTACTTTTAGTCACATAGATGACAAAGCCTATAGACCTAAATAAAATTATATGTGCTCTCCTTTTTTTATAACATGCTATGTATAAAGAACTGTTCGTTTAATTAACTAGGTGATGGACCATCAATGAAGTAGTTGTAAATATATGAGTAGGCATGCCTGTTTCTTGTCCACGGGGCTTTTAACGACGGAACAGCTGGTACAAGCGGTTGTGTGATTTCTGATCGGGATAAAACGCTACTGCTTCTGTGAGATTCGAAGAGGAAAGTTCGTTTGACAAGCGCGGCCACGTATTGACAGGGAGGTCTGCCCAACCCACACCGTCCGATATCGCCCTTCCAGATAACTCTCCGTTGCCGACCGTTCAGCGTAACTTTCCTGGAGATGCTCTTGTTTGTGCTGTCATCTGCTGAGTGCAGGAGACGGCGATTTATCTGTGTTTGGAGTTCTTCTTATCGAATTTATGTGTACGTTCTGATCTATTTCTGCCGCACGGGATTAGCCGAGCGGTCTAGGGCGCTGCAGTCATGGACTGTGCGACTGGTCCCGGCAGAGGTTCGAGTCCTCCCTCGGGCATGGGTGTGTGTGTGTTTGTCCTTTTGATAATTTAGGTTAAGTAGTGTGTAAGCTTAGGGAATGATGACCTTAACAGTTAAGTCCCATAAGATTTCACACACATTTGAACATTTTTTTATCTATTTCTGTGATAACCCGTGTTTAGAACCAATAACACTGGCAGTATTTCCTGCTCTACTCTATTTGTATTTCCTCTGTATAGCTCCTAACCTCAGAGTTTACTAATTTATATTTCTAGCAAAGCGTGATATATCGATACACGTCCTTTCATTGCGTCCTTCATCGTCACATTACACTAGTGATATACCATTGTTGGACCTCTAGGATGTGACAAGAAGTCAAGGATATGCATGTCCTTTTATTGCAATATTACACAATGACTTTGCATTTTTCTTCTTTTTCTTGTGCCGTTGTCCCGCATCTGCACTGTCTGTTAATGGATTTGCCTTGGTTAATGTGAGGGGTGCCCGGTGCCCTTCCTGTCGCCACCCCGTTATCCTGCGGGACGGAATGTGTGTACTCCAGCTGTCTGCATGTTGTGTGATTCATTTGAAAGTGACCAAAAGCTTTCTAATTGTTGGCGAGTCGTGTTACTGAGGCGGGACTTAGGTAACAGCCAGGTATTCACTTAGTGCAGTGGGAGCAATTAATCCGGAGGGCGAAAATGAAATTTACTAACGGGTAAAAGATAAAGGGTTCGTCCATGTTTCTATATCGAAACTAATTTCGTTTTAAAAGATCACTATTTAGTAAGACTATAATACTAACTCCATAAGATACCAATAATTATATTTCTTAGCTTCAAATTCTAATGTTAACGCCTGACAAATTATGGTAAATGTTACAGATTATGAAACGACAGATAAGAACACCTTCCTTACGTAGTCCACCCACTACACACGTACTATATATTGTGCATCCATGTCAGTAAAACTGAGACATTTATATCTCACATACGCTTAAAAACTAACCAAAAATTCCTTATACGAGTTATAGGTAATCCCTGCAATATACCGGAAATTGCTCCATTATGCACTTAGCAACAATAAACGAATTAATTGATAACACAACGCGACTATAATTACTTAGTGGCTACTACAAAGGTGTAGGGCCTACATAATCATTACTATTGTTTATATTATTATTATCATCATTATTATTATCAATGGCGCAGTTCAGGCACAAAAATTGGTAGCATTAAGTCTTACAGTTCCTGCCGTTTCAGAACTAAAGAGTTCAACGGTCAAGTGATTTACAATCAGTGAGTTTAGTGAGTATAGTGATTTTCAGTGGGAATGAATGGAGTCGGTAAATTAAGTGTCACTAGGGAGAGGAGTGCTGTAGAGGAAGCATGTTTTGTAACGAGAGTCTACCCTCAATGAGTATACTTAGTTTTCTTTCCTGAGGAGTAGTTGTAGGTTTGGCTTACGAGCAGTGAAACCGCTTCATCGTTGTACACTGAAGAGTCAAACAAAATGGTACACCAGCATAATACCGTGTAGGGTCTGCAATATGACGTGGCACGCCCCCGACTAATGTCTGAAGTAGTGCTGGAGGGAACTGACTGTAAGTCCGTAAGAGTACGAGAGGGTGCAGATCTCTCCTGAACAAGTTGCAAGACATCCCAGATATGCTGTATAATGTTCATGCCTGGGAAGTTTAGCGAGCAGCGGAAGAGTGTTCCTGGAGCCACTCTGTAGAAAATATGGCAGTGTGGTGTATCGCATTGTCCTGTTGGAATTGCCCAAGTCCGTCGTAATGCACAATGTACATGACTGGATGTAGGCGATCGGACTGATGCTTACGTACGCGTCATTTGTCAGAGTAATACCCAGACGTTCCAGGGATCCCATATCACTCCAACTGCGCAAGCCCCGCATCATTACAGAGCCTGCACCAGATTGAATAGTACCGTGATCATATGCAGGGTAGAGGTTGTCTCCATACCCATACACATACATCCGCTCGATACAATTTGAAACGAGACTTCTCTGACCAGGCAACATATTTCCAGTCATCAACAGTCCGATGTCGGTGCTGACGGTCCCAGAGCTTTGTGTCGTGCAGTCATCAAGTAGACCTTCGGCTCCGCAAGCCCATATCGATTATGTTTCGTTGAATGGTTTGCACTTGTTGATGGTACAGCACTGAAATCTGCAGCAATTTGCGGAAGAGTTGCACTTTTGTCACGCTGAACGATTCTGCAGTCGTCGTTGGGCCCGTTCTTACAGGATCTTTTTCCGGCTCCAAAGATGTCGGAGAATTTATGTTTTACCAGATTCCTGATAATCACTGTTGTTGTTGTTGTGGTCTTCAGTCCTGAGACTGGTTTGATGCTGCTCTCCATGCCACTCTATCCTGTGCAAGCTTCTTCATCTCCCAGTATCTACTGCAGCCTACATCCTTCTGAATCTGCTTAGTGTACTCATCTCTTGGTCTCCCTCTACCATTTTTACTCTCCACGCTGCCCTCCAATTCTAAATTTGTGATCCCTTCATGCCTCAGAACATGTCCTACCAACCTGTCCCTTCTTCTAGTCAAGTTGTCTCACAAACTCCTCTTCTCCCCATATCTATTCAATACCTCCTCATTAGTTATGTTGTAACAATTCACCCGTCACTTATCTGGTTTTGGCGTGTGTTCACCCAAGCTAATTGACTAAAAGATTAACAGAGAGTGCAAAACTGCCTCAATATTGGATAACGCAAAGAAAGAAGTAAGGCCCTATGACTCCTGATTGAACTGCGGTGGCAGTGTTGACATTAATTGGTTCCATATTGATCATTTTTCATTAAAAAGGGGTGCACATTGATGTTATATGTAGCTATTGAACACCAGATGCAAATGTTGAACATAAAATTAATTAAGAAAGTGACTTGGGATTTCAACTACTTGACTGAAAACAGATGCAGTCGATTATCACAAATTTATTTTAACTCACGATCTTCAATCATCACATTACATGACTCTCGTACCAGGCAGTGGTAATTAATTGCGTTTGCGTGGAGTAAACCTCAACTCAAAAGTAATTCCTATAGACTGACCCAGGCATAATGCGAAGTGCAAGAAGTATTCTACAGTACACGGCCCATGAAACCCTCGTGGAAACTTTGCCGACGTGATCCAACAAATTAATCAGTGGCCGGAGCGGGCGCAACATCACCGAATACAGCGTGGCGGAGCGGCGTCGTTGTGTGGACGTCGGCCGACCTCGTTGTGCTGCAAGGCTGCGCTCGTCTATTCACTCCTAGCTATCTTGCTCAGTACATAGCCATGTTGGCAGATGGATTTGCAGGTAGAATTGCTGGACTCTGTCATTTCTTGGTGGCGATGATAGATACAAATTCCAGAATAGTTGCAGCTATTTATCCATCCATCCGAGGCATTGGAAAGTAGCAGATAAAGCCTCTCTCGGAACCAGCACGGTATGCAACATTTACATGGCAGTGCACAGTTTTGCAGCTCGTCCCCGACTCGTAGCTCGTCCACGACTGATAGCTCGTCCACGACTGGTTCAGGTTCCACCTTTTCTACCTAGGCCAACCACAATTTGCGCGCGCTACACAGTTCCGTTCCCGAGGGGAATCACAACAACTTTTACATACAGAATAACCAAGAACCCTAAGTGAGGATCAGCGGTTTACATAACAGTAACCAAATACATTACATAATACAGAACATTTGCACATATTGACATTTGTACAAAAAAAATATTCACACAGAAATTATAATTATATACAGTAAGTTTTGTTCCCTCCAAATGGGACAAAGAATCTAAATGACAGATACACTACATTGCATACAATCACATCATGACATCGAAGTTCTTACAAAGAAAGAAGTATACAATTTTATGTTATCGAGTCAAACAAACACATTTACAGAAGCTCAATGATGTAACATTAAATAAAACAAAAGCAAATTAAATCAGTAAAGCACTAGAGTTATGGTGTTACACACTCACGGCTAATGGTCTCAGAAACTCTGGGAAAGACCGATCTAGTAGAATGACCGCCTAAAAATGACATCCAGGTTGACCGGCACACAGACTCTCGACATTAATCCGCTTGGCAGATTCGATACGGAGCCAGCGCAACTCCCCATCTCGAAACACGCATGACTATACGGAAAGGTATTGAAATGACTTTATACTGTGAAATTTTATTACAAGATTAGCTGTATAGAATCTTAAATACTACCTTTAATACAGTCTGGAACCGCGCGACCGCTACGGTCGCAGGTTCGAATCCTGCCTCGGGCATCGATGTGTTTTATGTCCTTAGGTTAGCTAGGTTTAAGTAGTTCTAAGTTCTAGGGAACTGATGACCTCCGAAGTTAAGTCCTATAGCGCTCAGAGCCATTTTGAACTAACTTTAAGAGTTCCTATGAATACACTCAACAACGGAACAGCAAGAGTTACCTACCAATAACTTGTTTAGTTCAGTCTTCAACTCCATCACAGTGCCCATGACATCTAAAATACGAGATCCAGTCATATAGTTTTAAATACCAGCGCTAAATAATCACGTTGCAACCACGAAATTTGTTGGCAGTTTTCATCCTCCTTTACATATTCAGCATTCAGTGCGACACATTTTTCCCACTGATGGTTGGCTCGGCAGAGATCTTGAGTATAGAATTGTACATTTCTGTTGTTCAGGATATGTTTCACTTCGAAAATGAAGGGATCTTCATTTAGGAAGTACCTTCATGAAATAACTGCCTTATTCGCGTAAGACGCAGAGAAGTATTTAGCGCTGTACTGAGCGTATATCGAAAAGACATATTAACTTCATACCAGTTCGCAGTAGAAAAAAATATTGAATCAATCGAAGTCGAAACTAAGTCTGGTTGTGACATTATCTGGACATGTGCAATTGATCTAAGTGAATTAGCTGACGTTTTTGTCTCGCATCCGATTCTACCGAGACTACTTCAGAACCATTCAAAGACAGTCTACGCTCAGCAGTGCGAGAATACCCACTTCATGCAGAATTAGTTGGAGGCGAATTCAACCTGCCGATTACAGGCTAGGACGCCAATGGATTCATTGCGGGTGGTACGGTCAGGCAGTCTTGTGAAGTACTTTGACCCACGTTTTCTGAAAACTGTCTAGACTAGCTAGTTCGACAGACCATGTGCAATGAAAATATTTTACATCTTGTAGTTACAAACAGGCCTGACCATAAGGGGAGTGTCCGTATCGAAACAGGGATTAGTGATCATGATGTCATCATAGCGACGACGTTTGCTAAAGTTAATGAAATTGGGAATTTGCAGTAAGTTCCTATGGAACGAACCTGGTGAGGTCATCTGTTCTTAGGCTTACACACTACTTAATCTAATTTAAACTTGGGCTAAGGACAGGTAGGTTAGAGAATTTAAAAAAGGAAATGGATAGGTTACAGTTAGATATAGTGGGAATTAGTTAAGTTCGGTGGCAGGAGGAACAAGACTTTTGGTCAGGTGACTACAGGGTTATAAACACAAAATCAAATAGGGGTAATGCAGGAATAGGTTTAATGATGAATAGGAAAATACGAATGCGGGTAAGCTACTACAAAGAGCATAGTGAACGCATTATTGTGGCCAAGATAGATACGAAGCCCACACCTACTACAGTAGTACAAGTTTATATGCCACCTAGCTCTGCAGATGCCGAAGAAATTGAAGAAATGTATGATCAAATAAAAGAAATTATTCAGATAGTGAAGGGAGATGAAAATTTAATAGTCATGGCTGACTGGAATTCGAGTGTAGGAAAAGGGAGAGAAGGAAACGTAGTAGGTGCATATGGATTGGGGCTAAGAAATGAAAGAGGAAGCCGTTTGGTAGAATTTTGCACAGAGCACAACTTAATCATAGCGAACACTTGGTTTAAGAATCATGAAAGAAGGTTGTATACATGGAAGAACCCTGGAGATACTAAAGGGTATCAGATAGATTATATAATGGTAAGACAGACATTTAGGAACCAGGTTTTAATTTGTAAGACATTTCCAGGGGCAGATGTGGACCCAGACCACAATCTATTGGTTATGACCTGTAGATTAAAACTGAAGAAACTGCAAAAAGGTGGGAATTTAATGAGATGGGACCTGGATAAACTGAAAGAACCAGAGGTTGTAAAGAGATTAGGGAGAGCATAAGGGAACAATTGATAGGAAAAGGGAAAGAAATACAGTAGAAGAAGAATGGGTAGCTTTGAGGGATGAAGTAGTGAAGGCAGCAGAGGATCAAGTAGGTAAAAAGACGAGGGCTAGTAGAAATCCTTGGGTAACAGAAGAAATATTGAATTTAACTGATGAAAGGAGAAAATATAAATATGCAGAAAATGAAGCAGGCAAAAAGGAATAAAGACGTCTCAAAAATGAGATCGACAGGAAGTGCAAAATGGCTAAGGAGGGATGGCTAGAGGACAAATGTAAGGATGTAGAGGCTTGTCTCACTAGGGGTAAGATAGATACTGCCTACAGGAAAATTATAGGGACCTTTGGAGATAAGAGAACCACTTGTATGAACCTCAAGAGCTCAGATGGAAACCCAGTTCTAAGCAAAGAAGGGAAAGCAGAAAGGTGGAAGGAGTATATAGAGGGTCTATACAAGGGCGATGTACTTGAGGACAATATAATGGAAATGGAAGAGGAGGTAGATGAAGATGAAATGGGAGATAAGATCCTGCGTGAAGAGTTTGACAGAGCACTGAAAGACCTGAGTCGAAACAAGGCCCCCGCAGTAGACAACATTCCATTGGAACTACTGACGGGCTTGGGAGAGCCAGTCATGACAAAACTCTACCATCTGGTGAGCAAGATGTATGAGACAGCCGAAATACCCTCGGACTTCAAGAAGAATATATTAATTCCAATCCCAAAGAAAGCAGGTGTTCACAGATGTGAAAATTACCGAACTATCAGTGTAATTGGTCATAGCTGCAAAATACTAACACGAATTCTTTACAGACGAATGGAAAAACTAGTAGAAGCCGACGTCGGGGAAGATCAGTTTGGTTTCCGTAGAAATACTGGAACACGTGAGGCAATACTGACCTTACGACTTATCTTAGAAGAAAGATTAAGGAAAGGCAAACCGACGTTTCTAGCATTTGTAGACTTAGAGAAAGCTTTTGACAATGTTGATTGGAATACTCTCCTTCAAATTCTGAAGGTGGCAGAGGTAAAATACAGGGAGCGAAAGGCTATTAACAATTTGTACAGAAAACAGATGGCAGTTATAAGAGTCAAAGGGCATGAAAGGGAAGCAGTGGTTGGGAAGGGAGTGAGACAGGATTGTAGCCTCTCATCGATGTTATTCAATCTGTATATTGAGCAAGCAATAAAGGAAACAAAAGAAAAATTTTGAGTAGGTATTAAAATCCATGGAGAAGAAATAAAAACTTTGAGGTTCGCCGATGACATTGTAATTGTGTCAGAGACAGCAAAGGACTTGGAAGAGCGGTTAAACGGAATGGACAGTGTCTTGAAAGGAGGGTATAAGATGAACATCAACAAAAGCAAATCGAGGATAATGAAATGTAGTCGAATTAAGTCGTGTGATGCTGAGGGAATTAGATTAGGAAATGAGACACTTAAAGTAGTAAAGGTGTTTTGCTATTTGAGGAGCAAAATAACTGATGATGGTCGAAGTAGAGAGGATATAAAATGTAGGCTGGCAATGGCAAGGAAAGAGTTTCTGAAGAAGAGAAATTTGTTAACATCGAGTATAGATTTAAGTGTCAGGAAGTCTTTTCTGAATGTATTTGTATGGAGTGTAGCGATGTATGGAGGTGAAACATGGACGATAAATAGTTTGGACAAGAAGAGAATAGAAGCTTTCAAAATGTGGTGCTACAGAAGAATACTGAAGATTAGATGGGCAGATCGCATAACTAATGAGGAAGTATTGAATAGGATTGGGGAGAAGAGAAGTTTGTGGCACAACTTGACCAGAAGAAGGGATCGGTTGGTAGGACATGTTCTGAGGCTTCAAGGGATCACCAATTTAGTATTGGAGGGCAGCGTGGAGGGTAAAAACCGTAGGGGGAGACCAAGAGATGACTACACTAAGCAGATTCAGAAGGATGTAGGTTGCAGTAGGTACTGGGAGATGATGAAGCTTGCACAGGATAGAGTAGCATGGAGAGCTGCATCAAACCAGTCTCAGGACTGAAGACCACAACAACAAGGACAACACACGCTCATGCTCGAGGGAGGACTCGAACCTCTGACGGGGGAAGCAGCGCGAACCATGGCAAGGCGCCACAGACCCTGTGTCTTAAAGTTAATGACTCCATCCTGAAGGATAGGAGAGTATTTGTACTAGAAGAATCAGATTAGTAGTTGTTAGAATCCTACATAGACAATGAATGTACGCAATAGAATTCCCATATAATGGACGTAGAGGGATTATGGTCAAAGTTTAAATGAATTGTAAATCGCACTCTGCTGAAGCATGTGCCGAGTAAGTGGATTAGGAGCGAAAAAGACCCGACATAGCTTAAAAACAAATTTCGGGACATGGTGAGGAAGCAGAGGCTGTAGCAGTCTCAAGATGATTTACTTCAAAAAGCAAAGCGTTGACACATGCGAAACAAAGAGTAGAGTTCAGTAGTACATGTGGCGCGTAAAGTGCACTACTGATGTTCCATTGGTGCCAAATTTCACCACAATTGTACACAACGCCGCAGTGAATGTGTCACACGATGCGAAGATCGCCATACATCCTCTTACCAACATTTCACGCCTTCCTTTGACGGCAGTACTTTGGAGGTCAGAACTACGAAGCTCAGCGTTGAAATCACGCAGTTTTTTTTATGAATGGCAGAAGAAAACGTTTCAAACACACTGTCGCTCAGAATCGACACCAAAGAAGGGCCTCAGACATGCCATAAAGGGTATCGTTGGGATGTTGATTCCCACACATTTGGCGGTCGAAAACTTCAGTTTGCCGTGCGAGGAATGACAGGAAAATGATCTGGACAATCTTTGATACTGATAACGTCTGCCTGATGCTGCAACACTTTCTCACGACATTGTGGGCTAGTAACTCCACTGAACGTGATCTCATCCCATCGAGTGCAATGTGACGACAATTTTTACTCTGGTGTGCAGTGTGGAACCAGTAGGGACGGTTCCAAAACATTCAACATGATTCAAAGCACCAAAGAAGACTTATGCTTTTTTATTGCTGCTGGCGTGATCATGGAATGGTGCAACGTTCTTACGTGCGTGAATAAAGTGACGATGATTCCCTTCAAGGAATCCCAGTTCGACAATAACCTCTGTGGCACTTCACACATTTATTGAGAACATTAAAAATCTGTTTTTATAGAGAAAGGACGTCAACTGGCAACAAGGTATCAAGTGATATTTTGTCAAAAACGTATTTTGAGCCCGTGTCTGTGTGCAAAATGTAGGTTTTCTCTTACATAGAAAATAACAGCAGCCAGTCACTTTTTACAATGCTATTTATTTATTTAATACTGTATGATGTATTTTTTATGTACATGTGTGCGCATAATGAAAAGTACCCTCACAAACTAAGAAGTTTCATCACATGGAGGTATGTATACAAAGATGGCGATATAACAAACCTTAACAATGCCAATGACGTCCAGTCTCAGAGATATGTGGTAATATACATATACGTGACAGTAGAAATTTACAAATTACTTATGTTACATGACTTACTATTTACATTAAAAGAGAACTGATAAAAATTAAGATAAAAAATAAAGCAGTCAGTTTGTTATTATGATTCGTCAGTGATGTTATGTAAATATTATTTTATACATTGGAACCAAAGTAAATGATAGGGGCCAGATGTACATTAATAAATATTACAACTATAGACATATTATGTAAACATTATGGCGTATGTTGACGGCTGAGTAATTGGTTTGGGATGGATGTGTATATATAAATATTACAACAGTGGGCATTTCATTGATTTTTTTTTACTTTAAATTGGAAAGCAGGTGAATGAAGTTTTGAAGAAAGGCTGCATTGGCTAACTCATTCTGTTCCTTGACGAGATTTTGTGGTGATTTGCTGTTATGTACATATATTTCAATCTCCTCAAGCAAATTCATAAAGCTACCTTCCTTAGCATGGTGCAATACTTGTACTTGGTCTTCAATGCTCTTTATTCCATGACTCTTAGTAGTTGTGTGCTTGGAAAATGTGGGTTTTGAAATGTTGTTCAAACGTGTGGCACATACATGCGCTTTGAACAGAGTGTCAATGCTTCTTACAGCTTGTCCTATATTGTAACAGGGGCAACAATGACAGCTGAATTTGTATATTCCAGATTTTTCGTATGGGGGATTGTTATTCTTTAAGTTGTGAACTGCTAACTGCTGGAGGTTGTTGTTTGTGTGGAATCTTACCTTTAAATGCAACCATTTTAGATTAGGCTTTACCGTGACTGTTATTGAAATTAAATGAAACAACAAGTTTACTATTACCAGTCACTGTTTATTTATTTCCACGACACGTTTCAAAAGTTTAAACCTCCATCATTAGGTGGATTTACATTTGTTAGTACGCCATTTGTGTGTGAGCTGTGTTGTTATAATTTGGAGGAACTTGTGGTACTTTCTGGTGGAGAAACAAAACACCATTTCAGAACATGGTTTTGGGTTTCTTCCGAGAAAAAACTAAACGTATATCTAAGGGTAAAAATAAATTAAGTAAAATAAAGTATCTCCTGTGGTGACAGGTTCCTTTCACTGTCGTAACACATCACATGTTCACTGTCATATTTTGTAAACAAATAGGGCGTCTGGAAACTATTAGGTGCAAGGATTGTGCAAGGATTATCACAAAGTATAAAGAATGTATATCATAACAATAGTATAAAGAATATACATAATTACAATATTATTTCAGAATAATTTTTAAACTATTTTGGAGATATTTGTCTTGAATAGTCGAATGCAAGCTTTGTAATAAACATTTAAGGTGGTATAGAAGTCCGATTTTGACAAGTTAATATAGCTAAAATTCACATTCGTTTGTGCAATCTGGTGACTTGTTGCAAACTTTAACTACAATAATTATGTTGGATGCAGTGGTAAAATTATACACAAATAGCAACTTTGGTTGGGATTAAGAGATAGATATGAAAGACTGGAGACAGAGGGAGAAGAAGGGATAGAGGAAATGAGAGGGAGGTGTCTTGCTATTATTTTATTTGTGTTCATAGCTAAAACGTTGGTTTCCCTGGAATTTAATTTTGCAGCATCACATGCAATAAGGCTTGTCTAGTTACTGGCATTTAGCATGGCTCTATGTTATGCTTTAGACCTTTGTTTATGAGAGCAAGTTCATTATTTGTAAAGCTTATGTTAGTTCAGTTAATATTTCTTTCATTAAAAGTGATTTCAGTTATGATGCGAGTTATTGGAGAGGGGGGGGGAGAGAGATTCCCTTTTTTCATTTACATTTTTTTCTTATACCCACATAATATTTTTTGATGTTCTTTTTCAGTGATATCCTCAATTTGTTGTAAGATGTAGAGCAAGAGACAGTAAGTAACAGCAGAAAATATATTGCACTACCTTTCTCAGGGAGAACAAGCAATCTATTTACAAACACAAACATTAAAATAAGCTTCCACACAAACAAAAATCTCCAGCAGTTAGCAGTTCACAACTTAGAAAATGACAAACCCTCATACAAAAAATTGGCATATGCAAACTCAGCTGTCAATGTTGCCCCTGTTACTATATAGGACAAACTAGAAGAAGCATTGAGACTCGGTTCAAAGAGCATACATATGTTATACGTTTGAACAACATTTCAGAATCCACTTTTGCCACGCAAAAAACAATCGTTGAATAAAGAGCATTAAGGACCATGTACATGTATTGCACCGTGCTGAGAAAGGTAGCTTTATGAATTTAGTTGAGGAGACTGAAATATATGTATTTAAAAGCAAATTACCACAAAATATCCTCAAGGAACAGATGGAGTTAGCCAATGTAGCTTTTCTTCAAAATTTCACTCACCTATTTTCCAATTTAAAGTTAAAAAAAAGAAAAATGAAACGTCGAGCCAACGGCCTTGCCGAAGTGGTAATACGGGTTCTCGTCAGGTCACTGAAGTAATGCACTGGCGGGTTGGGCTAGCACCCGGTTGAGTGAGCATCTGCCGATCGCTGTTGGCAAGCGGGGAGCACTCAGACCTTGTGAGGCAAACTGAGGAGCTATTTGACTGAGAAGTAGCGGCTGCGGTCTCGTAAACCGTCACACGGCTGTGAGAGCAGTGTGCTGACCACATGCCCCTCCATATCCGCATCCAATGACCCCTGTGAGTTGAGGATGACACGGTGGCCGCTCGGTACCGTTGTGCCTTCGTGGGCTGTTCGGGCGTAGTTTAGTTTCAATGAAATGTCCACTGTTGTAATATTTATATGTACACATTTTGTATTTGTACGTGTGTGTGTGTGTGTGTGTGTGTGTGTGTGTGTGTGTGTGTGAGTTGGCGGGTGTGTGGGCGTGTGTGTGTGTGTGTGTGTGTGTGTTTGTGTATGTTATGTTGGCATAAACATTTTGTTGTTGAAATTTTTGGAGCAATTTCAGACAGTGAACTAACATTATGATATTATATTTACATGTGGAAATACTTAATGGTGACGGTCAGTTCTGCCATGCACCAAGTGTAGGCCTAAAACTGGGCTGTCAAGCACTTGCTTACAATGTTACTTTTCGACATGTGTGTTTTGTAACAATTCAAACATGGAAATGTCGTTGGGATTCTTAATTTAACACTCCAAAACCGTGTTTTAGGCATCACTGTTAACCAATATACACTGCGCAACACCATTAGATGGTTACTTTTCTGAAACCCCGTATTTGTCTCCCATTGCGATGCAGAAGCTTGAAATTTGGTTCAGAGGTGCTTCGAAACTTCCTCTGCAGTGGTGCAAAAGCGTGGTGTCTCGTGACGCTTCTAACAACAAGGTGTCAACAAATACGAGAAAAAGGCCACAGCTCAGTAGTTCATGGGAGCTGTATGTTTGGTTGGTGATGACACATTGGTAAAAAAAATTCACCCCAGTTCTGTCCAGAACCACAGCGGCCGTGTCACGTGATGGGAAGGTCGCCGCAATCCCACAAACCCACGTTTCACTCCTTCGTTTGAAACCTTTGTGATTAAGGTTAGAACCGCGATGCCTAGCGTTGAAATCACTTGGGTTTCTTACGCTTGCGTGAGGAAAACGTTTGCTTCACTACACATGCCACAAGATGGGGCAAGAAATGTGGATTTAAAAAGCACAAACACTCCTGTATCCTATGTATCACTCTAAAATTTCGTCGAATTGGTTTGAATAGTCGCTAATGGTTCTACCTTGTACACAAAGGCAAAACGTAAGGTCATGTTACACTCTAAAGGGGCGAGATCATGTTCACTGGGTTTGCAGCCCCAGGGTATCGTTAGAAATGGGTTAAATCGTCCAGGAAGGTGTCAGCAGTGGCAAAATTTGTCAAGAAAGTCGTTGTGTTGTATATCGCACTTCAAACTATCGTTTCGAGTGCTAAGTGTGGGAAAGGGGTTGTTTCATTGACGTCCTTTACGCCACCTTGTGATCGGCAATGTGTTTTGCATGTTTTCCTCGGCCACCATTAAGAAATCCGGTGACTTTAATGCTTTGCTTTGTGGTACTGACATCCATTGCACAGGTGTCAAATGAAGGGAAGAAAGGCTGTGGCCACTTTCCAGCATCTGACACGTCCACTGTGGCATTGAGCACAGTTGCGGTGAAATGTGCTGCCAATGAGGCATCACTAACTTACGTAACGGCTCACAAGAACGTCTGAGATCTATCCTTTTTTGTCGACACCTTGCTGTTTGGAGCGTTTCTGAGATAGAGGATGACGTCACCGGGTGCCATACTTTTGCACCACTAAAGAGGTAGATCGTGGGCACCTTCGAGCCAAATTTTAAACTTCTACGTCGCAGTGGAAGACAATAACGTGGTTTCAAAGAAACGATTCTTTAACGGTGTTGCACAGCGTATATGTCTGGATGTAACATTGCAACACATGAGAAACTTTGCATTTTTTTCTGTTGATGACATATTTTTCTAGGTATTTTAGACGCTACATTAACTTTGCAACACATGACAAAGGTTATAGAACAATTTAGATGCGGAAAATATTTAAACTGATGATCCGTTGTGTCTTACACCGAGTAAGTTGAGAAACCTGCTTAATCTGCAAGTTTATGGCATAAACATTGTGTGTGTGTGTGTGTGTGTGTGTGTGTGTGTGTGTGTGTTCGTGTGCTTCAGACGTATTTCTGTGTGGGTATGCTGCAACATACACCATCTACGTAATACTTTGTATAAATACTTTTCAGTGTCACAAAAAAATCAGTATGCTAAGATACCCTTCACCGGGGCCAAAATGCCGCTTGATGCTACGTTGTGACTTCCTGTTTCGTTTTATCAGAGTATAAAGTTCTGGCATGATAGGCTGTTTTTCTTGAATGCCTACTAAAATACTAGGCTGTGACTTTATGCAGAGAGGTGGATTGTGAGGGGGAGAAATTCCATTATCTTAGTTCTTAATTTTTTTAAACTTTTCCACCACTTCTGCATTTTTACATTTTCTGTAAACGTCACATTCGATATTTTGGATTTCCCACAACTTACCATCTTTGGTTTTTGAATTTCCCACCACCAACAGCAACTGCAGCGCCACAACAGCAGTGCCGCCTACCGGCAGAAACTTGAACAGTGTTTTGGAATGCTGGTAGCCATAGTACTCGTGAGTGATTGTTCCAGACAGTTGACTTATCATGAAGCTCTGCATACACACATTCAGTGTAACGCTTCATCCAGAGACCGTGATATTTCTCAAAGGGTGACACAACTGACAGGTCTATGCAAGGAGATTTCCCTGTGATGAGCACAACGGATCCGCTACCCGCCAACAGTAGAACCCTCTTGGTCTTTCTAGCCCTCTGACCACTTCTAAACACAGCTTGCGCTTTTTTCTGTACCTCATCAGCGAGTTCCTTGGGTTGTTCGTACACATTTAAATATGGCCTCCAGATCAGCGAAGCTACTAGAGATATCTGGGCTAAAGCTAGCAAACTCGTAGCAGCTCTTGAACATTTTACCTGATTTCGCAGATTTTACAACTGTTGAGCTTATTCCTAACTTTACTGTTGCCGACTACGGGTCTCAACTGTTCTAATTCTGCTTGTGCAATGCGTATTAGGAAAGTCAGGTCCGATTAGGAGCGAAATGGAAACCATTGAGAAAATCCGATGTAACTTTGCACAAATATGTTGAGCAGTGTCTTTAGCGTGCCTGTCGATAGCTTCACGTCGCTCTTTTCAGTTCAGAGCGCAAAGTGATCATGTACAATTGCCTAAAACAACAGTGTCTCCTGCCAAGCATGTGGATCTGGTGAGAGATTTCTCCTGAAGCTATGCAGCCCACATAACATAAATGTTTGGCGGAAAGCACAGGCGGCTTCTTTCTATGACGAAGGTACTAGTAAGTTTGTACAACGCAACGGCAAATGTCTAAGTAGGAGAGGCGACTATTTAGAGAGGCAGCTGGAAGGTGTGGCTAATTGCTCCGAATAAAAAATTCTTAGTTTTCGCTGTGGTTTCCATTTCGAGACTGATCGGACCTTACTTTCTAAACAGCGCTCATACTACTGTCAGATCAGCGTTAAGTTTTACATCAGCTTCTCTTCCTCTATAATTAGAGCGATAGCCAACGACTACTACAGAGCCAAAGGCAAGCCACACCTCTTTCCTAGATGATTGCTTCACAGTACGCAGCACGAAAACAGCATAAGTGGTCTTCAAACATTTCTCACCACTCCGTGTGTTTCCACACTTTCCATCTCGATAATTTTTTGTGTAGGAAAATCATTTAGCTGTAGCTACCCAACTAAATATTGCGATTACGAGACGTTTTACTATTTTTTCTAATAAAAGCAGCTGACTTATGATACCAGCACGTAATTTTTGGAAGCAAACAGCATACCTGATACACAAACTTCAGCTAACTATCAGTAAATATTTTCCACGGAAAGTGATATTTCCTGTCCGCAATTTAACTGTCTCTACCTCAGATGCTGAGAATGAGTTAAGTTACGATCTCCATAAAAGCAAAAGAATAACCCTTTTAGTAAAATATAGTAACGCAATTTGAAATTTTTATTCTCTAAGTTGCTGAAAATCTTACAAGTTCTTTATTTCTATAAGAATACTGAGGTTAATACAATTTTGAAGTTGGCAGAGATGTAAAAGGATGAAGAAATTCTAAAGTAATAGAAACATGAAGACATTACTAGCTTTCCTGAGAAGGCATCAAGGAGAGAGGAAGAATGCGAATAACAATTTGACGCGGTTCACAATCTGATGCGAACCTTTCAAGTGGACAGCAGTTCGACCGTTTGCTTGAATGAAGTATCTATGACCTCAATGTACGTGCCGTAAAGTTGACTGTATTGTATGATTAAGTAACGTTGTAAGGTATGATTGGCTCGGAGGTGTCAACAGGTAAGTTCACCCACCAAATTGAAAGAGACTTTTCATTTTCGCTACAGTAGCACCTTTCCTTCGCAAAGTGTGAAAGTTATGGGTTAAGTGTATCGGTAGAGAGTAAATGACTGTAATAGTGTGTCTAATAGTGTGGTGTTATCTTTGCTCTTTGGTTTCCCCTCCAAACAAATAAATCTTTGGCCTTTCAATGTAATGAACGACTGTATAGCAAGAAAGAATCCTCTGAACTTCGATTTTAACTCCAAGGAAGTGGTGCACAATTTTGTGTTTGAGATTTGGCGATTTCAGTCGAAAATAAATTATGGTTACAAATAATTTAAGAATATCAAACTAATAACACATGCATAATTCTTTAGGCCCGTGAAATTATTTGCGGCAACTGTATTTTTGTGTGTTATTGTCATTACTTTACATACAAAAAAAAACAACAAAACGGAGTTTCTCTCTAGCAGGCTGTCCACGACAACTGACTACGACTGCTGTCTGACAAGACTCACTGCTGCCACTGATGTTTTTTACATTGTGGATTCAGAACGTGGAAGTATTATCTGTGATCGCTGCTAAGCGTAGGATCGCCTGGCGTGGTCTGAAGCGCGTATCTTTTTGCTGAGCCGACGTTTTTTCCACTCCAGAGCAGAGTCTTCGGGCGCAAGACATGTCTCCGATTACTTAAAAGGAATTCTACGTCTGGAGGGAGCATTAGCACATGCTACAAGGCTCTGAACCGGACGGATCTCCCTATCGCAACGCTACAAAAAGCGACCATCCTGGGACTAGTGTGCTATATTTAGACGCTAAGCTCTATCCTTCTGCTTTAGCACTCTACTTCTTTTACGGGTCATTAATATCAAAATGATACCATTTTACTACATTGATTGTCATTGGATGGATTAAGACATTCCTTTATTTTTGTTTTCGCTACTTTACTGTTACGATTGTGACTCCGTTTTCATCTGTTCCCAAAAGAACACACCAACCCAATAGTCGTAGATGGGTCATAGTCAATTCATTTCATGTCAGTTCCACTTATTGTCATAAATTTTACACCTATTCTCTTAAAACACTAAACAAGGTGTATATATTCAGTACTCAGAATAATAATGGCTCTAAACACTATGGCACTTAATATCTGAGGTCAGTCCCCTAGACTCAGAACTACTTAAACCTAACTAACCGGTTAACTTCAGGAGTGCTCGCCACTGTACACATTGCAGTATTGTTCTGTAGTTCTCCAGTCAAAGCCGAGGCAAACAGTTGATGGAAGCGAAACCCACAATGGCGTCGAATACAGCTTCGTGATATGAACGCGCAACATGCAGCGGTAATTTATAGTCGGCTGTGCCTGCATTGACTATCTTCTACATAATTTAAGCCACTTACTGAGTAATTCTATTTACATGTTCTAGAAAGTTCCTTTCCTCGTCTAGAAGGATGCCTAAATAACTGCAAACAATGCAGCTCATTTTATAGGGATCCCATCAATCTTCAAGGAGAGTTTTATGTCGGGAGAATGTCCTACCTTCAAAAGTATGTATGTGTTTTATGAACTATGATAGCCAGTTGTTTGCCCGTGCACCACTGTGCACCTGAACAAGCACACAATTCGTCTTTTCCTCAAATCACGCCCTTGAGTGCACAGATCCTACTATCAATATAAGGATGTTATCGGTATATGTAACCATATATAAAACAATGTACGCAACAGTATCTGCCTGTCTAATAGATATGGTACGGCTTAAATGCTAAGATTCCAGAACAATGGACCACTTATGGACCTTTGGGACAAGTCTTGGCAATTTTTTTTGATTACCTTAACTCTGCAAGCCGTTTGAATCTACATCCACCACAACAATCGACAAAACCTTGCGCAAACATTTGGGGATCCCGAGATCTCGGAGGCTGTCAGACATTAGAGTCCAAGAGCTCTCATTTGGCAAAAATTATAGTAAAAACACAGATTAATGCTGAGCGAAACTTCTCGCCAAACATCAAAGTTATATAATCGTGCTATATCCCACGCACTTAAACCATGAGAATCTGAGGCAGACATCTACATGCACATGCGGGGAAGAAGGTTCCCCAGAACACACTATCTTTTCCTGCCGACAATACACGAACAATAGACGTACACTACACTTAGACTATACAGATACAGACATAGATATACGAGTATACACAGCAATAAGAGACGAAGGACAATGTTCACAATTAAACGTATTGACAAACAGTAGTAAAAAACAACACATGAAGAGTACTTGCGGACACTACATAACAGACATGCCTAATTGCAGCATAACAACAATCTCCAGACGGTAGACAGCGAAACCCACAGTGACAGCGAAAACAGCGACAGTGAGGAGGAACAGGAGGAGAAAGCGGGTTTTGTGACAGTAAATAAGCGTAAGGTGCTGGCAATCTAGCCAAGAATCACCAGGATAAGCAAAGCTACACTCCTGGAAATTGAAATAAGAAAACCGTGAATTCATTGTCCCAGGAATGGGAAACTTTATTGACACATTCCTGGGGTCAGATACATCACATGATCACACTGACAGAACCACAGGCACATAGACACAGGCAACAGAGCATGCACAATGTCGGCACTAGTACAGTGTATATCCACCTTTCGCAGCAATGCAGGCTGCTATTCTCCCATGGAGACGTTCGTAGAGATGCTGGATGTAGTCCTGTGGAACGGCTTGCCATGCCATTTCTACCTGGCGCCTCAGTTGGACCAGCGTTCGTGCTGGACTTGTAGACCGCGTGAGACGACGCTTCATCCAGTCCCAAACATGCTCAATGGGGGACAGATCCGGAGATCTTGCTGGCCAGGGTAGTTGACTTACACCTTCTAGAGCACGTTGGGTGGCACGGGATACATGCGGACGTGCATTGTCCTGTTGGAACAGCAAGTTCCCTTGCCGGTCTAGGAATGGTAGAACGATGGGTTCGATGACGGTTTGGATGTACCGTGCACTATTCAGTGTCCCCTCGACGATCACCAGAGGTGTACGGCCAGTGTAGGAGATCGCTCCCCACACCATGATGCCGGGTGTTGGCCCTGTGTGCCTCGGTCGTATGCAGTCCTGATTGGGCGCTCACCTGCACGGTGCCAAACACGCATACGACCATCATTGGCACCAAGGCAGAAGCGACTCTCATCGCTGAAGACGACACGTCTCCATTCGTCCCTCCATTCACGCCTGTCGCGACACCACTGGAGGCGGGCTGCACCATGTTGGGGCGTGAGCGGAAGACGGCCTAACGGTGTGCGGGACCGTAGCTCAGCTTCATGGAGACGGTTGCGAATGGCCCTCGCCGATACCCCAGGAGCAACAGTGACCCTAATTTGCTGGGAAGTGGCGGTGCGGTCCCCTACGGCACTGCGTAGGATCGTACGGTCTTGGCGTGCATCCGTGCGTCGCTGCGGTCCGGTCCCAGGTCGACGGGCACGTGCACCTTCCGCCGACCACTGGCGACAACATCGATGTACTGTGGAGACCTCACGCCCCACGTGTTGAGCAATTCGGCGGTACGTCCACCCGGCCTCCCGCATGCCCACTATACGCCCTCGCTCAAAGTCCGTCAACTGCACATACGGTTCACGTCCACGCTGTCGCGGCATGCTACCAGTGTTAAAGACTGCGATGGAACTCTGAATGCCACGGCAAACTGGCTGACACTGATGGCGGCGGTGCACAAATGCTGCGCAGCTAGCGCCATTCGACGCCCAACACCACGGTTCCTGGTGTGTCCGCTGTGCCGTGCGTGTGATCATTGCTTGTACAGCCCTCTCGCAGTGTCCGGAGCAAGTATGGCGGGTCTGACACACCGGTGTCAATGTGTTCTTTTTTCCATTTCCACGAGTGTATTTCTCTGCTAACAACCATTTGTGTGTGTGTGTGTGTGTGTGTGTGTATGTGTGTTTGTGTGTGTGTTTGTGTTTGTGTGTTTCTGTGTATGTGTGGCCGGCGGTCAACGGCTCGAAGAAATCGTTCCGAGGTATTCACCGTCAGTCATATTCGATGACAGTACTAACAAATCTCTCCTGTATGCTATCATCTTTTTATATACTACTTACAAAGAACAAGATTTTCTTTGTATTTCAACCTTAAATTAATGTTATTTTGAAAAGCGTTATTGTTTGTAAATGTTGTAGATAAAACAAAAGAAATGAAAATTGAAAAATGATGAAAAACGAAAACTGTAAGATGCACGACCTGTTTTAAAAATTCTGGTAACAGGTCTATAATTTGGCAATAAATAAATAAAATAAATTAAAAATCGCAGGCACGTGGGATTCAAGTGCTGTACTCAAAAGTAAAAAGTTTGCTAATTTCCAATTAGATGTTAACGAATATCGTCTCCATGCAAAAATTGATGAATAGCCCTTAACGTAAAGAAGTGAAGTTCTGTACTTGAGGGAACGTCGCCGAAACAGTCAGTCGTCACAGGAGTGGCTCAAACAACAATAAACACTTGTTGTTGTTGTGGTCTTCGGTCCTAAGACAAGTCTGTTCAGCTCTCCACGCTAGTCTATCCTGGGAAAGCATTCTCATCTCTCTATATAAGGAGCGATCAAAACTTTTCCTTTAGAAGGTTATACAATCGAGAATCGGTATGTCAGTCAGGTACAATCGCCGTGAGCATTGGAGCAATCATCCCACAGATGAACCAGGTTGAAATACTTGGTTGATAAAACACTGTGTCCTGCTGGATGGAGAAGGCCAAAAGTGTCTGCTGCAGCCGGCCGGGGTGGCCGAGCGGTTCTAGGGGTTACAGTCTGGAACCGCGCGACCGCTACCTTAGAAGTTAAGTCCCATGGTGCTCAGAGCCATTTGAACCGTCTTTTGTCTGTTGCACATCCTCGCCCCACCAGTATCGTCGATATTTGGAGGTCTCTTCTGAGGAACCGAAGGCGTAACAATCACATGGAAAGGAATCAAGACTATAGGGCGGGTCCTCGAATGTCTCCCGCTTGAGCTAACTTCTGCGTTACGGCATTTGTGATATGGGGACATGGAACCAGCAGTACCCCCCTTGTGGCACCATTCCACAACGATGGTTTTCGACAGTGTGCTGTCCCGCGGACATTCTTCATTCTTCGATGGATGTCTTACGGTATTGGTCTTTTGGCAGCCAAGAAAAGAATAACAGCTCGTTGGTCCTGTATGAAAGCATTAGGTAATAACGTTGCCACAGCTTATGTTTCCGCAATAACCTCACGCACGTAAGAAACACAGGAACGCCAAGTAATCTCTTGCCTACATGTCGGTGATTATATACCAGCATCATAGCCACATTACGTTGTATATACTCTGCAGCAATGCTCTCAAATGGAGACTTTTTGATCGCCCCTTACATATTGTGGGATTGATAACTACCTTCATGTTGCTTTTGTACGGTCTGTATTAGGGAAAACATTTTATACTACTCTATAGCCTGTAGTAGAGAATGCCAAGTGAGAAAATCTGTGTAAGAAGGTTAGGATTAACAGCAGTAAGTGGCCGATAAAAAAAATCTACACATTGTTCGTCCCAGATCAGTATTAATTCTCAGATTAGTGTCCTGAATCACAACATAATTACACAATTTCTTGGTATGTATATATTCCTGCATTCAAGATAATGTGCTGTGCCTTGTCCATTTCTCAAACATGTATATTCGTGTGTCGACGTTTTTAAATTCGTTTCTGAAACAAAAGGGCAATATCAAATTGGATGATTGATTTATTCCAACAAATGTAGAAAGGTTTTCTGATCAAGTGTTGACCGACAATAGACGTTTCCTCACTTCTGAGAACTACAATAGATCTAAAATAGTTATACAAAACTCTTCGTAGATCTTCACACAAAGAGATTTCCGAAAGAAACTCTTAACGATTTCAAATTATTTGTCTTTTTGTGATTTCAGTTCCACCCTCCTGTACAGTTTTCCTTTACTCTAATTCACTTTATATCACTTTCATGTCATCTTATTGATATTTTCAGGTCGTTTTAGTGGCAATTTTCCAAGTACTTCAGGTTATATAAATGTGAGCACTGCGGTCACAGGACCTTTTTCATGTTCGTAAACCAAATGGATTGTCACTAGGAGCAGCTGCCCCCCACTGGCCGTCCGCTGCGGGTGCCCCTGCTTTGAACTGCTATACTGTTTTCTCTTTGTGGAGATTATTGGTATTAGTTACTACAGAACTTTTGGAGATGGTGCACTGACTGTGTTCAATGGACATATTCCGTTTCAGTGCTCGGATACCGGAATAGTATTAAAGAAGTTAAATAGCAACAGGTAATTTTTTATTATTTGTGAGTAGTGACAAGTTTAATCCTTACTCATAGATACAGAGCGGAGCTGGGGGACCATTATTTAAATCTATTTGATAGTGTAGCATAGTTTACAATTACTTCGGGTCTGTCAACGAGCTTTGCCGACTAAATCTAGTGCAGTACGTCATATACTGGTTTGCTTTCGGATGTCCATCAGAGTTTAACGCACAATATTTCGGATGCTGACCCAGACGTCCTCCTTAGTGTTTGCGCCTGAAGAAGGACGTCGATGCGTTGTGTATGAAAAGAGATCGAACACTCGGCTGAACACCCGAGTGCACACTAGTAGCAAGTCACACGGAGAACGTTTGAGACATCACAATACGTCACTCGGTTTGGCTCGCGCGCCATACAAAGCCTACAGTGCTATGGTTCTGGCCGCAGCCGTGGCTGAGTCTTAATTGCGACGCAAAGGAAGCTCCGAGCGAGGGAAGTTGCTATTACACAGAATCATCGTGCACATCAGATTTCGTCCGTGAGGCACACGAGGTGTTTTGAGTACTGAATGTTCAAATTCAGTCGCCAGGATACTGATCCAAGACCCTTTCCAAATTACATAAAGAGATTTGGCTGCTGCAACATACTGTGAGAGAAAGTTAAGACTTGGATTTCACTGCAGATATGGTATTTCGTTTTCACAATTGCAGTGGCGGCTTTGTAGTGAGCTAAACGACAATTCTTATTGAAAATAGTCGTTGCTCTTCCCAAGTTATCCACTGGAAGACTAGAGTTACTACCTGTATATGAAACAGTGAGTGAATAGTTCTTATTAAAACCATCCAGCTAGTACACTATCGCCTGCCAGTGTGGCCGAGCGGTTCTAGGCGCTTCAGCCCGGAACCGCGCTGCTGCTACGGTCGCAGGTTCGAATCCTGCCTCGGGCATGGATGGGTATGATGTCCTTAGGTTTAAGTAGTTCTAAGTCTAGGGGCTGATGACCTCAGATGTTAAGTCCCATAGTGCTTAGAGCCATTTGAACCATTAGTACACTATCTCGCTGTCGTAATCAGACAGGAAAAATGTTATGCCAACTGCTACATTGTGATTATTCTTGTGCTACAGCTTTTCGGCTTACCTAATCTTTGAGTAGATGCCATGCTGCAACTATTTCTTATACTTAAATATGCCTCACGTGAGTCCACTGTGGTTCCTGTTGACACTTATCTTGCAAACAAAATACTCTTTTACTGATTTGTGTCTAAAACTAATAGGCTGCAATTCATGTTTTAAGAAAGCATCTGCAATCTCATTAATGGAATGAAAGTAAAGTTTGCTTTCATTCTCTTTTATCATTCGAATTAATTAGCACACATTCGTGATGAACATGTTATCGTAAGTTTTTTAGTGATCAGTGCTCTTTCATTCTTGAAACTTTACAATTCTTTTCTCGTCTCTATAATCTCACAGGAGACAACACTATTCATTTCTCCAGTCAATAAAACATCAAAACATTCTTAATGATAGGAAAATAATACATCAGCATATCAAAGAATAATTATTGTTTTTATAGTTATATACATGCCATCGATTTTAAAAGGAAGTTGCTGGCGCTGCTCGGTTCTTCTCAACCGCTCATAGATGTCACTCTCTTCCACAGCTCATGTGTCTATTGAGTCCTTCTCAGTCCCAACAGATGGCAATATTCTCACCTGTCACAGAGTTTCTCTCTCACTATTTACATCGTTTGCGGCATGAAAGATGAAATGAAATCCATTTTAACTACAATTTCCACTTTACTTACTTATTTTAAAATATTTTACTTAAATTATATTCCATTCGTGCGCTGCAAGAAATTATCTACACTTCATGGGGTACAAAAAACATACTAGTCGTGGACAAAATTTGTACGAACATGTAAATACAAAAAGTATGATCTTACAACGCAAAGAACGTTGCAGTAAACCTCGCGAAAACCTGCAGAGAAAACGTCAAGAATATTAGACACATAACAGCATGCACAAGGGCATGCAAGTAGTAGTTATTTTTCCGAGCTCCATCCATTAATGGAACAGAAAGGAAACGTAATACATGGTAAAACAAAAAGTACCATCTGCCACACACTCCGACGGGAGTCGCGTTGGTGTGGACGTATCAACTTTCTCTTTCCTTCTTTGCCAACTCCTATACCGTTCTTTGGGGTCCACTGACTTCATGATCTGTAACGTCATTTGCGCCACCTGTCTGTGAATCGTATGAACTTTGTTCTCTGTGTTAGGGAATTTTAAATGTTTGTGCATCATGTGTCATGAGACATAGATTTTTGGAGCTGCCCGTATTTGCATGAACGAGTGTGGAGGACAGCCTGAACACTACACTCAGGCTGGTCTGTGTACTAGACCAACGATCGTCAATCCGCCGTGAAGGATGCGATCCCTGTGTGGCTCACCTCCCAGGCTCTCAAGCAAAGTGTGCTGCGCGTTAGTGGTATAAATCAACCTGCGGAAAAACGCTCCTATCGAAGCACAAAAAATGCCAGTGTATTCCTGTTCATTTAAAAGACTAAAATAAGTGGGACACCAGCTGCCTCATTCTTCCTTCCTCAACTACTTTAACAATTTTACCAAAACTTTTTCCATTCGGACACATTCAAGCTTTTTTTTTAACAACGTGCAACGCACCTCAAACTCCCTCAAGTTCCCGTGACTGTAACTAACTCACACCCACTAGTCCATCGCTGTGATTCGCTCATACCCCTCCACTCCCACCTGCCCTTTCTCACTCATTTACGCAGTCTAGCTCATTGTCAAATCTCTTTGCGTCTATCCGTGATTGTCTCCTTTGCCACAGCCCTTCGAGCTATCCTACCACTACGCCCTCTTCTCTCTGTCACTGTATTTCTCTTGCTCTTTCTCACTGCTATTATCTCGTTCCTTTCTTCCTACTGTTGTTGTGTCTTCTCACTGTCACTACCTCTCTCTTTCTCGTTGTCATTGTCATATACTCTGCCTCTCGATACCACTGGCTCTCATCCACTTCACTTTCTCTTTCTCTTTATTCCTCCCCCCCTCCCCACTCCCCACCCCTCGCACTGTCACTTTTTTCCTAGCACTGTTCTCTCACTGTCAACTACGCTCCACTGTCAATGTGTTCCGCTCCTTCTCTCACAGAGCCATCATCTCCTTTACTCTTTATGCAACACAACCACAGTCCTTTATCATCCAGTATTTGTTAATTTTCCGTCTCTTTCCAATTGCCATTGACTTCTTCTCTCTCAGCATAAAAAAGCGCGAATATGTTTACATTTCAAACTGTTTGGGAAAATCTTCAGTGGTGCTAAGACAGGTAGAATGAGGTGGATGGCATGCTGCTTTTCAGTCAGCATCCTTCGAATAAACAGGGACATATTTGCATTTTATGTGCTCTGATAGGAGCGCTGCTGCAGCAGTGCATGTAACTTATATGAAAAGGTGTATATTGGTCAGTAAAATTTAGGTAGTTTACTTATGTGAAACTGAAATAACGCAGAACTAATTTTACACTTCAGGTTGTATTTCACATGCAAATAAATTTTGCATGTGCTTCAATACTACAAAACTGGGTTCCCAGACGATAACGGAGACACTTTACAGCGCATTTCTCTGTGCTACGTCACTTTATAGAGTACATTTTCGCCTCACACCAGATTTTACATGTACGATTAGGGTAACTTTGAACCTCTTCATATAGGAGACGGCCAAAGACATCAAAATTTTCAAGGTTGTTCGAAATGGGGATCTTAAGGACACATCGTCAAAATTGTAGCCATTTGCTGTGCATAGCGGTCTCGGAGTCCGTAGCTGGGTTTCCAAGATGGATAAAGATTTCTGAAATCGAGAAGATGGCGCTACTAGATAAATGCCTAGAGAATATATCGTTAAATCTGTACGATTTATGCGGTTATTTATTATTTAGATATCGCCTCTTACCGGATTTTGTGTGTCAAAGTAGGATAACTTTGAACCTTTGTAACTTGGAAACAAATAAAGATAACAAGAAAATTTTCGAAGTTGTTCGCTATCGCGATCTTAGGGATATACTGTAAAAATTCAGCCATTTACTGTGCATATCCGTCTTGGAATACTCAGATGGGTTTTGGTCCGCTGGTGAGAACGAAAATATCGTAAAAAGCACTTTTTCTCGGGGTTTCCGAGGACTATTATTTATTTAGCGTATGGCTAGAGATAAAACATGTATCATGATTGAAATTTACACTTTTATGTCTACAGTTTTCGGAGTCGCGAGAGCAAAGTCACTAGGACTGCCATTATACTTTCTTATTCTATATTCGGTGGTGATGTGTTGGATCTTCTGTTGTATAGCAGCACAGTCACACTTAGGCGTTGAAGTTATGTTCCACTTGAAGTGAGAGGCTGCACAATTCCCATGGTTGGTTCGTATTCTGTTTAGTGTGGACCATTGTCAGCGCCGGAAGCTGAAACCAGGTGGTTGCATCTTCTTCACAGGAGGCATTTTTAGGCAGCATTTGTCGTTCAGTCTCTTCTGCCACTCAATGGTTGTTTGATAGTTGCTGTTCCCAAAGTTCATGCCATCTCTTGTAGGTATTGCTCACGTCCGTAGGTCTAACCTTAAAGTACCCTACACGTGACCCCCGGGTGGTGCTAAGGAAGCAGCAACGAATAGGCGATCAGACGTAAAGTCGCTTTTTACCTCCTGATCAAGATACAATGACATCACAAACGACCATAATTAAAGAAACAACCTCTTCCTAATGTGAGCAGTGATGCTGACAGTCTTAGCACATCGACAGGTGCAGCAAGCAGACGTTTTGATCGCCACAGGCGTTGTACTGGCTATTTCTGGTATAGAAGTGGCAACACTGATGGATCGTAACCGGAAATTTGTGGTAAGGTCTTATGGGACCAAATTGCTGAGGTCATCGGTCCCAAAGGTTAGACACTATTTAATCTAACTTAAACTAACTTACGCAAGGGACAACGCATACACCCAAGTCTGAGGGATGACTCGAACCTCCGACGGGATGAGGGGGGGGGGGGGGGGGGAGAGGGGGGAGGAGAGCCGCGTGTACTGTGACAGGACGCCTCAGACTGATGGAGCGAGATAGACAACCAACAGCCACAGTCAAAGTTCTTCCACGGGAGTCGTGGATTTGAGATTCTACATTATTGGTGAGGAGCTCGTATTAATGCCGTTTCAAATACAGCTAGGTAAACCACAAGTTATAGGAACAGATATAGAAGTAGGAAGTATTAATAGAAAATTGAAACAATGCGACAATCGATCATGTGGGAGATCTGGTAGCGCCGGATATTCCTTCGTATTATTCAGGAATGTAGGTGTGCATACATCGTGATACCTCCCGGTGACACATATTTTCGCCAGCGTAACGGGACCCTTAACCGATAAGGAAGGCTGTAGGATTTATCGCAGCTGATGCAACGTTAGGTCTAAAAAAGGAGCGCTTCTCGTTATCTCCTGCGTGGCAAACACGGTTGCAGATTTTTTTCGTCTTTCTCCCCTCATTTGCTGGCCGCCCGTGGCACGCTGTCCACAGGGCTGGAAGTGTTTGTGTTTGCCGAGGGCGGCAGTTGCTGCGGCTGAGCTGGTATTATCTTATCTCCAGCTGGGCGGCGGCGCGGACAGCGCGCGCTTTGTCCTGGAGTCTCCAGCGGGTCTTATCTGGCACCACCATACGCAACACCAGCCTCAACCCGTGGGTTGCGGGGCCTTACGGGGACACCACCCTCACTCCACCACTGCACTCATGGACTGCAGTTTGGGTCTCTGAAATTTAAGGTTGAGAAATCATAGGTGTAAAATTCCCCTTAATCTGTAATCACTGAACCTGATTGTCTTTCATATTTATTTCTTTATTTTTTTATTTGATTGTACTGAATGTACAGTCGTCTACATATTATGTGATTTCAAAATACAAACATAACACTTTATTTTCTTACTTACTCAATAGATCAGTTTCAACAAATGCATTACACGCCCACAAAGATTTCAGTAATACACGGTGTTTAAAAATGTATTGTCTATTCTTCGAGGAGGTACTACTGATCTAAACTAGAAGAGTAGTACCTGTAATTATACGTCCAGAAAAATACCTTTGAGGTATGAGCACGAAAAATGTTGCGTGAAGCATAACAGGCATTTAGTTGGGTCTTTAAGTGGACATAATGTAGAGTACGATGACCTACACCTGGTTTACTTAGTTGCGGGACTTGACAGGATTTAAACTGTAGTAGGACAGTAGAGATACACAACGTGGAGTGACACGTCGAATAGTTGAGGACACCAAGTGCTGTCCCAACCGTGCGATAAATGCTGATCATTGCTCAATTTCTTCGTCGAATGCTGAAAATGGAGGAGGCAGCTTCGCCCTCGCCCATGGTAGGGCGGTGACTGGATGGGATAATTTTACAGAAGAGCCTCCTGTTCGTGCTGAAGTTGCGGTAAGAAGAGCCGTAGCTGCGGTCTCTAGACGGCGGAGTAGGCTTGGTAGACTGGCCCTTCCATTCTGTATGATCAAGATTTCTTCTTCAGTTTCACTGAAGATAGGAATGTCATCAGCGAATCTTATCACTGATGCCCTTACATCCTAAGTTTTAGCCCCAGTTGTGAATGTTTCTTTTATTGCAGTGTGTAGAGCGAACACTAGAGGCGAAATAAGCCTCCTTGACTTGAGTTCTATTTAATATGAGGATTTCTCTCTAGTAATAGCGTTCTTTGAGCCGGTCGGTCGTCGCAACGGACGGCGTACATGTGGTCTTTCGACCGCAGCTGGCTTCTCTGTGTTTGTGCCCACATATTCGTCCATGTTGTTTCACAGTGACTGGTTTTAGTATTGTGAGTTGTTGATGGAATTGTTTTCCCAGATCCGTGTGTATCTTCTGGTTTTGAATGAGCAGTTATTTTAATGCTGTCTGCGTACTGGATTTGGTGAGGTGGCGACCGGAGATCACTTCAATTGGGGCGCAGCACCGAGCAGGTCCGTGCAGCATGGAGGCAAGCTGGGACCGCTGGCGGCTTGCTGCCACTGCAGGTTCAAGGAGGGGTAGCTGGGAGAGCGACGACTTCGTTGCACACTGAACCATGGACGTTTAAGTTGAGTGAAGAGTTAACTGCTAATGCAACCTCGACTATTCTGAGATCTCGACTTTGGTCTACTGGTTGTTGCCCCCAGGGCCTCTGGGCCTGAAGACAAGTGAAGTGTTACGAGGTGGTGAAATATTGCAGCCGTATTTCTCTATTTGTTATTCACCTATGAATTTAGTATTATTCTTATTAGTGAAGTGCAACCAGCGGTATTTTCTGACTTCTGGCCGCTAACACCCCAGTTACCTGCCCTGGAGGTTAGCATACTGTCCGACACGGCATGTAATTCGACAGTCTCTTGTATTGTACTGTGCATTTTTTTTCGGGGGGGGGGGGGGGATGCCTGATTCGTTCTAGTGTTTCCTTCTGCCTTGGGTGTTTTCTGAAGAGGTAGTGCTGTCTGTATCTTCGCCCTTGCTTAAAAATAGTCCATCATTGCACCGGTCATCGGACATTAAGCGGATTGCTTAGTCGGTCGGTTGGCGCTTAAGCTGCCCCTAGTTTGAGTTGTCATCGTGAGTACAGCTCTTGGTTGCCTGTCTCACCTTACCTTATGTTTGAATTACCTTCCCAGGCCAACCCTTGGAACACTTTCTGAGAACCGCTTGTCCAGATTCGTTAGATTGTGATGTTTGTTTTAAGGATATTTGTAATTTTCTAATTGTTGTTGGTGTGGTATTCGACCGAACAATAATTTCACTTCTTGGGTGATAAGGCCTTCAGCCATGTTACAATAAGATTTTGTTTTAAGCAAATTTTCTTTTAAAAGCAAGGTAATTTTTGAGGTGTGTCTGCTGTTTGGAATTGTTTTTCTGACTTCTATTTCAGGCCTTCAGCCGTTTGTTATTTGAAATTGTTTGTGGCCCTGATCCGAGTGATAATTTCACTTCTTTTATAATAAGGCCTTCAGTCGTGTTACAGATTGTTTTAAAACGAAGTATTTATCTTAATATGTGCTGTTTGGAATTGTTCTTCTGACTTCTAATTCAGGCCTTCAGCAGTTTTTGGTCTGAGGTTATTATTAATGGCCTTCAGCCTAAAATTGTGGAATTTTTTTTTGGATGATAAGGCCTTCAGCCGTCATACAGTCATTTATGTTTTTTAAGAGATTGTTTTAAAAATTTAATTTCTTTAAATAAAGTTTACGTATTTGTTGTGCATCCGAGAGTAACTGATTACGACCCCGTCCACCATCGTAACCTTATCCTGTCCCCATCCCGGGAAACCAGCTCTCATTCTTATTACTGCTTCTTCATTCTTAGACATACGTGGATTATTCCATAAATCATGACAATAATGGTCAACTTGCGACAATTTGAAAAAATGATCAAATGTGTGTGAAATCTTATGGGACTTAACTGCTAAGGTCATCAGTCCCTAAGCTTACACACTACTTAACCTAAATTATCCTAAGGACAAACACACACACCCATGCCCCAGGGAGGACTCAAACCTCCGCTGGGACCAGCCACAGAGTCCATGACTGAAGGACCTTAGACTGCTCGACGAACCCCACGCGGCTCACAGCCAAATATTCTACATGATGCAGTGAATTTCTTCTAGTTTTCTGTATGTCTATGTCTATGTGTGTGTTGTAGATGGCGGCCATAAACCTCACAAAGTACTCCTGCTGATAAATACATCTTTTGACTCTATCCTGGACGTACTGCACTGCTGATCCCCCAGTGGGTTTACAAATGTCATCTGCAACACATGCACAACCATACACACACAGAAAAATAGAACAAATGCTTTGTATCTGTAGAATATTTCGTTGCGAGTGACCACACATAACAATAATACGCACAAAGGATTGTTGCACTCCATCTAACACACAAAATAACGGAATGGGGATGATTATGTTCCATCATCATGGATCTTTAACAGTATAAAAGTAGGCACAATAGGCACACCAAGATGTCATTGTTTGTTGTTATTAATGCCGAATTTGGACAATGCTGTTACGAAATACCGGTAATATAACGTGCATCACACATGTTATGCTCTTTAGCAGGACGTTTAAATATGCTTACATCCTCTACAGAATCGCTTTGCAAAGAGTATTTCGCTATTATCAGGGATGTAGCAATGTCGAAAATAAGGTATAAGTGGTCGAAATCGAGATTTGGCGATTAGTAATATGCATGCATAGTCTCTATACGTATGTGTGTAGTGCTGCCAGCTGTTGGTGGTTGCATAACTTGCTAACTGCTCGCCTGTAAATTACACTGCTGGGGGTGTGGAAAAAATGGCTCTGAGCACTATGGGACTAAACATCTGAGGTCATCAGTCCCCTAGAACGTAGAACTGGCGGGGTTGTGAACTGCCTAGGTATGGGGAGGGGAAACTCTCACAGTCCAGGATGCTGTGTGCAGTCAACACACTGTCAACTAACGAATAACTTACTACAAGGATAAAATAAAGTCGGTCGGAGTGGCCGTGCGGTTCTAGGCGCTACAGTCTGGAACGGCGAAACCGCTACGGTCGCAGGTTCGAATCCTGCCTCGGGCATGGATGTGTGTGATGTCCTTAGGTTAGTTAGGTTTAATTAGTTCTAAGTTCTAGGCGACTGATGACCTCAGAAGTTAAGTCGCATAGTGCTCAGAGCCATTTGATAAAATAAATGCCTGAAACCTACAGATTGCTGATGTCCTGATGTGGTTGTGGGGGCATATCAGAGTTCGGCGATGTAAACATAAGTAGCGAAGCTCATTTGGTAAGCAATAAGAGCATATACTTATGGGGAAAAAGAATATCAGAGCAGTGCAGAAATCACCTTTGTACACATGTCAGCACCCCGTTGCAGATCCCTACATGATAGAGTGGATGTCAGACGAAAGTGTAGAACTGTGTCAGACTTTGAGTTTCCGTCAAGTGCATCACTACATGTGTCTTCAGACATGCTCTCTGATGTGCCATAGCAGTTTGCATTACAACCTATCTGAGGCGAGTTTTACTATCCTTTTCATGATCTCTCTACCCAAAATGCGTCCATGTGAATCATCATAAAGAGGGGAATTCTATGGATTTTTAAAACAGCAAGTGTATAGGACACGCAAATATCCTCATGTAAAATCAAACAACGCAAGGGCATGACTGCAATATAGCGATATACCTATGGTAAAATAGAAGAAGAAAGACATAAAATCAATAAAAATCGACTAACACATTGGTATAATTGCGACAGATTGGCGGAAAATACGTAAAATTGAAGGAAATGCGATTAAATATGTACAACTGCGAAAAAACGTGCAAAAATCACTTAAATTGACTGACAATACATAAAATTTGAGAAAAAGTACAATGAAATGCGGGGAACTGAGGAGGGTTGGAGGGGTACCAGTCACTCAAGACCGAGAAAAGCTTAAAAATCATACTCTGGTTGCATTCACTTTTAACCCTCCACCTCCCACTGTAAACTACGTGGGTTTTAGTAGCACACACTTCAACACAGGCGACATGTGTTTTACACAGAGACGCTATCTTAAACTGGGCAAAACATATGCATTCCGATCCAAACTGTGTTCTTACACATCCAGTCATATGAATTACGACTGGTTCTCACAAACAGTATTATTCCTTAAGTGTTAAAGAGAAGAATCACTGCATTTATCAGGGTGAAGCCATTCTCTAGAGCGTTCTGTAGGAGAGTGGGTTGATGCCACATATATCACCTTCAATAGTGTGAGGGAGGTGAACGCGAGATATGTGGTCTTAGTATAAAATTGCTCTGTTATCCTACACATGATCAAAACTAACATAAGACCAGGACTTCTTTGTGAAAGAGGAAAGCTACCAGAGTTGTGGTGATGCTACCATAAACACCAATAAGACTGTTACATCTCCTTTGTTTACTGAGTGTTTCACTTACTCCTTCATAAGAAGTTGCTGCTTCATCGTGTGCATTTTCCTGCAGTAGTGTGTGTGGTTCCTCAATGTATCAGCTATCACGAATTTCCAAGTCAGTTTTTCTTCACTCTATTTCCTAGTAAGACATAGCCGCTTCTCTCAGAACCGATGCTGCTACTATTACTAATCATATGCAGGACTGACATGGGGAATGTGATTGAGGATACAAACGTTTCCGACTTAAAAAGACATATAAAATCCATTAATTTTCTAATTGACAAAACAACAGTCTCCAGACTTGGTACTAGTTGGTTTATAAACAGCTCGAGCATTGGATATAGACTGATGATGCCTTCATAAGCTACTGGAATAGTGTAGAAAGAGGTAGTTCTATCATTTTAAAATTAGTCTCCATAGTGACTGGGGTAATGTACTTGTGGGTTGGTTGTATGTTTAGTGTTGACAAACATGTCCTCCATTAGAGTATTGAGAGTGCTGCATTCCACACAACTAATACTTCACAAACCATATGGCGCTAACAATATAGCATTTTTCGACACAAAACCGTTTAGTCATCAGAGTGTGTATTTATGCTCTATGCTCATTTCTCTCATGCCAGTACCTTCCTTGTACTGGCACTGGACAGTGGAATATAATGCTACACAGTTGATTGCATAGTTGATTTACATAAAATGTTTCAAACTCCATACATCTGGCCCTCCATCATGTATGAACTACACATTTCTTCTTAACCGTATGTTATACCAACGCAACACTCTCATGTCTACCATACACCAACAAAATGGGCGACCATCTTCATCACGCATGCATCTTGGGAGATATTGTGCTTTTGGATAGGTGCTGTGGGTAAGATTAGTGTTGTAGGAATGATTGGTCAAGGACAATGTGGGAGGGATATATCAATCTCTGATTTTATCCTACGAATGCGACGATACTCTGTGGCGCCCATGCACACAGGGAAAGATGGCCACTCGTAATCGGAAATTCTGCACTATGAGCTATGCACTGAAACACGTAGATAACCTCTTTGCGTCGGTATAGGACGGTGTCTAATATACTTTGTGTATATGGTTGAATGAATGTACTGCACAGTTATCTGTCCGTGTATCTACTACCTCGTGTTGCAGGGGAATCCTTCGTTTGGCACTGGCCTTACACACTTTACACAGTTCGTGGGGCTATGACAACATGTTCTCATTTCCACCGAGGAGTTAAAACATGGTTCTATTGCATTAACTCAGCTCGTCTTGTTTCTCCACAGGATGCAGAAGGTCATAGATATAGCTGCAGGGAGAGCGGGGCAGTGACTGAGGAGCAGTTATAAGAGGCAGAGGATCTGTCTAAAAAACAGCTCTGGAGTTTTTGTTGTATGGGGTCCTCAGCAGATAGGTTCGAAAAAAGTGACTCGTTTTGAGATATGAGAGTGGCACAAAAATGATTCACCAGTGCTGTAATCATTAAAAGATGTCTCTACAGGATCCAACACACGTAAGTGGTTGAATGGATAAACCTGATTCCGAATTCCTACCAGAAAGTGTTGCGGTATCAGCGACCTGTATGTGCTTGTAGAGTCCAGACCGCTTTTTATGAGGGTAACAGTAAAATACTTGTTATCATCATGTTTTTAATAGCACTGTCCGTACACCAAATGTATGTTGTGGGCTGTAGAACCCCCTGTGGTCAGTTTCAAATGTCGTTTCTCAATAATGCTCCTCGAAAAGAACATCGTTTTCCCTCCATGGATTCCTATTTGACCTACCTAGTTTCTGTAATCTGACTGCTGAAACAAAAAAAAAAAAATTGCTCGCCATGTGAAGTGACTCTCATGACCAATTTAATTAATTAGCCTGTCAATTTGGTAACAATGATATGCCACCTGGCGAGTGGAGGAGATGGCTAGGGCACCACAGAATGTTTCTTCACAGGCTCTCACGATTCGTTTCATAAATGCTACTACAATATAGCATCACATTGGTAAAAGGGGACCTGCCATAGAGTATAACACAGCTACATTCTCTTTAATTATAACTTGTTGTTGTCGAAAGTAAAATGATAGTGTTTTTTTTCTGACATGTGAGGCAATGGCATGAAAGATTGTATTTTCTAATGTTACTTCAAGTGTCTGACATGTTTGCAGTACACGCATGCATGACAGCTTATTTACAGACATTGTATATAAGAGACACTCTCAGGTCATGTAATTTGTCCACCAAGCTGAAAGAAATTGCTTAATATAGATGTTTTTTTCAGGAGTTTAAATTCTCGTGTTTTCATTAGCCTGATAACGGTTTCGAAATAACGAGGACATACAGCGGTGATCAGTAATTTTCGCTGCAAAATACTCAAAGTTTATTCTTTCCTGATTTTATGCCATGCTCCGACCAGGGGCGGCCTATGGGGGCTGCGTCACTATATTTTAGACGATCATGTTGCACTTGGGGTTGTCATCCTTTTATTTCCTATTGTTTAGTTGACTATACATGCTATTGTATTGACGAAGGAGTGTCGCCTCAATGCGGTTAGCGACTGCAGCGAAGTAGGAAGGGCGGTAGAGCGCAAAACACGGCAGAGCAGCTAGCCTTTTGAAAAAAACCTCTTTCTTCCCCTTGGGAGGATGGATGGAGCGAGGAAGGGAGGGAAGAAATGATGGGAGGTAAGAGAGGCTCGATTTTCGGCAGATTGTGAGCGCCTCTTGAGGAGAATGCACATTCAACTACAACCCCCTTTGGAGTCTTTTGGGATGCCGATTTTCCCCAGTACATGCATTGCATTATGACCCATTAAATACATGTGCTGTTTTCTTTCATGACAATTTTGAGGTGGAATTAGAACTGTGATGCATTTTTCCATCAGTTGTGGTAGTTTGTATTGGCTTTGGTTACCTGAGCCGCAGCTGGTGTTTGAGCAGGTGTCTGTAGAGAACTCTCACATCAAACAACGATAGATACTGTCCTCAGCTGTGTGCTTTCAGGAATTACACATTTTGAACTCCTCTCTGTCCAACACCAGCATCTCATCAGTTGAACATATGAGGGTTGGAACTTAAATAGTGGCAACTATTTTTTCACAACCGATACAAAACCGTTACATGTTTGCACCTGTTACTGGCGTTCAAAGTAGTCACGAGCGTTGTGGAACCCGTTACCAGCGATGTGGAATGCATAGCATACCGTTAGCAGAGCCTGTTCTGTTGATGGTGCAAATGGAATGGTCTACTGCCCGTCGAATCTCTGGAATATTTCTGAAGCGAAAGCCACTAAGTGGTTCCTTTATCTTCGGAACAAAATCAAAGTCACAAGGACTTAAGTCCAGGGAGTATGGTGAATGGTACAATACTTCCCAGTCCCGTCGACCGAAACGTGCGTTGTCGTGCGAAATGGTAGGTGGGTTGCACAGTAAATGTCGCCGCTTCTTTCGCAAAGCTGATCGCAGGTGATGCTCCAAAAATGAACAGTAATACTGCGCACTGATGGTCTGCCATGGAGGAACGTAATGCTTTAGGATAGCAGCATCAAAGTCATACGTAAGAATCACCATAAATTTCACCATACTGCGGCTCTGACACACTTTCGACTTTTGCGGCGACCCATAATGACGGCATTCGTTGGACTGGCGTTTCAGTTTTTGCTTGTATGATGTGGACCATGTCTCATCCACTGTTACTATATGGTGTAAGAAAGCCTCTCCGTTCTCATAGCGCTCCAAGTGCATCTGAGCAGTGTCGTAATGCATCCATTTCTGCATTTTCATCAAGTCATGCAGAACCCATCGTGATGCAATTTTTTGCATGCCCAGGCATTCCTTCAGGATGCGAAGCACAGTCGTATGTGTTAATCCGGTTTTGTATGTGAGCTCACGAATCGTATGGTGTTGATCACTGTCCACTAACTCAGCAACAGAGTGCACTGCTTCTTCAGAGGCAATAGGAGGACCTGCCGAATGCATTCTGCCACAGTTTGCCGACCTTCGTTGAAGGCTTTCACCCAACAAGCCACTGTTATGTACAGCAATGCCGAGTCCCTGCGCACTTCTTGATGACTTTGATGACACTGTTGTGCTGTACGACCTCTAGCACAATCAATCTTGCTTCAACTCCGTTGTTACTGTTTCGAAAACATGGTGACACTGTTGCGTTAGACCGCTCGCTCATAAGTGTTTCCCTCGATTGTGCGCATGCTGGTGACCTGGGACAGGCGAGTCCATTTGCTCAGAGGTAAGGTAGGTACGTCAACAACGTGTGCTATCAGCGTCAATAGTACATTCCATTGCATAGTTTTTTTGTGGTTTTAGGGCGCATAATTACAGCAGCGTTGCCACTATTGAAGTAACAACGTATGTATTTCCCACCAAAAGAAATACCTTACACCCCTGCCTTTTTACTGCCAGCTTTTAGGTGAAGGGTAGAGTCTGAGCGTGTCTGTTACTAGTTCTGAGAGGTATTGTGAAATATTTTCCCAATAGGATAACACCAGTTGTATGGTTACGTCAACTTTTTGGCTGTATTCCGATTTTAGGCTATCCCTGTATAGCACTAAGCAGATAGTTACGTTATTAGGTCCAATCTTTATGATCAGTTATGTAATTAATGTCAATCTTTTCATCAGGTTTCCAATCAAAATAAAAAAAAAAAAAACACTAACCCAACCTTCATGTGCTGTATCTGGACAGTTAGCACCAGAGTTCGAGTCACAGGGAGGGTACCACCAGTTTTAGTTAGTCCTCGGGTGTTGGGTGGGGTGGGATGTGAAAACAAGTCCTGCCAAAGTTCGAAATTCTGACCAATACCATAGGCTTCGTAAGGGGGAGAGGTGGGGGCTGAGGGGGCTGGGGCCAACGTGCAGGGTTTGTTAAACACATGACGTCATCTCAGGAGTGGGCGTGGTCGAGGGTGGGGGTGGGTGTGGTTGGGGAATGAATTGATCCATTTAATTTGCATATCAGTTTGATATCAAAATTGGTGTCATAACCCCTTTACCCTACTACTAAGGGCTACATCAAACAAGTCAGAATGCTGAAGAAACGCTAACCACTTAAAATGGGCACTAAAACATTACTGTAAATTTAGTACATCAATTATCTCAAAAAATATTTGCTCTTTCCCGCAAGCATACTCCAAGTCTTGAGGACATTGTCGAAACAAAGCTATATACTAGAAGTTTTCCTGAGGCTATACATTCAAACTTGAGTATTCTGTTGAACGATGTTATTAAGGTATTACTTTATCATTTGTCTCAGATCCTCCTGTTTGCAAGAAATCACATATAACGTTCTACCATTAAGTTAAAGAGTTACTTTTAAATTAACACAGCATACACGTAAAGTTTTGAGCTATTGTTGTCAAGAAGCAGGAGGTTTACTGTAGGTCTGTGCCACACATTGCATGATACCCTTATTTCCGCAGCGTCGCTAACAGTAGCGCCAAACAAAATTTGTACCTTAGTTTTATCTTGCTGTAACTCATTTGTCAATAAAATATACGAAAAAATATAAATAGTGACAGAGACTACCTTTAATTTAAAATGACGGGGTCACATACTGAGCAGTACCGCTGATACTGCATTCCCTCTGATTCTAGCTGTGTGGAAATTCGAAATGAAAAGTCAGGCGTTAACAAAAAGTATGCGGATGGATGGGCATAAAACCACAGAACTTAAAACACGCGCGCAAATTTACAGTTTCATCTTACTAACTTTCAGATATGCTACATGTTCAATAAATCTGCCATATGAAAATATGACAGTTGCCACTCAAGCTGAACTACGTAATCCCATCTTAACTACATCCTAACGAGAAGTTCCATATGAATAAAACGGTCATAAGGAACGTTTTCAAATAGTTGAATTGAATTCCTCATCGTAACAACCACATTTACATAACTCATGGGGTGTCATAAAACACAGAGTGTATCTGATAGCGAGATATGTAAATTGAGATTTCCGATAGATTCGTCAGCAGTACCCAAGGAGATACTCGCCATAATTCCCTTCTTTTTGGTTAATACATACTAAACTACCCTAACCTAAAAATGCACTAGTTCATATCGCTGACTAAACTCGAGCGAGGATCGGATCCTATTCTACACTTTAATGAATGTGTCATAAGACATTATAATTACACATTATTCTATATGTCACGTATGTTCCGTTTCAGTTTTAACATTAATAACTTACAACTGGCTCTAGGACTACCGATATGCGAACTGAAGCTGTAACTCACAAAATTACAATCGTGCGCCAAATATCTCTTGGTGCAGACTGTATTTTTTTAAGCACTATTTCATAAATCAGAACGTCAAACATTTCCGACAGCTCATTCAGACGATGAAACGAAAGACATTTAGTGCTTACCTCGACAAATAATAAGAGCCCTCACCGGCAACGCTAACAGAATTCGTCAGTAAGCTCACCATCCGTTCAGTATTTGCCTCAGACCGTCGCTCGGTAACGATACATCTCGCGTCCCGTCATCTCTCATTGTTGAAGACTTCGCTTGTCTCCGACATTTAGCGGAGGATACGGGACGCTAGCGATGGCAGCTATCTTGCAACTCTAACATAGATGACTGCTGTTGTGGTTAAGAACGACAGTGAAATGAGCAATTTGCTACCAACCTCTGTACGACGACCATAGCTAACGCTCACAGTGTGGCTTACGTGTTTCTGTCTTTGCGAACAGAACTTCTTATCCGAATGGAGAACAAATCAGAAGTCTTCAGGTTCTCCCGCTTGAACAACTGACAAGGTGTATATGCTGAATGTGATACGAATGGGGAGCGGTTTTATCGATTTTCTTTCCTATTTCGTTTTCATACTGAGCGAGAGAAAAATGACTGTACGCGCACTAATTTCTCGTGCCTTATTCTCACGAGCGTTACGCGAAAATCTTTGTTGCTAGCGTAATGGTTGCACAATCTTCTACGAATACAGGTTTTCGTAATTTAACGAACATGCTTTCGCGAGATCTACGTCGCCCTTCTTCAAAGGATCCCCATTTGCGTTCCCCGGAAATTTCTGGTGTAACATCGTAACACCGACCTTAAAAGATTCTAGTACCACTTTCAGTGACTTTTACCAAGCCCACTTGTTAAGGATTCAAAATACTGGCACGATATTTTAGAAATGGTATCGGTAGTTTCTAATACGCGATTTCTTTTACAGATGTATTGCACTTTCTAAGAACCATTCCAATAAAAGTAAGTTTTTCATTCGTCATCCTTGTTAGCGATTTCACGTTATTATCGCATTTCATATCATGTCTTAGTATCATCCCTAAATGCTTGTGTGATGTGCTCAACATGTTAACCAACAATCTTACAGTGAGATATTATGCGGTTCTTTATGTTTGTTATTTTTGAGTAAGATCTTTCTTTCTAGAAGAAATCATCATTTATTAAACAAATTACACGTAATACAGAAGGTACCTGATTTCAACATCAGTTACAGCCAAAAATTTTTATTTAGAAACGAAGTCCTGAAGTGTATTGACAGCTGCCTCTGCAAGACACAATCCTGAGGGGTGGGTGGAAGTATGGAGGAGTGGGGGAGGGCGCGTGAGGGGGGGATGTGGTTAAGATTCTAGACTCAGTGAGAGGCAACAGTTTGTAAACCGAAAGAAGCAGTAACGCCCGATCGTCGCGTATTTAGCCTGCGACATTGCAGTGATTATTAGGTGCTTTTTTAATAGTGGTATCGTTACAGTTTGATGATAATTTGAAGCATTTTCCCTGACGCTTTTTGATATTTTCTTCGGTTCTTATTTCACGATGTTCATCTTCAAGGTAGGAGCTGCGTAGGGGTTTCACATTATATGCCGGTAGTTCAGAGTTCGTCGACTGCATGTACCTGCATTGTTTTTAAGTGAGTGCTTATTGGGGCTCCTCAGGATAAATAAGTTCCTTCACGCAGATGTAATTTCGGTCCGTTCGTCCAACCATTGTCAGTTTGCGACGCAGTTTGCAGGTATTGCAGCGGCGTTTTCACATGCGAACCTGTAAGTGAGAGAATCCAACAGCCAACAAATCCCGTGTGCTGATGAGTGAGAGGAAAGAATTTTCTTCAGTTTCTCGTTTTTCGGTATTTTGCCGTTTACTGTGAGGTACCATTGTGATATGTCTTAAGAATGATAGTAGACTTGGACTGCGAACGTATCTCCAGATGATATTCCACTTCAACAATGGTCATTTCTCTTATACAATATTTCTATTACTGGCTTCCTTCGAGAATTCACGTTTTCTTGCAGTTGCTCTGGTGCTTGAGAGAATTTGAAATATATAATGCCACCATCTAAAAAGAACCACTGAAGACATAAAGAATGTGGGACAAAGTAACGGATCGAAAGAAAGAAAACTGAAATGTCGGTAATATCATTCTGCAGTAGTAAGTACACTCATCTATGGTGCGTAAGTAACTAAAAAGTAAGAAGGGACCCCGGTGGCCTACACCTGAATGGCACCAAGTAGTACAGACGATTGTGCCTTCAACGTGCCAAAGTCTGAGAGTTAAATCGAAGAGTAATTGAAAATTCTAATTTTACACGAAATATTGTTAGTGTATTGAATGGCTTGGCTCCGTGTTTTCACGACCGTCAAAGGTTCCAACATTTCAAGAGCGCTAATTTTGGTTTAAATAGATATCGTCTATGCAGGTTATTCACGTTAATACAACGCGATTCATCTACATTTCTACTTGGGAACACGTCAACAACATATTAATTAGGTTAATGGTAATAAATAAGACGTGAACGAAAACAAGTAATTATTTTCACTTACGAGGACCTTACAATGACGCATATAACTTAACGGACCAAGGTCAGGAGAAGAAAAAATAACTAAAACAGTAACAAAAGAAAAATATCGAACAAGTAATAGAGATTACTTCACAAAGATATCGTAATTTCGATTTATTCTCCCAAATTTTAAAACGCTATGGCTTCATGTTTTACATATAAGAGTCTATTCTATATTACCAGTGCCACAGTGCACGATTAGATCATTATATTCAGAAAGAAATAGTTTTTCTAACACATAAAAAATCCATAAAAAATACAAATATATTGGTATATCTTACGGCAATGTTTCGGATTATACAACACAGTTTACAAACCCACTGCCTCTAAATGAACCTTGCTTTAATCCACTCATTTCACATCCTGTCATTCTCGCTGTGTGGTTGTTCAAATGTGTGTGAAATCTTATGGGACTTAGCTGCTAAGGTCATCAGCCCTTAAGCTTACACACTACGTAACCTAAATTATCCTAAGGACAAACACAAACACCCATGCCCGAGGGAGGACTCGAACCTCCGCCGGGACCAGCCGCACAGTCCATGACTGCAGCACCTTAAACCGCTCGGCTAATCTCGCGCGGCCGCTGTGTGGTGAAGAAGCCAGAAGTAAAGCATCCGTTTCCGTCAAACAGTATGTGCATTTAGCAGGTGGAAAAGTTTTTCTCTTTTCGCGTCTTTTTATCTTTTTAACTGGTTTCGGGCAAAACCTATTTGACCAGAGGGAATTATGTCCCATAAGATAGGAAATGGATATTTGTCGGAAATAGCACCAAATATATAACAAAGTGTATTATATAGAACCAAATATCATAATTACAAGAGAACAATTGTCTGAGATTGTTAGTCTAAAATGTGCATTACTCTGACTTCATCGTTGCACTAAGAGATTCATATTAAGAGCATTTTCTCTGGTGTTTTGGCAGATATGTGCAGCATTTGCTGAACCGGCCGGTGTGGCCGTGTGGTTCTAAGCGCTTCAGTCTGGAACCGCTTGACCGCTACGGTCGCAGGTTTGAATCCTGCCTCGGGCATGGATGTGTGATGTCCTTAGGTTAGTTAGATTTAAGTAGTTCTAAGTTCTAGGGGACTGATGACCACAGATGTCAAGTCCCATAGTGCTCAGAGCCATTTTGAACGAACATCTGCGGAAACACCACAGAAAATGTGCCTGACGTACTGTAGAACAGACACCCTGTGTAAGTAGGCTGTTTAGGTTTTTTTATTGGTAACGCCACGTAGCGCTCTGTATGAAGATCACTGACTGTGCTGTGTGCAGGCTGTGGCTGGTTGGCATTGTTGTAATACTCGCCATTGTAGCGTTGGGTATATGGATGTGAACAGCGTGTAGCGTTGCGCAGTTGGAGGTGAGCCGCCAGCAGTGGTGGACGTGGGGAGAGAGATGGCGGAGTTTTGTAATTTGTAAGACTGGATGTCATGAACTGCTATATATATTATGACTATTAAGGTAAATACATTGTTTGTTCTCTATCAAAATCTTTCATTTGCTAACTATGCCTGTCAGTAGTTAGTGCCTTCAGTAGTCTGAATCTTTTATTTAGCTGGCAGTAGTGGCGCTCGCTGTATTGCAGTAGTTCGAGTAACCAAGATTTTTGTGAGGTAAGCGATTTGTGAAACGTATAGGTTAATGTTAGTCAGGGCCATTCTTTTGTAGAGATTTTTGTAAGTCAGATTGCGTTGCGCTAAAAATATTGTGTGTAAGTTTAAGCACATTCGTGTATAATTGTTCAAAGGAGACTTTCACCTGTATATTACCTGACAAAAACAGTAAAGAAGCCAGAAGGAGAGAAGAACTACAATGAAATTTCACGCACTGAGAGGGAACGTGATGTTATTTCAGTGATTTCAGCAGTGAGTCAAATGTATAGAAGAACATGGAAGTGTGAGCCTATTGTTGACATGACGATGCACCGCCTTTCGCCTGGATGCACGAACCAATTCGATTCAGTAGTGCGTGTCGTCCACTGAGGCAAGCTAGAGCACAACGATTGTGACTGGTCTCTTTTATCCTGGAAACTGGCAGCGGGACGGAGTTGTCCAAACTGGTCCCACACACATTCTAGTGCGAACAGATCTGGTGGCCTCGGTGGCCATGGGAATACCTCACAATCACGCAGAAAGTGCATAGTGTCTCATGTGCGATCGAGCATTGTACTGTGGAAAAGTGTCACTACGATACATTCACATGAGAGGTAACGCATGAGGACGCAGAGCGTCTGTGACGTACTGTTTTGCCATCAGAAATCTCTGTCACTATCAGCAATGATGAAGTCATACCCGAAGGTTCCCCACACAATGACGCCAGGGGTAATACTGCAGTGCATCTCTAAAACATTGGAAGAATGTGATCTCTTCACAGCTCGTCGCTATACTCTATGCTCTCTCCAGTGCTGTGCAGGACCGCGAATCGTCGTTGAACACAATGTGATGCATTTCATCTACTGTTCTTGCTTCCCGGTCACGGCGCCATTCCAAACGCAGCCATTTGCGTTGTCATGTTAACGGCAGATCATGCATGGAACGGTAATTCTCTAGTCCATCTCCTCCTAGCCGATTATTTGTTCTAGGGTGGCAGGTGTAGATGGTGAAGTGGTTATGATGCGCTTGCCACACAATACGGCAATCGTCCCTTCTTGCGATCAAACGTGATCGATCACACCTATGGCGACGAGTTCGCCAGGACTCACATTCCCATGCAGTCCAACAACAGGCTACTGTCACACCCGAATGCCACACAAATATGGATATTGCACGATTCGTTCAGCGGCCAAGATGAAGACACACAATGTAGCCACCGTCAAACTCAGCCTGGTGGCGATATCGTAGTCCACATAAGTGTTCCGCATTTCCATGAGCTTCACTGTCATTACTCAACAACTGACACTGTTCACGCCCCTTATGTACCCTACTCAAAACAGGCGGTTCACTATTGACGAGCTGCATCAGAAACTTCCACAAGTTTCAACATCAGCAGCTTTTGAGATTGTTACTGATAAACTTCACTACAAAAAAATGTCTGCAAGATGAGTATCGAAAATGTTAACAGGAGGAAACAAAACAAAGCGAACAGCATGTTGTTGTCCTATTTGGAGCGCTATCACAAGGATGGTAACGAGTTCTTGAGTCACGTTGTGACCGGTGATGAAACGTGGATTGTATTCACTTCAGAGAATAAACATCAATCCAGTGAGTGGCATCATCAGGACCTAAATCCTGTGGCGGATTATGAACACAAGCTAGGGTGTTGCCGACGGTTTCTGCTACGTATTGCACGAGACCCTGACTTCTCCGCCATCGTGTTGTTTAACGGAAAGTGCACCCTCCATCGGGATAGTTTTTACAACACTCGAAACCTTCATTACTGGGCGCCGGCCGCGATGGTCTCGCGGTTCTAGGCACGCAGTCCGGAACCGTGCGACTGCTACGGTCGCAGGTTCGAATCCTGCTTCGGGCATGGATGTGTGTGGTGTCCTTAGGTTAGTTAGGTTTAAGTAGTTCTAAGTTCTAGGGGACTGATGACCACAGCAGTTGAGTCCCATAGTGCTCAGAGCCATTTGAACCATTTCTTCATTACTGGGCATCGGGGAATCCTCGCGTCATGTAAGTACACGGACACCAGGAACGATTTTCGCTCAATATTTGGGCAGGTATTGTGGGTGACCAGCTGACTGGGCCGGTCCGTCTACCTCCTCGACTTACCGCGGCAAATTACGTTCACTTTTTGCAAGAAATTCTACCTGGCCTGCTGGAAGATATTGCACTGGACATACGGCTACGCATGATGGTTGCAGCATGATTGGGCGCCTGTACATAACAGTCGTGCTGTGCGCTGATATTTAAATTAACTCTTCGACGGCCGGGTAATTGGCCGAAGTGCTCGTACGTCATAGTCCCCGCGATCACCAGATCTCACGCCACTCGATTTCTTCTTGTGGGGCCTCTTCAACGTTCTAGTTGACCCACTCAGACGCGAGCCACCTAGAAACGGAAAGGAATTGATGGATCGCATTCAACATGTCGCCAATCACATCAGGGCAATGCTAGGATTCTTTTAAAGCGTTCGGTTTCACACCTTTTGACGTTACCAAGCTTGTGCTACGCCGGAGGGTCGCCAGTTCGAGCACCTGCTTTCAGTAAATAATGTCCTAGCTACAAAAAAGCCTTACCTCATCAACTTATTGTGTCAAGTCTTCGTTAATGAGAGTAGGCCGTCCAGATCGTTCTTCATCACGAATATTTGTCTATCCTTCATTAAACAGCCCACACCTTTTGCGCACATTTCCATTATTCTTAACACTTGCACCATAAACTTCAATAAACTGCCGGTGAATATCAGCAGGACGACCTTATTTTCCATTTAAGACCAGAATAAGCGAGCACTTCACAATCGGCGGGATTACTGATTGACATGGTGACAAACGAAGTAGTGTAACCGTACAAGCAACAGTGACAGCGTCATGAAACGTATTGGCTGCGTAATGAGAGGAATGGCCGACCGTGAACGGACGTCGCGTGAGACAAGGCGAGGACACGATGTGCTATGCTTACTTTAAAAATGTGCTTCGTTTCTTCATAGACATGCACACCATAGGCGGATATGCAAATGATTAGAGTTCCAGTCTCTGTGACAAGTTGAACGATCACTATGGCACATTAATGTTGTTAGTGTTTAGTGTTGTGATCTGGCCTGATACATCTACATACATGCATACTCTCCAAGCCACCATTCGGTGAATGGCGGAGGGTAACACGCACTATTACAAGTAATATCCTATTTTACCCGGAAACAGAGCGAAGGTAAAAACGACTGTCTGAAAGTCTCTGACGAGTCATTATTTATCGCATATTATCTTCGTGTTCCTTCCGCAAACCGAACGCTGGCGGAGCTTGAACCGTCCTGGAGTCGGCCTCAGACTGCAGTTCTACAAATTTTCACAAAAGTGCCTCGCGAAAACTGCGTTGTCTTCCCTTCAGGGATTCCCATCTGAGTTCATGAAACATCTGTGTAATATTAGCAATTTGATCGAACATACTGGTAACAAATCCAGAAGCACGCCTCCTAACTGCTTCTATGTTTGCTTTTAATCCGACTTGATGGGGATCCCAGACGCCCAAACAGGGCTCAATAATGGATGGCACTGGCGTTCTACGCTCCGGCTCCTTTATGGTTGACCTAAACTTCCCAAAATTCTCCCAAGAAAAGGAAGTCATTATTTACCTTCCCTCCTACCAAACTGCCGTGCTCATTCCAGTCCATATCGCTTTGTAACGCTGCGCCTAGATATTTAATCGATGTGACTGTGTCAAGCAGCACTTTACTAATAACGTTGTAAGGTGGCTATAATTCGCACCTGGCAAGCACTCATCTACACATTTTTCCGTGATTTACAACCGAAATTAGGTATCATATGGTAGGTTGTACATCGTATATATGAATATTTAAAGAAGACTGACGTTGTGACGTACACCTTGTAAATAATTGTTAACGCTTATTGCATGAAAGGTGACGGAGTGTCTTTGTTATCAAAACGGCGTAAGGAATGATTGCCTATACTAGTAGAGGCTGGAACGTCAGTGGAAATGAAACGGCAGGCGTAATTCAATCCCTGGGTGGAAAAGCCCTCACAGGTGAATTGGTCCTGCTTCACAAATGAAGTGTCAAGACGGACGGACTGGGCACCTGAGCGCGGAAGCACAATACAGCGGCGGCCAGCCGGTGTTGTAGTGGGGCCGGAAGGATAACCGGATAATACTTCGGAAACTCTCAAAATATTGGACGCAGCAGAGAGGAATGAGAAATAGTGACCTCGTAAGTCTCAGGCTGGGTTATTTCCGAGGATTTTTACTCTGAGAAGAATTCCATAGTATGAGTATAGGAATTTCCTTGCAAACTTTCCGCGCTCTATGACAAAAGACTAAAATATAGTTGGTCGGCGGTCGGAAGAATCTGTAGAGAGGGAGAATATTCCGTGATTTCAAGAATAGGATTGGCATTCTTCAGTTGCAGGGGAGGGGAGCCGTGTTTTGCTGGGAAGAGGTCTTCTGTTCTGAGCGCTCGAGTTTGACGGTCGCTCAGTATCAGCTCTTGTTGCTGTCTTTGTTGTCAGGAGATTTTATAGTTAGAGTGGTTAGGCACTGTACTGTTGCGAACTTATACGATTCTGGTCTTCGCCTCCGGTAGGGTGTCGTCGTTGAGTAAGCAGCATTCAGTGATTGAGGGCACCTCTTCTGCCTAAACTGAATTCCGTCCTTGTGGTTGGGAGCTCGCGTTTCTTGTCTGTAGAACACAGGGGCAAGAAGACAGTAATAGACTGCCTTCCCAGTGTTTGAAAGAGTTTTATTTCGTGGCTGGAATCCTTTCATCATCGCAGACGTGTACGAGAACCATCACTCCGACGCGCCGGATGCAGTACACACAGTGATATTGCTCATTCCTTCGGCTTATTAAGGCTATAAAGCTAAGCAGCTGTGATCACGTAAATTTTATTTCCACTGAGGCTGCACACCACTGTAGATGATCTTTGAAAGTAGTGTCTTCTAGTGTTTGGTACGTCGATTACGTCAGACATCTCGCGTTTTTTATATTAGTTCGCGTAGCCGTAAAGGGGGCAAATTTGGGCAATCGGTCAATTGTATTAGTTAGGAAATTCATTTGTATCTCTTCATGTCCATTGGACATTGTAATTTAAAGGGGTTCTGATCTATAATAGATTTGTAAGCGGAAACAGCATTCATCATTCGGTAGTTGCTAGTGTCCTTAATCATTCATTTATGTTTATGTTGTAATTTATATGTTAAAGACCAAGAAGGGGGTAATCACCATTAAGAGATCCTAAGATCTGCTTCAGGGGGTAGCCAAACAGAGGGCTACATCTTCATTTTCGCTTTTAGTACTTCCGTTGCGCTCATTCGCTTTACACCCGACTGGAGCAGCATCTTGAAACGTATTCGAACGTTACAGAATTGTTTTTCCTAGTCGGCATTAATTTGTAAATTTGTAAAAGACTTTCTGTACGCGAAATAACAGCTGTTGACGGGTTTGGAGCGGTACGTCTTATCATGAAACTACAATGGATGTGTCGGGGCACTGGCTGATTCGCCTCCAGAGTGGAAGGCTGGCGTGCATCCAACGAGCGTGCGGTCCGCCTTGGATATATGGCGTTCTCCGGCAGGCGAAGCATTCACGATCATGCATTGTCCAGAACATCCGACAACAGAGCAACCCGCGGCCAATCCGAGCGCGTGGCGCCGAGTTTCCGCAGTTTAAAAATTGTGCGTTGGCTACCTACACGACGTTAGTAATTTTGGTTCCTACTGGCATCAGCTATCCAGGGTTAAAATTTCCTGACACGATTGTTCTCCACCCTATATTGTAAGTGTACCTATGGTATTATCTATAATACTCTGTGAATGTAATAACTTGTAAAAACTCTGTACATTTTACTGGCTCATGAATGAGAAAGCTAAATGTAAAACCTGTAGCAAAGGCCGCCGCAACAGAAGTAGTTTGGCGGGACTAGAAAAGGTGGTCTTAGCGCGCAAGGCGCTTGATTCCTCCGTGGCGAGTGGCATTTCCAGTGCTGACTGTGATTCTGAATGTCAGCGGCTACCTTGGTCAACTATTGTGGTTAATTAGGACTTATAAAACGAGACAAGAAGAGCTTGCGAGGATCTAAAGACTGTCGACCATGGTGTCATTTTTGGTCCTATTTGCTTAAGTTTACAACACCAAGAAGGGTTATATCAGAACCATGGTTGCCTTACCATCAATTTTGTTGACACTGTAATTTGCCACAAACGCCATCACCTCCAGCAGAACTATTTATCTGAATATGTACATTCAAGGGACCAGGTATTATATATTGAATAATAACTTTTTGTGGAACTTCTAACTTACGTGCGCAAATTCGTGATTATCCCCAGTGACATTCCTCGACAGGGTCTCTCCAGGTGAATTAATTCCGAGTTTCCTGTATTTATTAAACTGACAATAAAACGTATTGCTACTTCGTGGAGTATGAAGATTGGTTAGCTTTCTGTGCAGTAGTGAAAGACTTACTCAAAATTTTTTGTCATCTTAAAGTTTCATAAAGAAAGTTTTTCATTAAATGAGAATCTGCCATTCAAATAATCACTGAAAGAAATATAAAATGTTTCTAGCTGTCTGTAAGTAAAATTATAAAAATGCAGCAATATTATTTCACTCTGAACAGGTTTGTAAACTTATAATTATTTGTTTCTTTGTACATGTTGTTTTAATTTTCTTAATTTTGTGTGTTACTATTTATGATTTATTGTGTTCTACAAAGAACTCAGTTTAAGGGACAGTGTGAGGAATCCACACCTGAAATATATTTTACGTAACAGCACGTGGACGGGGTAGAAGGAAGAGGAGAAGGAAGAGCTATTGATGTCAGCTGCATCGGGATTCTGTATGGAATCAGCGGCAACGAGTGAGAATGTGTACTGGACCGGGACCCCAATCCGGGATCTCCTGCTTACTAGACAGTTGCGGTAACCAGTGAGCCACCCGGCCACAACGTTTGTCACAACTGCGCGAACTGTCTCAACACTCTCCCCGAGAGGGAGACCCCAGTCCCACTTAGTGCAACCTATCGGCAGTCCCAAGCAATGTCTTCCACACTCGCTGATTGTAGATTCCCGCTGGAGGTCTAACGAAGTATGCTTCCGTCCTGAAGACTGCGAATTCATTGCCAATCGAAGGGAATAAATTATGTGAATGTGTGATGTCTGTTCTTTCGGACGAAGTCCAGTCCAGCTGATGTCCTCTGTTACTTCCCTTTACTTTATTTTCTCCCCTTCCACAGTCAACTACATATTTTTTCTCTCACTCTGTATGCTAATAGTTTGTAGCTTAAGATGAATAGATTGAAAGGTAACTTGTTTGGACTATTTGATTGATTGAGAATGTTTGTAAAATTTAGTGTACTAACAACATTTATTTTACCAAACAGGACATAAATTGCACTAAACAAGTTATAGATTGAATTCCCTAAACAAGTACGAGGTGCATTCAAGTTCTAAGGCCTCCGATTTCTTTTTCTCCGGACTGGAAAGAGATAAAACATGCGCATTGTTTTAAAATGAGGCCGCGTTCATTGTCAATACATCCCAGAGATGGCAGCACCGTACGGAAGATGGAATTTTACCGCCAGCGGCGAGAATGAGAGCTGTTTTAAATACTTAAAATGGCGACGTTTTCCTTACTTGAACAGCGTGCAATCATTCGTTTTCTGAATTTGCGTGGTGTGAAACTAATTGAAATTCATCGACAGTTGAAGGAGACATGTGGTGATGGAGTTATGAATGTGTCGAAAGTGCGTTCGTGAGTGCGACAGTTTAATGAAGGCAGAACATCGTGTGACAACAAACCGAAACAACCTCGGGCTCGCACAAGCCGGTCTGACGACATGATCGAGAAAGTGGAGAGAATTGTTTTGGGGGATCGCCGAATGACTGTTGAACAGTACACCTCCAGAATTGGCCTTTCTGTGGGTTCTGTGCACACAATCCTGCATGACGACCTGAAAATGCGAAAAGTGCCACGAATGCTGACGGACGACCACATGGCTGCCCGTGTGGCATGTTGCCAAGCAATGTTGACGCTCAACGACAGCATGAATGGGACTTTCTTTTCATCCGTTGTGACAATGGATGAGACGTGGATGCCATTTTTTAATCCAGAAACAAAGCGCCAGTCAGCTCAATGGAAGCACATAGATTCACCGCCACCAAAAAAATTTCGGGTAACCTCCAGTGCTGAAAAAAATGATAGTGTCCATGTTCTGGGACAGCAAGAGCGTAATCCTTACCCATTGCGTTCCAAAGGGCACTACGGTAACAGGTGCATCCTACGAAAATGTTTTGAAGAACAAATTCCCTCCTGCACTGCAACAAAAACGTCTGGGAAGGGCTGCGCGTGTGCTGTTTCAACGCACCCGCACATCGAGCTAACGCTACGCAACAGTTTCTTCGTGATAACAACTTTGAAGTGATTCCTCATGCTCCCTACTCACCTGACCTGGCTCCTAGTGACTTTTGGCTTTTTTCAACAATGAAAGACACTCACCGTGGCCGCACATTCACCAGCCGTGCTGCTATTGCCTCAGCGATTTTCCAGTGGTCAAAACAGACTCCTAAAGAAGCCTTTGCAGCTGCCATGGAATCATGGCGTCAGCGTTGTGAAAAATGTGTACGTCTGGAGGGTAATTACGTCGAGAAGTAACGCCAGTTTCATCGATTTCGGGTGAGTAGTTAATTAGGAAGAAAATCGGAGGCCTTAGAACGTGAATGCACCTCGTAACAGATTAAACACTACGCTAGGTAGCGTCTGGTTCGCAAAGACAGTTTAACTAGGTGATCAGTGAGTCAAGTTCTCTGGCCCTAAAAATGTGAATAATGGCAGCTGAATTGATCTGACGCTGACCAGACTTTGATTGATCAAATCTACTGAAGTTTTTCTACATAGGTGCAGCTGGGAGCAAGTGGCGATTGAGATCTGTACGCCCTGACAATGCCGGAGCGGCAGAACGTTACTCTGTTTACTTCGTGCAGCGACGTGACTTGTTGCTGGCGAGATGTGTGCGGCGGAGGAGGTGAGACATGGAGGCGATCGTGACCATGAAAGAAATCTCACCGTCTAGCGATCAGGCAGACGGACCACAATTTACTCTCTACCAGAGTTCTGAAATCATGGTAGATTTCAGTGTGTGACACACCCATTCACTGGTCGTACCAAGAACCAATTTGGCTCACTTGTATGACAGAGCGCACAAGGGTACGGGACCGTCAAGACTGGTAAACCAAGAACTACTAAGTATGCCTTCGGCAAACGAGGGGCCCGAGACGTTTGGAGTCACACTGTCAGTACAGTAAGAACTTCACCACAGTCTCCCCAGTCTAAACTACTCACAAGTTAAGTCAGTCTCAGGACAGGTCCCAAGTACATATGCCAGAGCTTCGACCAGAAGTGCTTACCCAACCAAAGTCCCACACCTGAGTGCTTCCCACCTATCCAGCAAAATAATTCCATTTTGATTGAATCACAAGGTTCTAGAGGCGCTAAATATCCCCTCCCACACGACAGCACAAACTCATTGAACCAGAGCAAGAGTTAAGAAACTTGCATCTCTGAATGGAAAGAAACCTCCATTTACTGGCTTTTTTAACGTTTTCGCAAAGGGGAAAAGATGATTTTCTCTGAAGTCATGTCTGTTCCCATGGCAATAACCGAACAGATTCAATCTCAACGATCTTTATCTAAATCGCCTGTGCCTTGGAGCTTGTTAGTCCTAGCTATGAGGTGTAATATGGATACCATCTCTAAACGTTTCTCAGGTGCCGGAGTTTTCTTATACCACAGGAGCAGCCAAGGGAAATGTCTCACTGGCCTTCTTGCAATATCGGCGAACACGAAAACCTGTGGATTTTTATTCCACATGGCTCTGCACACAATGTCTGGTTTGCGACTCCATTGAGTAGGCGCGTTCCTTTAGACCATCAGCCCTGCCCAGGCTTCTGCTAGAACTGTGGCAGGTATCACAGCACTGTTGTGCTGGAGCCTTGTTCTGATGAGGTACTGCCCTGGTGTCTTGTATGGCTGAGGACCTGTCCGGCATGATTTACTAAGGATGGCCTCGCTGCCAATTGCTTTCAGCTCACAACAATCCGCTTCTGCCATCTAAGAATCATAAAAATACCTTGTGCTTTTAGCGCCCTACCGGCTGCATCAACATCTGCTCAGGCCGTTAACGTCCTGGAGTCGCGCTGAAGGTGTGTTAGGTTGTAATAAAATCTTTAAAAAATTTCCGTATGTGATAAATAGGTGAGAGAGTAACTTGCCGTCTCTCAAGATGAATGAATGAAAGTTAGTTTAGTGTTCGATGTTCCCACTGAAGAGCGAGAGCATTAGAGATGACACTCATGCTCGCATTGCGGAAAGCTGGAGAACTAAGTAAGCTACTTTCTAAACGAACAATCTCTGAAAAGTAGCCAGGCACATCTCATGTGTTGCTAGACAGGGGCAGTCAAATAGAGCGTAGGCTGGTTGCAAATAATAGTATGAAATCAGTGGAAGAAATTGTTCGTGAGTACCGTTGTGCTATCAACAGCCCAGCTAGCGCGATGACTCTGTGTAGGAGTTCAAACGAAAGGGGAACAGTGGTTGAAAAGCTCCACCTAAGTACACGTTTCTGTAGACAACAGTAAGCCACAAAATGGCTCTGAGCAATATGGGACTTAACTTCTGAGGTCATCAGTCCCCTAGAACTTAGAACTACTTAAACCTAACTTAACCTAAGGATATTACACACATCCCTGACCGAGGCAGGATTCGAACCTGCGACCGTAGCGGTATCGCGGTTCCAGACTGGAGCCCCTAGAACTGCTCGGCCGCTAAGCCACATATGAGGCGTGTAAAGGGCGACGCCAGTGATCAGCTATGGGCTATGTTAGCTACACTTTGTGATCAAAAGTGTCCGGACATCTGGCTGAAAATAACTTACAAATTCGTGGAGCCCTCCATCGGTAATGCTGGAATTCAGTATGGTGTCGGCTCACCCTTAACCTTGATGACTTCTTCCACTCTCGCAGGCATACTTTCAATCAAGTGCTGGAAGGTTTCTTGGGGAATGGCAGCCCATTCTTCACGGAGCGCTACACTGAAGAGAGGTATCAATGTCGGTCGATGAGGCCTGGCACGAAGTCGACGTTCCAAAACATCCCGAAGGTGTTCTGTAGGATTCAGGTGAGGCCAGTCCATTACAGGGATGTTATTATCGTGTAACTACTCCTCCACAGACCGTCGATTATGAACAGGTGCTCGATCTTGTTGAAAGATGCAATAGCCATCCCCGAACTGCTCTTCAACATTGGGAAGCAAGAAGGTGCTTAAAACATCAATGTAGGCCTATGATATGATATTACCACGCAAAACGACAAGGGGTACAAGCCCCCCCCTCCCCCCCCCCCCCATGAAAAACACGACCACACCATAACACCACTGCCTCCAAATTTTACTGTTGGTAGTAGGCACACTGGCAGATGACATTCACCAGGCATTTGCCATATGCACATCCTGCCATTTGATCGCCACATTCTGTACCGTGATTCGTCACTCCACACAATGTTTTTACTCTGTTCAATCGTCGAATGTTTACTCTCCTTACACCAAGCGAGGCATGGTTTGGCATTTACCGGCCTGAAGTGTGGCTTATGAGCAGCCGTTCAAGCATGAAATCCAAGTTTTCTCAACTCCCTCCTAACCGTCAGAGTACTAACAGTGGATCCTGATGCAGTTTGGAATTCCTGTGTGTTGGTCTAGATGCATGTCTGCTTATTACACATTAGGACCCTCTTCAACTGTCGGCGGTTTCTGTCAGTCGACAGACGAGGTCGGCCTGTACGTTTTTGTGCTGTACGTGTCCCTTCACGTTTTCACTCCACTATCACATCAGAAACAATGGACCTAGGGATGTTTAGGAGCGTGGAAATCTGGTGTTCAAACGTATGACACAAGTGACACCCAATCACCTGACCACGTTCGAAGTCCGTGAGTTCCGCGGAGCGCGCCATTCTGCTCTCCAGCAATGTCTAATGACTACTGACGTCGCAGAGAAGGAGTACCTGGCAGTAGGTGCCAGCACTATGCACCTAATAGGAAAAACGTACGCTTTTTGGGGTGTCCGAATGCTTTTGATCACATATTGTATATCGACATTTTATGATCATTACAGCTCATCTATTTGTTCGTTCCATTCCTGCAATTATATCAGCTTGATAGAAACATCAAAACATACTCCTTGAATAAGTGCTCTTGAATTGCTCTAACTGTATGCAGTTTGCTTTATAGATGGACTACGTCTTCCGAAAGCCCTTCCAACAAATTCAAGTCTTCCATTTGTTTCCTACTAATGGTTTTACTTGTTGGTGCTATTCCATATCGATTATTACCGTTACCACAACATACTTATATGACGTGAGGCAGTACAGATCTTCACCAAAACTTCTTTTATCGTATTATCGTGCTTTTTTATCTGCAATATGGACATGATCTTGAATTTATCCGCGTTTGGCGAGAGTTCTCATTCTTTGCACCAAGCAGAAATGTTGCCCAAGTCTTTCTACATTTTCGTAAGATCGACTAAAGACAGTACCTTTCCGTACACGACAACGTTATCCACGGACAATCTGATAGTACTGCTGACACGTAACGATAAATAGTTGACATATGCTGAGGACATTACAGATCCTATCGCTTTTTTCTGTAAACGACGGTACTTTCATTTCTATAGAACATTAGCCGTCCAGTATAACGTACTGGGTTTTGTTAGACAAAAATGCTTCTAGCCAGTCGAATACCTGTGAAGATACTTCAGACGAATGTCTCTTGATCGAGATGTGGTTTAGTGCTGAACGTCTTTCAGAAATATAGGAACTTATTCTAGTAGAGAAGTTGTTTGGCCTGGGTAAACGTCACCATATACATGTGTTGATTGTTACCCCCTGCAGTGAACTAGATCAGTACATGAATAGCCACGTTCGTAATGACGTGTTACCTCCGGTTTCAAGTGTCTTCATTCCTTTCTAGCAATTCCGCGCAGAAATTGTAGACGTCCATTCACAATAGCTGACTGTTTTATCAATCTTCATACGTGAAGCGAACGTTTACTAGTTTTAAGTAAATAACAGCTGCATTCAAAAACGGTTGCCAGCATACCATCGACCAGAACGAAAAAATAAATGAAATCTTTCTGACAGAACGTGAAAGAAATATTCAGTGAAGAGGATAATATTTTAGTATTAGAGCCTATCTAAATTGTACTGTCATTTATGTTGAAAGAGACCTAAAACATTTTTAAGCGCAATAGCTTTTTATGTGGCGGCTTTTAAATGCCTGCCAAAGTGCACCCCTCGCGTTTAACATAGTATTGGTCATACATATAACTTAGTTTTGCTTTAAAGAAGCGTATAAATTATAGAAAGCGTCCAGGATAATTTGACTAAAGCAAGAACACGTCCACTAAGCATCAAAATCTCTCTGTGTCTAATGAAACTTTTTATTTCTGCCACCAACTCCACAAGATGTATTTGAAGTTATGTTTGCAGGCTTTCTGGGCTGTTGGCAGTAGTGGTAAAATCTTAGATGTTTGGCCGCGTCACTCAATGGTCATTCGTGACCGCCTCCACTTCTCGGGTGCCCATGAAACGATTTGCGGCTTTGGCAAAGTGTACACCGGCAGAACTGGAAAGAGAGTAGAAGAACGCGTTAAAGGGCACGAACGCCACACGTCTTTAACAGAAATTGTAGAAACAGCAGTAGGAGAACATCAAGAACAATGTGACTAGGTTAGGGATCTTTTTTATTAAAAAAAAAAGAAAAAGAAAAAGAAAAAAAAGACGCACACACACACACACACACACACACAACTGCTAGTGAGAGAAAGAGATACTTGCTGTGTCCTCTTGCCGTTTGCCCATGTATGACGAAACAAGCCATATCTTCAATATGTCAATGTACGAACCCGTTATCCGGTATCAGTAGGTTCAGTTGACTTAGACCACTTCACTGACATCTGCACCTCCTTCACCATTTTGCGATTACCGCGAGGATACCAGTAGACACATTCTCACCGGAGTCTCAGATTCCACTTTTAACTTCTGACCTTTGCTGTCAGTAACAGTCTCTCCTTTTGCTCTTCAGACTCAAAGTGCGACTACTTCATGCTCCCGTTCTTGCACTGACACCCAATTCCTATGGCAGTCACGTGCTAAGGAACTAATGCCAAACACACGCCACCAATTATGTGGGCGTGGTCACATTAATGACCGCTAATCTCTCAGATTTCGCGCGTTCGCTAACGATCAATTCTGAATTCCTGCCATTATTGAAACTGGTTGAATACTAAAAGTTAAGAATTACCATACTTCAATAGGTGGCAGTGCCATTTGATTTATAAAAATACGTGAGTTTCCTCTTCTGGGTCGGGCCTCCACTGACGTTATGTAATAAAATAATCGCTTCCTTTGCTCCATATACAGACTGCGCTGCGATAATAACTGGAGCGAAAGTGGAGGCCATAAACAATCATTTGGTTTCCAACGTCTGCGGTAACTCTCGAGTAACAGCCAGGATTACTAACACAGCATCATTATCTCTGGCGAGCCGTTCACAGCCAAGAAAGCGATGTTAACACATGTTGGCGCAACAGTTCGCCATTTCGCTTTCTATTTGTCTGCCAGGTAGATATAGACTTGTAAATAAAATGCAGTAGTTACAAGTCCCTGAAATGATGTACGACACTCCCAGCACATATTTGTTATTTGTTCGCTGTTTAATCGTTAACTCACGAGGTGTGGTCTCTCAGACCGCGCGAAAATTTTCGAACTCGCTCTCCAAGGCCAGTTGTGGTGGAATGCTTCTGCATTCCCCCTAACCTCTTTAAATTGACAAGCCTAGGATGTTTTGTTGTCGATTGTGTTATCACCTTCAGGGTTTATGGTTGACACATGAACTAGGGTACCGTATAGCTCAAAATGTGTTGGCACGAATGTGCCAGTTTGATGAAATTGTTAGTCGGTCTATGGAGTAAGGTGTCATAGATGAAGCAATAAACGAGAAAGACGACGATTTTACATTAGCCAGTGATCACAGTTCTGCTATCGAACAATAGTATCCTTCAGAGAAGGAACTTCAGGGAAGTTGAGATGGTGATCTATCTGTTTCTTCAATGAAATACTTACAGTTTCTATTAAAATCGAATGTGTTCTGAGTAGTGATAAAAATGTAGTTTCCAACAATGAATGTAAATTTGACAGACTTTCTTTTTGTTCATATCGGGTGGAATTTTTATGCTCAAATTTAAATCCTAGGATTTAGTTTTATTTCGAAATTTATTTGCCTCAGAGATGGTATAATATTTCAGATTGTAAAATTCAGTACTCTAACAGTCGATTCAAGTGTACTATTTAAAAGAACCACACAAAATTAGGTGCTTTTGAGTGATAAATACTAAAATGCTCCAGGCTTTTTGTGGTGCGATAAAATAAACTAGAAGCATTTAAAGAAGACTTAAATAATTGTAAAAATAAATGTTATATAGCATAAATTAAAAATTTCAAATGATTTTTGCCCTAAATCTCGGTTTAAACAAAGGGTCCCAGAGACCCCACTTCGTGGCATACGTTACAGAAAAGTCACCTTGTGAGTTAAGGGTTAAAGGAAAGGAAATATTAATACCTAGTATATTTTATATAAACCGCTCTGTAGGTGAGGTTAATAACAGCTTTGGCAACGAGTAATTTATGTCGAGTGTTGCAGCTGCATTGAAGACTATATTTTTCTCTTGTCATCTGGTCATCGGGGCTCAGTTCGAGGCGGAACTCATCACTCAACACAATTCTACTCCAGTCAGTGGGATCCCACGCCGAAGACATGTGGCGAATCCCACGTGTTATTCTCACTGCTGGATTTTGTACAATCGATGCTTCCTTCCCAAGTCATAACTTACCCCAGAAAACTGTGACATTAGTTGTTAATGAGTAAAAGCATATAAATATATAAATAAGTTCATATGTTTGTATCCAGAACTAGTAATTATGAAAAAAGTTGTAATTGCTAATAATTCAAGTGTCTGAGGAATTCCTCAACATACTTCTTTTGCTTCAACTTGCAATATGCACACTCAAAAATTGGGAGCAGTCTTCCCTCGCGACTGCTTCTTATTCACGTCACTCATTAACTGGTTTTTTATTCTATTTGCAGTACAACATTGAACTATTATTGTAAAAAATATTAGTAGCTATCTTTGTAACAATTATTGAACTATATGAAAAAAAACTTAAATTAGTTACAAACACATATTATTCAACTTGTAAACGCCACTACAGATATTCGGATTTAGCTTATGACTTGTTCGATATGCTTGCCATCATTGGCGATAAGGAGGCGCAGGCGAACAGCAAAATTGTACATGACCAACTGAAGTGTCGGAACATCCATACTGTAGATGCCCTCCTGAATGGCTGTTTTCAGCTCAGCAATGATTTTGGCGTTATTGCTGTACACCTTATCTTTAATAAAGTCTCACGTGTTCAGATCCGGAGAATGTGGTGGCCATAGAGGTCCATGCCAGTGGCCTCTGAGTACTCCAGAGCCAGAAAGCGGTCTCCAAAGTGCTCCTCCAGGACATCAAACACTCTTCTGCTGCGGTGGGATTGAGCTCCGTCTTGCAAGAACCACTCTTGTCGAAACGATGGTCCCATCAAGGACACATAGTCACCCGTTGAGGGTGAAGAAACTTCTCGGTCACGAAACGCGGATTCTCAGTCCCCCATACGCGCCAGTTTTGCTTATTGACGAACCCATACAAATGAAAGTGTGTTCATCGCTAAATCATGTGTACTAATTTCCATCATTCCCCGCGGCCAATCGTGCAGTATGAACGTCCTAATGCAAACGGTTTGCAAGGTGTGATTATTTCATTTCATATATTTCAGTAATCGTCACACTGTGTTTACACTGAAGGGCCAAAGAAACTGCTGCACCTGCCTAATGTCGTGAACAGCCCCCGTTAGCACGCAGCAGTGCCGAACCACGACGTGGCATGGACTCGACTTATGTCTGAAGAACTGCTGGAGGGAACTGAATCCATGAATCCTGAAGGGTTGTCCATAAATCCGTAAGAGTACGAGAGGGGTGGAGATCTCTTCTGAAAAGCACGTTGCAAGGCATCCGAAATATGCTCAATAATTTTCATGTCTAGGGATTCTGGTGGCCAGCGGAAGTGTTTAAACTCAGAGGAGTGTTCCTGGAGCCACTCTGTAGCAATTCTTAACGTCTGATGTGTCACAGTGTCCTGCTGGAACTGCCCAAGCCCGTCAGAATGCACAATGAACATTAATGGATGCCGGTGACCAGACAGGATGCTCACGTACGTGACACCTATCAGAGACGCATCTAGACGTATCAGGGGTCCCACATCACTGCACCTGCACAAGCCCCATAACATTACAGAGCCTCCACCAGCTTGATCAGTGCCCTGCTGACATGCAGGTTCCATGGATTCAGGAGGCTGGCTCCATACCCGTACACGTCCATCCGCTCGACACAATTTGAAATGAGATTCGTCCGACTAAGCAACATGTTTCCAGTCACCAACAGTCCAGTGTCGGTGTTGACGGGCCAAGGCGAGGCGTAAAACTTTCTGTCGTGCAGTCATCAAGTGTACACGAGTTGGCCTTCGGCTCTAAAGGCCCACATTGATGAATGGTTTGTATGCTGATACTTGTTGATGGCCCACCATTGAAATCTGCAGCAATTCGTGGGAGGGTTGCACTTCTGTCACGTTGAACGATTCTCTTCACTCGTTGTGGGTCCCATTCTTGCATACTGTTTTTTCAGCCGCAACGATGTCAGGGATTTGATGTTTTACCGGAATCCTGATATTCACGGTACACTCGTGAAATGGTCGTACAGGAAATTCCCCACTTCACCGCTACCTCGGAGATGCTGTGTTCCATCTCTCGTGTCCCGACTATATCACCATATCACCATGTTCAACCTCTCTTAAACCTTGATAACCTGAACCCGCCATTGCAGCAGCAGTAACCCATCTAACAACTGCTCCAGACACTTGTTGTCTTGTTTTGGCGTTGCCGAACGCTGCGCCATATTTTGATCTGTGAAATTGAATACGAATGCCTATAGCAGTTTCTTTGGCGCTTCAGCGTATTTGGTAAACGCCTGTCAAACAGGAGGAGTAAATAAAACATTTGAGACATTTGTAAAAGCTGCTAACCATACTTACTGTATGTTAAATCAACGAATATAAAAAAAGGTAGTTTGATGTCTTCCTCAACTAGATCCAAATTTGTGTTCAGAATCCACGTTATTTCTTATTGCTGGGCTGTAAAAAATGGTTCAAATGGCTCTAAGGACTATGGGACTTAACATCTGAGCTCATGAGTACTCCAGATTTGGAACTACTTAAACCTAACTAACCTAAGGACATCACACACATGCATGCCTGAGGCAAGATTCTAACGTGCGACCATAGCAGCAGCGCGGTTCCAGACTGCAGCACCTAGAACAGCTCGGCCACAGCGGCCTGCGCCGGGTTGTATGGCGGGCGTCACTGAGGGTAAATCCTACTATTGTCCTGGCCGTGTCCAGACACGTCTTCACTGGTCATCAAGACCCATTTCGAAACAAGGCTCATGACGGAAGACAGTTCTACTCCAGTCAATGAGATTCCAGGCCGAAGATGTGTCTGGAAATGACCTGGGCGGTGGGGGGGGATTACCAACGTGATTGTTTCTCGCCCTACGGCCGCGGAGAACCAGGAATGATATTCTGGGGAGTCATTTCTGTTCATATCACGGTATTGTACGCCCCTTCTGTTGTCCTTCATGACAAGCCATCGTGAGCTTACATTTCAGCAAGACAATCCCGCTTGCACACTGCGAGAGTTTCTACTGCTTGTTTTTCTTTTTTGCCAAATCGCACGTTGGCAGCAAGGTCGCTGCATCTCTCCCCAAATTGATAAAGTTTGGAGTATTATGTGTGGGGCATCTAGTCAGCTCTGGCATTTGACCCTCTAATCCACCAATTGGACAGAATTTGGCACCATATCACACAGGAGGGCATCCAACAATTCTATCAATCAATACCAAGCCGAAAAACTGCTCGCATAAGGGTCAGAGGTTGACCAACGCTTTATTGACTTGCTCAGTTTGGGAAGCTCTTTTCTCTTGAGTACATCATCAATTTTTCTAAAAGTAATCATTTGTTTGTATATTTACGTCACTTCTACCGATTTCCATCTCATTCGGATAACTCCTTCGTAGGGATGTTTTTGTATTATCAATTAATATGACAAACAATGCTGCTCTTTATATTGCTTAACCTGCCAAATCTCTTTACATACTATAAGCCAATAGGCTAGTCTGGCGTCGTCAATAGCCCTGATCGTATACAGAGCAGCGAATAACGTAATTGCAGCACAGTGTTAATTTCTTTACTCGGAAACCGCTGCTGCCTGTTGAGGTTCCTTCATTGTATTCTGTGTCCAATCTTCACAGCGCCCGTCCCAACCACATTAGTTTTCCAGGTACTCACTCCCACGTTATGTAATCCTGGGTGACAGTTCAATTTTTTTTATCGGCCTATAATGTGAAACACATTTTAAAGCACAGAATTATGAGACGAATTTTCACGTTCATACCATTTTTCTATCTTTCAGGAATGGGTCTCATTTTTATCCATCGGACGAGTCACGCTTCTCGTTCCACCAGATCGATGATCGTATCCGGACACGTCGCCATCCAGGCAAAGAGCCACGGACACAGGTGGGTGAGGTCGGAATAGTGTTGTAAGGCTGTAGGGGACATTGGTCTTGGCTTCCATGAGACCTGTTACAGTAACTTAAGACACCATTACACTTATGGACTCCGTAAACATTGCTGCGGACCACCTGAACCCCTTCATACTTGATGTCTTATACGAAGGTGATGCCATCTTCTAGATAGACCGGTGCTACATTAGTCTGAGGAGCATGATAGTGAGCTGAGACTGACGTCTTGGCCGCCAAATTCACCTGGTCTGATCCTGACGAAACACATCTGTCAAGCAACGGGGCATCAGCTCCGCAGCCACATACCACCGGCCCGGTAAATACGAAAATTGCTTGATATATGAGTAAGGATCAAGTTTCACATATGTCCTGACACATAGTAAGAACTGACCGAATCCATGCCACCCAAAATCGCAGCTCCATCCCGACCCAAAGATGGACGAAGTTGCTTTTACGTAGGTAGTCCTAACATTTTGGCTCTTAGTATAACTGGACCATCACAATTTCAAAGTAATATGTACGACTTCCTTAGCAATTTTGCAGATCCCTTTGGTCTCCTGAAGAAATCTTTTCTCGTAGAGGACTTGTAACTTTTCTTTTTGCCCCATCTCGTTTTTAACTACCATATCCAAGCGAATCTAATGCGCACTTCTTTTTTTTGCCATATGCAATATTCAAAATTGGGCAGTGCATAAGATTCTATAACGCATTACATTCGAGTACAAACTTGAATCCGTCGTTTACTGGCCACATCGCTGAAATTTGGGTATTGTTAATTACGCCAGAAAGCATTGTTGTGATTCAAAACTTAGTTACATTATTGTTATCTTGTTACTGAGTAGTGTGTTTGCATTAGGTAGTTGTGAAATGGAAGGGCATGCAGAGAAGGTTATCGTATGATGCTACGTCAAAGTCGAAAGTAATTCCTTGTGCTGGAATATATGGTAACAGAAGGGCGGGAGGAGGGTTCAGTGTTGCTGAGAGTAACGTTCGCTTATGGAAGAAACAGTAATTGTGATTATTTACAACTACTGCATGTAGAACATTGGCCCTCCAAAGGATGACATCCTGAGGCTGATATAAAAGTTTCAGAATTCTACTGTGAAAGGAGGAATAATAGGCAATCGCTGCTTAGTGACAGAGTTAGAAATAAAGTACAAGAGGTGGCTGCAGTTCTTAACATACCGAGGCAAGAGTTTAAAGCTGGACGTGGATGTGTTGATCACTTTATGAAACGGTCTAGCTTATCTCTACAACGCTGTACAGCAGTATACAAAATGTTTCTATAGGATTTTAAGAAAGAACTCAAGCATTTCAGCGGGAAGTCATCACAATTCAGAAAGGAAGAATTTTTGATGGGCCAAGCTGGAAACACTGATAAGACGCCAGTTTGGTTTGATATGTCACGTAATTACACGACTGACGAGGAAAGGATAAAACAAGCTACCATCAAAACATCAGTGTGTGAAAAACAGTGTACAGCAGATGGGTATACACTTCCCATTTCTTAATCTGCAAGCGGGAAACGAGACCCGAGACCCTGAAAATAAACAGCTGCCTCGTGATGACGACATTTTTCGAAATAAAGATAAAGCATACATGACTGAAACCTTAAAGCTTGAATGGCTCCGAAACGTATAGGAACTCCGTTGTATTTATTTATTTCGTGCTCATCTCACTGACGACGTAAAAAAAAGAGTCTACAGCCTAGCCAGCGGCCTTGCTGTTGTTATTTCTGGAGGAATGACTTCTGTGTTACAAACCATGGAGGCTAGTAATAAAATAAAAAATGTACGGAAAATGGTTTTTCCGACCGTACCGTGAACTGTCTACGACATGAAAAATTAAGCGTGCTGCACCCCACGTTATTGCACAGTGGGTTTCGACTGCCTGGAAAATCATACCAGCGCCAATGGTCGCAAAGTCATTCAAGAAACGATGTATCTCAAATACTCTGGATGGTAATGAAGGTGATGTGCTTTGAAACGATATCGAGGATGATGGGGTAAGAGGAGACGAGTCTGTTTCTGATGTAGACTCCACTGAGGATACCAGTAATGATGAGATTATAGAATAATGACTGAGTAATGAGTGTAATCTTAGGTATGTTTGTATGTCATACAGTTAATTAAGTTAGTGGTTCTCTTTTAATAATGAGTGTGTCAATTAACAACGGGGCACTTAAAATTGTTATTTTGATAGTCCTTGAATACATCCTTTGTTCTGTAAAATAAGTGTAATGTACCAGTGATGCGCCAATTAACTCTTTTTTCTGATTTAAAATAGGGCTGCGTATTAGTTTCTGCGGCTCATTAGATTCCCGTAGATGCGGTAATTGCCTCGGACGTCGTCTTAAGATGCTGCGAGGCTCATGAGGCACACAAACTGCTTACAGTCAAAAGCCACCACAGGGGGTGCCGAACGTATAAGTTTAACCTTTCAAAGATCCAAAATTCATATCACGTCCTGAACCACGTGTTTTACTTTCTCTGGCAGCAGTGCGAGCCGCCAGCGCTTGCCGACCTTAACGTGAGGCCCGTTACATCACAGTCCCCCTGTTTCTGAAGCCTGATGCCTGTCAGGCAACAATGCTAACGCCATTTGTCTAATTTCACAACGAGGCCTGCCTTCTCCATACTAACAAACACGTCACAAAAGCATCGCTCGTTCTTTATCAGTATTGCGGCCGGCAGTTCGAAGACAGTTTGAGGCAATCTACCACGCTTGATTATTCTGTGCAAGCCTCTTCATCAGTGGCGGCTGTTGCGTAAGAGCACAAAAGCACGTGAACACCGTAACATTTGACGCCATTCTTTGAATGATGTTAAATGTAATGTAGATTCGGTAATCTGAAATACACGGCACTAAATCTACCGCACTATGCTATGCTACATTGCTGCTCCTATAGACTCGGTGAAACTTCGCATCAGGATCGCGAGCACATCATTAGTTGTACACGTTTTGAGGACCTTTTGCGCATGGGCAACTGGCGTGGTGCAAATACCTTATGGGGCAAATACATACGGATTTGATAGACAACGTGCACGGTTCAGGCGTGCACAGCTAGCCCCTACCACTCAACTACAAGTTTTCATCAGTGCCACCAGTTAGCAGCACACTGCAGCAGACTTTTATCTTCGTTATCTTCGCATAAATCTAGAAGGTGGTAGCACACTCCTCAGATATATCAATTAACTTACTATGTAGTAAAATTAGATCGGACATCAATGAATGTTATAGTTATACTGATAGGAAAACCTAATTTGTAGGATTCTGAATGAGAACAGTATACTAAGTTTTGGATTTTATCATACAGTAATCCATTTGAGGCGCTTAGAACCCTAAAGTACATCATTGTCAACTATGAGATTGTAGCACTTATTCATGCTTCTGACATCTGCTGATTTTATGGTGGGACAAGTTTATCTTTTCTGTAGTCCCACATCGTTCGTATATACAAGATGTATCATATTTAATGACGTAAGAGCATACATTTGGAAGTACACGATACTAATGTCTTCTACTGCAAGTTCTTTGCTTTCAATATTTTGGGAACTGGTAGTATGTACGAAAACAAGAAAAAAAAACGTCCAGTAAACATTTGCTCTAAAATGCATTCCTTAAGAGCAGTGAGCACTTGTTCATCTTTGCTACTTTGATACACAACTCTTCTAATCATCAAGTGGTCTTAAATTTTCATGTATGCGTTTTAGAGCACATGTTTGCTGTACTTTTTCTCTTATTTTGGTCCATACTACCACTTCTCAGAATATGGAAAGCAAAGAACTTGCAGTAGAAGACATTTGTTTCACAATATCGAAGATGAAAAATTGCCCGTAGCTCTTCAGGTATGCATTTTCGACCCTATGTTTACTGAGATATTTTTGCTTCTAGTATCGTGTACTTTCAACTGTATGTGTTTAGACCATTAATGGCTAGTAAATGGTCAGGTGTGTAAACAATACGACGAGTGAACATTAAAACCACAAATGTGTGTCAACTGTTATAATTTCTAATTTATAACATGTTCTGTCTTTGCAATTAAATGAAAGGCACAAACTGCCTTGCATTTAGATGCAAAGGCGGAATATACCCGCAATGAATTTTGAAGCAACTAACGAATGGCGGAAAACGGAAAAAATGACGTCTATTTTTCTTTTCTAAAGGTGCGTCCGTGCAAACTAATAATTCCGCAGATGACATAAGATGGTGCTTGTTTGAATATAGGATATCGCCTGGTTACCTACAAACAAAAGGATTTGGTGGTGGATTACCATCCAGATATTATCTTATTAATAACTTTACCACTTTTATCCATACAAATCATACCTGTATGTACACAGGAATGTGTGTTTGCTTTACATGGACAGAGAAAACAATATAAAGTACAAGTAGAAATATCAATGGGTACATGAATGAGCTTCGTTTCACCACTCATAATCTCACTCGTGTAACGTGCACCGAATAAGATGCAAGCCATCAGTCTGCTGACAACATAAATACTGTTCACTATAGGGCAGATCATTCGGTCTCCATGTAACATGGGTAACACTGGGAGTCGTGAGGTGGTAGTTCCAGCATGCACTGACTCTCGCGAGAATGGTCATACGGCACTATCATGTGAATGAATTGAGGCACAGGGCTCAAGCTGAGAGAGGGGAGGGTGAATCTCGTCGTTCGTCGCAAGGTGCTTCTTGAATTTAGGCGCCTCCGTTGCGTGGACGCAGTGGAAGCCATACTTCCTCCGCGACAATGGCCCGCCTAGACGCTGGAATTCCATCATCTTGTACATCGGTAAACATGCGTCGGCCTGTGTTCCGTTGTCTGTGATGCCTGACCAGATATTTATTTTGGCGTGAGAGGCAAACTGAGGGCAGAGTCACAGTACATTTGTTTTCACTTGTGCAGAGCGTTTGTGTGTGGAGTATCTCTACACTGTTTGAGCGTCGTCTTCAGCTACGTGAAAAGAATAAGACACCATAAGGCTTCAGGCAGTTCAGATAACATAAAACAAAATCAAAGTAGCGCTACCATGTGAGGTATTACTATCCATGGATGTCAAAGACAGAAAAAAATGGGGAGCTGTTCGAAGCCAGACTGCACAATCGAAATCATATGGGTAGTGCTCACGAGGAGAAAACGTAAGTACGTGTGCAGAGGTTCTGGCAGCCTGATTGACTGGGCGTCCCCAAAGAGGAAGGTCCCTGACATTAGCTCGAGCGTTTCTCTCTGCGGTATGACGTGGCTGCAGCCTTATAAGTCCCCCCCCCCCCCCCCCCTTCGTCGGCTGGGATCCTTTCTCTCCTGGCACAAGCCTCCTCTTGTGACATGGCGGCCATTTACCCGGCTGGATTGCCAGTGATGTTGAGCCTAACTCCGCTCTCAAGGGGTGGACTCCACGTTATGGCATGGGGGCAGCTGATTCCCTCGGTTTGGTAACCAGACAATAGTGTGTCCATCTGACCTCTTTTCGCCTGTCACCAGACCCATCCAGTAGGCGGTCACCCACCAATTAGGCCAACAGCTAGGCCAAAGTTCACTTATGTGGCTGCTCAAGCCTCCCTCATGCAACTGTACTTGCCATACCATCCCATACTAGCCATGTGTTGTTCTCACCAGCTGTCATCTACGCTGTACTCATTATCTAAAGTTTACTTAGTTATCCTATTGAAGTTATCCAACAACACGTTAGTACAAGATACATTTTCTGGTTAAAATTACTATTTTTATGCTTCTTACTATGTCAGTATGCGTTGTGTAGCTTTAATTCGTGTTATATAGTCATTGTTACCTTATTTAATCTAGGTACTACAATTATGATGTTGCATAGTTTACTCTTTGCAGTAATTCTTCGTAACTTAATATTACTCCCATTTATTCAGACACATATATGTCCTTTCAGTATGCTAAGTATTAGTAGTTTGGTTGCTGTTTAGTATGCCGTGCATTGCTACTAACTATCATTTATTTACATACATTATCCTTCTCATGCTCCCCATGTTATATTTTCTACTTTCCTGTGACTACGTTACTTTCAATAAGTTATAATTACGTGGTAATAGAATACCATTACCTGATACAACCGTCCGTTATCACCAAGCTTGGTCTCCTTCTTTCTCATTGTTGTCCTCAGCTGCCATCAGTAATGTTTTCTTTTTATACCATCCAGTATCACGTTATTTCGGTTTGTATCCTTGGTATACAGAACGAGTCTGTCCCCGTTCTCAGCATTGCCATCCCGACGTAGCTATCTTCTTCCTGTGACGCAGTCAAGAAACAAAGTACCAACATTTTATATATCCTTCTGTGATTCTGCTACCTGAATTTACCTTTGATTGGCATGGACTAGTGGAATATTATCGTAGTTCATTCACTAGCCCGAATAGTGGTCGGTACTGCCTGTACAGCTGATTGTTCAGTCCTCTGTATATTTCACTTCGACTGTCAGTGAATTCAAAAAGAGTGTATCTGCTTTCTCCATCATCATCAGTCCCTCTTTTTCAAAAAGGTATGGTAGGGCTATCCGGCTCATCTAACAGAACAAACAAATCTATATTTTTAACTTCCAAGAAATCATCCTCACTCAGACTTCACTCCTTTTTGGTCATACATCGATTCATGCACATGACTTATAAGTCTACTTCTTTTTAAGCCCTTCACTTCCTCGACGACCTTTAAGTCGAATCACTTGTTTTCTATTTTTGACAGTTACTACAGTGTGAAATACTTACTAAAATACGCTCACTCCTTCTTTCTACATCAGTAGCTCACCACGTGTACAATGGCTACTGGTCACTCCATATACCCCTATTTATCGCGAGCTTACATTTCATGCCCATGGATCTATACGGTCATTTAATACCTGATACACTAAGTCTCCTACAATTCCAAATCTATTTGAAGTCATGAACGTTTCTCTTCCAACTATCTCCCCTCTATGTGTAGCAGGTACTTTCTTATAGGTCTTCTAATCTTACTTGCAATCTATACCTACTTCATTCATACTCAGAGTTCCTACTTATTACTTCTTTTTACTACACTTATTAAGCTGCATTGTATTACCACGTTGTTCACCTCTCACTTCCACCACTAATCACTTATTGCCTATTAGCGTTTGGGTGGCCCTTTCTTTACTCTCCTTGCTCATACAATGTTAACTTTACTCATGCCTTACAGGTTTCGCTACCATTCTTGGACAACTATCTGAATGATATTATGTTCAAGATAACGTGTTTTCCTCCATGTTTGCCGGTTTTGTTCGTCTCCATTTCTATGTCATAGACAGGATCTTCAGGGGTCCATAACACAGTGGCAGCAATTTGTGACACACCGCCTTCTGTCAGCTCAGTAGCCTAAGCGATCATATCATAATCTTCTGCCCTATTCAGAGTTCCACACCTTCATATTTCTTGCCATCCTTTCCTTCAGCTTGGCTGCCATTGTACGTATCTTATTTCTAGCACTTTTTGATTACTTGTTTATCTCATAGGAGTTGCCTTTGTGTCGAATGCTATTATTTCTGTAATTTTGTCTGTTGCTACATTATTTTTTAGCAATGTCACCTTATGTTGAAAATTCTGAAATGTATCCACTTTAGGCAAAAAAGCCTTCACTTTACTGTTTACAATATTTATAGGTTGGCTTTTAGCCACAGTTCCACCTCCCATACTTCTTCTACCTTTTCTGGAATCTGTCACTTCATTTACTCTTCTGTCGTTTGATCGTCCAGTCGAAGAATTTATTCTGTCCGTACTGCTCTCCTGTAGTCTCTACTATTGTCCTCTGACTCAGTGTATAGTCCCAAAAAGTTTGATGTTTGATGGCAGTTGATCCCACACTACGTGTTATTCGAATCAAATGTGTATTTCCTTATTCTGCTCTAAGATTATCTCGCCTCTGCCTAGATGCATTATTGCATGATACATTAGCCCAAAGCGCATGTAAAATAGACATTGACATATTCGATACTATCAAGAACTTCCATTCCAGGGTACTGCGTCGACACATAAACTGCAACTGCATTTTGTCCCACACATCCATATTATTTCTGGTTAGCACTCCTCTTACATTCATCTTGCGTAAATTTAGAAAGAACCATTTGCTCTCACGCATACATGTGTCATCAGATGTTGCTAAAATTTGACTGCCATGTTCGAGAGTAGCCTCAAAACGTGCTACCGACTGGAACATTTCCTCTGATTAGATGCTCTGCATCACCATGCTCTCTCTCTCTCTCTCTCTCTCTCTCTCTCTCTCTCTCTTTCTCTCTCTCTCTCCTCCAACAATATTTCTCACAAGTCTTCATGTGCGCCATTTATGGGAGGTCCCTTTCTGGTACCTGTGAAACTCATCAGTCCTTCTTATGGAGATGCCCCTGAAATCGGTTTCGTTTGTGGGTCAGTAGTCTCTGCTGCTTCTTATGGCTGTACATGCTCATTTACCTCCGGTCGGTAGTCCATATTCCCGTTATTCTGGTGGCCATTGCAGCCACTCCATCATTGGTATTACTCCATCCTCCATGGTTCGATTGACGCAACCTAAAATGTCCGCCACCACTGGAATGGGCCATATTCTTTCTGTGTTCGTGGTACAGCTTCTGCTGGCTGGTAAAGTTACTTACCCGCGTCAAGTGTTATTTCGTTCTGTGCTCCTGCAGCGTACAAATGTGATTTCCTACAGAAGGTCCTTGAAGCAATATATACCATTGCTTCAGTATCCTATCAGTATATGTTGGTACTGCCATGGTATCTTTCAAAAACAAAATTACCCGGCCGTTGTGGCCGAGCGGTTCTAGGCGCTACAGTCTGGAACCGCGCGATTTCTACGATCGCAGTTTCGAATCCTTCCTCGGCCATGGATGAGAGTGATGCCCCTAGGTTAGTTAGGTTTAAGTAGTTCTAAGTTCTAGGGGACTGATGACCTGAGATGTTAAGTTCCATAGTGCTCAGAGCCATTTGAACCATTTCTTGAAAACAAACTTGAACCATGTCTTCTCTGTTTTGCGGTAAAACCAAAACCTGGTTTTTCCCTTAGCATCTCTGAAAAATTTCTCTAGACTGCTGAGTGCTGACCCTTCAAAAGCACGCCCCATGATTATCTCATTTTTAACATGGACTTGCTTCTGTTTCGACCAATAGTTGGCTAAATACGTCTCCTCAGACATGTGAGACGATGTGCTCTTTAGTGCTATCTGGAGCATCATCACGGTAGGTTTGCTTTCGAATAAACTTCAAATATCCAAATGGACCGGCTTATTCTATCTTCTGACACGAACTCGCTGCCACAGAAGTGTGGGAAATTCCTGAGTAACAACTTCTGACCGCATTGTGATTATCGTGCCAGGTCGGAATCCAGCACGTGACAAGACAAGCAGTGAGCAACACAGTAATTAATGATACCCCTACAGCAGATTTTGGTTTACCAAATTTGCAGCTTCGAATAGAGGCCTTCTTTATGATACTGATTTGATTTGAGTTCTCAGTGTGGTTATTTTATGATAGTTCTTCAAAATCGTCTGGATCACAAAGGCTGCTCTTTCAACAGTTTTTGGTTCTCTTCGAAAACCGTCATCAATTCTTGCGGAGTGTGTATCATGTGCAGTTGTTATACTAGGCCTGGAATTTCCCTGGAGCAGAATTTTCTTCGGTGATGAATCCCCTTTGGAACTGAGCCCCGATGACCAGTGAAGACATATCTGGAGATGCCCTGGAGAGCGGAGGGGGACCAACCTGATTGTCGCCCGCCATACGTTCCGACAACCAGGAGTGACGGTCTGGGACGCCATTTCTTTTCGTAGGACGACACCTTTGGATGTCACCCACTGCACCTTTATAGCTCAGCGGTATGCCGACGATATTCGATGCCCCGATTAGTCGCCCTTCATGAGAAGCCATCCTTGGCTCATATTTCAGCACGATAATATCCGCCCGCACACAGCGAGAGTTTCTGCTGGCTGTCTTTGGGCCTCCCAAACTCTACCTTGGCCAGTAAGGTCTTCGGATCTCTCCCCAGTTAATAACTTTCTGAGAATTATGGACAGGGCTCTCCAACCAGCTCGGAATTTTGACGTTCTAACGTGCCAGCTGGGTACATCTCTTTCAGTAAATGCCAAGTCAAACAACTGCTTGTATATGGGCCAGAGACGAATCAACGCGTTATTACGAGGGTGAATCAAATGAAAAACTTAAATATTTTTCTAAATATTATTTATTGTGCAGAAGTGGTACCTTAAATATTTTTTTAAATGTTATTTATTGTGCAGAAGTGGTACAAAGCTGTATCACTTTTCAACATAATCTCCCCGACGCTCAATGCAAGTCCTCCAGCGCTTACAAAGAGCATAAATTCCTTTAGAAAAAAAATATTTAGGTAGTCAGCGCAACCACTCATGCACCACGTGGCGTACCTCTTCATCAGAATGGAACTTCTATCCTCCCATTGCGTCTTTGAGTGGTCCAAACATATGGAAATCACTCGGGGCAAGGTCTGGTGAGTGTGGTGGATGAGGAAGACACCCAAGATGCAGGTCTGTGATTGTCGCAACTGTTCTACGGGCAGTGTGGGGCCTTGCATTGTCATATTGCACAGTACACCTGCTGACAGCAATCCAAGTCGGTTTGATTTGATTGCAGGCCGCAGATGAAATTTTTGGAGATCTTTGAATGATGCGCTGGTGACAGCGGTCCCTCTAGGCATGTAACGCTCCAAAATGGGGCCTTTTTCGTCTGTAACCTACCCCTCACTTATCGACCTAAATGACAGTAAAAATAAAATCTCTTGTACCTAATGGAAATTTGGGAAAAGCAATCGTCACCGAAAATCTGTCGGTAAAGAGGGAGGAAGGGGTTACATCTAAATGAAAGGAAAAATGCACATGAAACTGGTGGAAATTAATTTTGAAAAAGGGTAAATTTAATAAAGAAAGCAAATGTGCGGTCGTTACGTTAACAATTAACTGGCGTTAATTAGATATTTGAGATTTGGGGGAAATTACTGTCGCCAGTCCTATGGACAACTACTAAAATAACTGAAAAAGAAAGGTTCTTGCACATATAATTAGCACTAAAAGCGTGGCAACTGAAGATTGACACGGGTTGTGTGAAAAACTGAATGTTTGTCAGAAGAAATAATTTTGTTTACACTCTGACTTAATTTAGCAAAAGAATTAATAAAACCGGGTAATTGAAAGTTAATTTAGTGACTGAAATTAATAGTGAACTTTGTTTCAGAAGCACTACGAAATTCAATAAAATAAGGTTAGTCTAGGGCTTCCTCAACAATCATTTCAAAAGCTACTTTAATCTACTCAATTTAGGAATAAGAGATTTAACTTTGGACTTGAAATAAATGATTCTGTACAATTAACAATAGTAAAATTAAGTACGTACCAAGTTGCAGTCAAAGGTAAGCTAAAATATGGTAACGAAACTCGCACTCTTAATGTGTGCTTGTGCAATCTAAATACTGTAGCCAGTTATGAATAGCTTAACTGAACTTTGAAATTAAGCAGTGAAATCGAATGAAATTAATGCTTGCGTTTAAATTTCAACGACACTCGAGTTCATTTCGGAAAAGGGCAACAAAGGTTCATGGTAAGTTGCTGTAGTTCAGTGATGCTAATGGAATAGTTGGAAAAGCTGAGGTCTGCCATACAGTTCTAAAACTTTCCGTGCTTTCAGTCCTCTTTGTTGGTTGATTGAAGGTTTGAAGTCGATGATCAAGGAGGTGGCGGCAATCACTTATTGTCGGCCGTAGCTGTTGCAGAAGCGCGCCTTCTTCTCGACACGGTCACCAGGCAAAACGGGCTCTTGATGTGTGCCAGCTAAAGTTCCCCGTCCGTGACACCACGCCAGAAACTATCATAGCAAGTCGAGCGCAATTACACGCAGCCAAACTCCGAAAGCGCGGCAACGCGCGGGAGCGTCACTCAACACACCTCCTCCACCGCCCTACTCCAGTCAGACTCCGCTCTGCCCGCGCTCCACGCGGCAGTTACTACCAAAGATCCTAAACACTTTGGTTCTCCACACGACCTATCAATAGAATCGTTTGATAGCATAGTTTTCCCGAGGCGCCAGCCGAAGTGGCCGAGCGTTTCTAGGCGCTACAGTCTGGAACCGCGCGACCGCTACGGTCGCACGTTCGAATCCTGCCTCGGGCATGAATGTGTGTGATGTCCTTAGGTTAGTTAGGTTTAAGTAGTTCTAAGATCTAGGGGACTGATGACCTTAGAAGTTAAGTCCCATAGTGCTCAGAGCCATTTGGACCATTTTTTTCCCTTGGCGAGACCCAGCGTAAAAATACAAATAATATTTACAAAACAAACCAATTATACATCGACATAAATGCATATATATATATATATATATATATATATATATATATATATATATATATATATATATATATATATATATACACTCCTGGAAATGGAAAAAAGAACACATTGACACCGGTGTGTCAGACCCACCATACTTGCTCCGGACACTGCGAGAGGGCTGTACAAGCAATGAACACACGCACGGCACAGCGCACACACCAGGAACAGCGGTGTTGGCCGTCGAATGGCGCTAGCTGCGCAGCATTTGTGCACCGCCGCCGTCGGTGTCAGCCAGTTTGCCGTGGCATACGGAGCTCCATCGCAGTCTTTAACACTGGTAGCATGCCGCGACAGCGTGGACGTGAACCGTATGTGCAGTTGACAGACTTTGAGCGAGGGCGTATAGTGGGCATGCGGGAGGCTGGGTGGACGTACCGCCGAATTGCTCAACACGTGGGGCGTGAGGTCTCCACAGTACATCGATGTTGTCGCCAGTGGTTGGCGGAAGGTGCACGTGCCCGTCGACCTGGGACCGGACCGCAGCGACGCACGGATGCACGCCAAGACCGTAGGATCCTACGAAGTGCCGTAGGGGACCGCACCGCCACTTCCCAACAAATTAGGGACACTGTTGCTCCTGGGGTATCGGCGAGGACCATTCGCAACCGTCTCCATGAAGCTGGGCTACGGTCCCGCACACCGTTAGGCCGTCTTCCGCTCACGCCCCAACATCGTGTAGCCCGCCTCCAGTGGTGTCGCGACAGGCGTGAATGTAGGGACGAATGGAGACGTGTCGTCTTCAGCGATGAGAGTCGCTTCTGCCTTGGTGCCAATGATGGTCGTAAGCGTGTTTGGCGCCGTGCAGGTGAGCGCCACAATCAGGACTGCATACGACGCAGGCACACAGGGCCAACACCCGGCATCATGCTGTGGGGAGCGATCCCCTACACTGGCCGTACACCTCTGGTGATCGTCGAGGGGACACTGAGTAGTGCACGGTACATCCAAACCGTCATCGAACCCATCGTTCTACCATTCCTAGACCAGCAAGGGAACTTTCTGTTGCAACAGGACAATGCACGTCCGCATGTATCCCGTGCCACCCAACGTGCTCTAGAAGGTGTAAGTCAACTACCCTGGCCAGCAAGATCTCCGGATCTGTCCCCCATTGAGCATGTTTGGGACTGGACGAAGCGTCGTCTCACGCGGTCTGCACGTCCAGCACGAACGCTGGTCCAACTGAGGCGCCAAGTGGAAATGGAATGCAAGCCGTTCCACAGGACTACATCCAGCATCTCTACGATCGTCTCCCTGGGAGAATAACAGCCTGCATTGCTGCGAATGGTGGATATACACTGTACTAGTGCCGACATTGTGCATGCTCTGTTGCCTTTGTCTATGTGCCTGTGGTTCTGTCAGTGTGATCATGTGATGTATCTGACCCCAGGAATGTGTCAATAAAATTTCCCCTTCCTGGGACAATGAATTCACGGTGTTCTTATTTCAATTTCCAGGAGTGTATATATATATATATATATATATATATATATATATATATATATATATATATATATGAGGATATGCATTTCTGGCGTTACACGTCCCAAAAGAGAGTCGGCATAACCTTCCCTGCTGATGGTTCTGTTCGAAACTTCTTTGGTTTTGGTGATGAGGAATGGCGCCATTCCTTGCTCTCTCTCTTCGTTTCCGGTTGGTGGAAGTGAACCCCGGTTTCGTCCCCAGTAACGATTCTTGCAAAGAAGCCATCACCTTCTCGTTCAAAGCGCCGAAGAAGTTTTTCACAAGCATCAACACCTCGTTCTCTAATTTCTGGAGTCAGCTGCTGTGGCACCCATCTTGCAGACGCTTTGTGAAACTGGAGAACATCATACACAATGTGGTGTGCTGACTCATGACTAATCTGTAAACATGCTGCAATGTCATTCAGTGTCACTCAGGGGTTTTCCTTCACTATTGCTTCAACTGCTGCAGTGGTTTCATGAGTCACAACACGTTATGCCTGACCTGGACGAAGAGCATCTTCCACTGAAGTCATACCATTTACGAACTTCCTACTCCATTCGTAGACTTGCTGCTGTGACAAACATGCATCACCGTACTGAACCTTCATTCGTCGATGAATTTCAATAAGTTTCACAGCTTCACTACGCAAAAACCGAGTGAAAGAACTCTGATCTTCCCTGGTGCAAGTAGCAAATGGGGCGGCCATGTTTATACTGATACTGCGACAGTATGTGTGTATCTGCACTATGCTGCCACTTACAGGCCATTCTGCACGCTGTTTGTAGCACGCTTACCAATTTATAGGATCACGACGCGAAATTTCGATTTGTTATTACAAATTTAAGGTTTTCATTTAACTCACCCTCGTAACTTGTTCAGTTTGCAAAGCTCTTTCTGTTGAATAAATCATCCATTTTTTCTGAAACTGTAAATATTTGTTTGTCTGCACCACATGTACCGATTTCGGTCCCATTCAGATAATTACTTCGTGGTGCATCACTTTTTAATTTTTTTTAAATTTTAAGAGTGTATTATCAAAAGAAATCTCATCGAACACTCAGTTCTCGACCACGACTTGTGTATCACAACACGTGCATTTTAATAAATCCCGATGTCACAGTTGACAAAGAAAAACGAGAACTTTAAGTGTTTGTCTTTATCACTCGCCTGCGATTACTTTGCGGCACTCCACGGTCAAATTTATATTATAATTCCTATAATATTATTACGTCTCTTCAGAGCTTCTAATAATACGACCTACCATGATCGTAGCTGAGCTCAGAACTGAATTTAAACTCCACACATCAATTCTCCTAGCCCACAAAATATGCATAAATGTAATCTCCTGATATTCTAATATACATTATAGCCAATATGTTGTCAGAATTAAATCACGCTATCCCACATCCTTTACAATGGATCAATCACAACTTAATACGCCTGCTCAGCATTAACTGAACAAATTTAGAAAACCCACAAATAACAAATTACTACACTCTTCATATAGCTGAATAAACATAATATCTTTCTCGTTCCCGGAGAACGGTAAAATGACGAACTGCACTTTACCAAATTTCCCCTGAGCCTGTGACTCACTCATTTTGTCTGAATATAGTTCTCATGCTAACATATATACAGTTAATATATATAACAATATTTATTTATTAAATTACTTCCCATTCACACCTTCATTCACACTAATAGCAAATCGTATTAAATCAGCGATAATTATTGATGCTTTAATAATATTAGCTATTACTAATCATATTAAATCAGCAGTAATTTTTGCTGATTTCATATGGTTAGTTAATAGCGTGAATACAGGTCTGAATGGGAAATATTTAGAGAATATACTGTTTCATTTCCGTTTTTATTAATAAGGCTTTCATAGTGTGTACGATGGTTACACCTTTCAGGCACAGCATTTAGTAACTACTTGTAGCCAGCTGAGAATACCTATCTGTCATGAGATAGGCGTAACACATCGTCTCTAAGCTGCTCGCTGCAGTAGCATTACTACAGCTTCGATATAAAGGTGCTACGCCTCACTCTCTCATCAAAAATGATGATATATTTGATGGCAATACAGCCAGAGTAAATAAAAAAATAGTCTGCTGTTACTGGAAATAAAATCTGCGCCAATACTCGGCAATAATTTGAGATGCTGTAACCTTCGTGCGCCAAGGAGAGTGGCGCTAGAGCAAGGAGGAGCCGATGTATGATAACGCAGCTTTAATGCAGCAGTTCCGTTCCTGATGGTGTCCTGCTTCATGCACTATTCCGTTGCAGCGCAGTACGATGAGACACACGTTTGTTGGAAGCGTGTTCTGACCAAACAGGTTTCTGACGAGAGGAAGTGGATTTTACCGATGACGCTGTGCGTGCTAGTGTTTATGAAACGAGGTTAATGAAGATTGCTCCAGCGATAAGCATGCCTCTGTTGATTAGGGTAATTTTCTAATTAGACAGTTTCTCTCGTTTGCTTTTACAGTCCATAAACAAGTATATTACGTTTAAGAAACTAAGAAGAAGGTGAACTTCATTCGACTACGTAGTGAAGTACCTGCGGCGCAATTAATAACTTACCAACACATATTATAAAAATAGATGTATTGATGTGTGTGTGTGTGTGTGTGTGTGTGTGTGTGTGTGTGTGTGTTTTCCTCATCTCCTCCTAATCCGCTTGACAGATTTCAACCAAACTTGATACACATATCCCTTACTATCGCGCAACAATCGCTGTCGGGTAAGACCTGCATACGTTTCATTATTCATGGGATATGATGTAATAAGCAATGAGATGTGTGAAAAACTACTGCATCATGTATAACATCTAAATTTATTACTTCTGTTTTACTAATTCCATTCACAATACATTTCGCAGACTGTACCCACATATGCCTCTAAATGCACCTATAAAATTATGGCTTCGTCGCACACATCCTTATGTCATAAATACTCAGATGTGTGGAAAACTGCTACGTTGTGCATGATGTATAAATGTATAACTTCTTCGCTACTAACTATATCACTGAACGGCACATTGTTCAAGACATATGACGTTATAAACACTGAAATGCGTGAGAAAATGTCCCATCACACATGAAGTTTGAATACATATATTCTTTACTACTTAGACAGTCCTACAGTCGAGTGGGCTTAATGCACCATCTGACACCTGGCAACACTTTTGGAAGCTTTCAACTATGAAGAGAGCAGGCGTTAACATAGAAACGTTTACAAAATTGCATTGTAGACACCCGAAGGAACTGCGCCCAGCGTACTAGAAATATCGTTAGTTCTGAATTAAATAAACATTACAGAGAATTTGTATTCTCCATACTTTCTTTCTTAATTTGGCTACTGTACTTATACATCTGTACTTTATGCATCTACCTTTGTACGACTGTTTCATAATTTCAAATGTGTCTTCACAAAAACGTGGAACTGAAATGTTTTCGATATTACACTAGAAACACAGCTCGTTTTTGTTTTCGTTTCTAACAGAAAATTATGAAAATGAATACCTGGGCAATGCCAGGTGTGTCAACTAGTAATAAATGAAATTTGTTTCGAGATTAAATGACTTGAAAGAGGTTTTCGGGATGAATGACTTCGTAGCAAGAGTCAAAACACCGACCATTACATAAGACGAAGAAAATCGAAAACATTATGGCCACAGGAAAATCGATAGCCACCTGGAGGCGTTACGGGCATGTGTCTTAGTGAGAGGCGCGCGGGGTAACCGTGCTGCCTGGGGCGCCTTGTCACGGTTCGCATCGGCTCTCCCCCCCCCTCCCGCCACCCCCCCCCCCCCCCCCGGCGGAGGTTCGAGACCTCCCTCGGGGGGCATGGCTGTATGTGTTATCCTTAGCATAAGTTAGTTGAATTAGAGTGTAAACCTAGGGATCGATGACCTCATCAGTTTGGTCGCATAGAACCTTACCAAAAATTTTCAATTTCTTTGTGGGAAAAGCATATAAATGGAGCAGGGACGAATGGAGAATTACTCACATATAGGTCGCAAAAGGGGAACTCCACTGACCGAAGCAGCATTAGCAAAGAGGGGAGTTGTTAGGTTGTTCACGTGCTACTGTCGCGAACATGTTAGGAAAGTGGTTTAAGGGCAGGCATCAAGGGATTGGACATACACACCTGGGAATTACAATTACGAACAACTTAAATTGGAAGGAACACATAGAAAATGAGCCGGCCCAGCGGCTCTAGGCGCTACAGTCTGGAACCGCGCGACCGCTAAGGTCGCAGGTTCGAATCCTGCCTCGGGCAAGGATGTGTGTGATGTTCTTAGGTTACTTAGGTTTACGTAGTTCTAAGTTCTAGGGGACTGATGACCTCAGAAGTTAAGTCCCATAGTGCTCAGAGCCATTTGAACCATTTTGAACATAGAAAATGTTGTGGGGAAGGCTAACCAAACACTGCGTTTCTTTCGCAGGACACTTAGAAAATGTAACAGATCTACTAAGGAGACTGCCTACACTACTCTTGTCCGTCTTCTTTTAGAATACTGCTCCGCGATGTGGGATCGTTACCAGTTAGGACTGACAGAGTACGTACATTGAAAAAGTTCAAGGAAGGGCAGCACGTTTTGTATTACAGCGAAATATAGCAGTGAGTGTCACTGAAATGATACAGGATTGGGCTGGACATCAATAAAAGAAAGTCGTTTTCGTTGCGACGAAGTCTTCCCACGAAATTCCAATCACCAAATTTCTCCTCCGAATGCGAAAAAACTTTGTTGACACCGACCTACATAGGCAGAAACTATACGCACGATAAAATAGGGGAAATCAGAGCTCTTACGGAAAGATATAAGTGTTCGGTCTTTCCGCGCGCTATACGAAATTGGAATAATAGAAAATCGTGAAGGTGGTTCGATGAACCCTCTGCCAGGCACTTAAATGTTATTTGCAGAGTATCCATGTAGATCAAAGAACATGGAGGCTATGTAAACTAGGTTACCGTTCACTGCACCTTGTTGAAAATGGGGCTCTGCAGAAGACGACCCCCAAAGCTTCCCTTGTTGAACCAATGGCATCGTCAATAATTACGATTGTAATGGGCACGGGATCATTCAAACTGGCTCACGAGTCACTGTAAACGTGTCACTTGGTCGGATGAATCATCTTTCTTGTTACACCAGGCCGATGATTGTGTTCGAAAATGTATCACATAAAACTAATGTCCAAATGCTATAATTGTGAATGTAATGGAAGAAAGAACAAAAATAATATCCAGATAAACAAAATTTAAGTAATGCCTTGTTAAAAAATAAACAGAAGAAACTGCAGACTAGTTTCAAAATAAAATTGAGTATTTAGTTTTTCGGTTACGAAGCATAAGAAAACTGTAATTAGCCTTAAGCCAGGATAAATTAGAAGACAGAAATTCGTTGATTAAATGGTGCATTTACATGTTAAACAAAGGTCCTGATAGTGCACAGACCTCACAGAAGTCCACACAGACTCCTCAAATCTGAGAATGAAAAAAGAGAAGCAAGGAAAACAAAGAGAAATATATAGGGTGACTCACGTAGAACGTAACACCCTTTTTATTTCGTGAATAGTTCCAGGTATCTAAACGAAGGAGTAGGCAAATGATAACACGTTAAGGGGCATGTGCTTTGGTATCTGATAAATATTTCACTCTTGTATCTATCAAGATACTGAAGCAAGTATGTTTTTTTAAATAAAGTGACATGGTTTTTAAAGGAATCAGAAATCGCTTCAAAAGACGAGTACGATAATATAACGCTAGCTAACGGTGAGGTTGAAACTCTTCAAAAATGATTGCAAGAAATATTCTAAAATTGAAAGTAGGCTCGAATCGGCTATTGTATTGTAATCACACTTATGCTAGGCTACATCGTTGTATAAAGCCTTTCGCCTGTTTACTTGTCTTCACTGCAGAACTAACAGGAATACTGTCTTCTATCGGCATGTCATTTCTGCTTCAACATTCCCTGCATGTACACCAGTGAGGAGAAGTTAGACATGCTACAGCTATACGATAAATGGTGGCATGAGACCTAAGACTAAGAAATGTGGTACCAGCCAGAGGAGTGTCGTTCGTATCTTGCACTCTCATCATTTTTCTGTAGATCAGGAACTCGGAAGAAGTGATTTCGAAAGTCGTATAGAATTTTTTTGGTTCGCTCTTAATCGCTTGGTAGATGACACTACCTTTTATTTTCCCAATGTGTGCTCTTTACTAACGAAGCAATGTTTACGAAACACGGTAATGTAAATTTATGTAATATGCACTACGAGGCAGCTAATAATACACACTAACTTCGTCAGGTACAACGACTGCCGTGAATCGTAAAACAATCGTGCGGCATCGTAAGAAATTACATTATGGAACTTTACTTCCTCCCATCGATGTTAAATGGAAATACGTACGCACACTTTCTTATGAACATTCCACCTTCCTTCTAGTAGAGGTACCACTGGATAAGCGACAGCTGCACAGCTCACTCTTCCCCTCTTGCAAAAGCAAATACTGAACGAAATTTTTTCTGACAATACGATAGGACGGATTGCTGCAGCATAATGGCTAGCCAGGTCTCCTGTTTTGACTCCTCTGCATTTCTTTGTGTGGGGTACACTAAAAGATGCAGTCTATCATGAAGCCCCAACTACGAAAGATGATATGCACAGTCGAATCGCACATCATGCTACGGCATATCGTCCAGTGTACTTTTCTCTATTCATCGATCTCTGGAACGTCGATTGCAAAAGTGCCTTGCAGTCGATGACAAATAAATGGAGGACATACGTAACTAAGTAGTAAAACTACATTTCAGTAAGGAAAGTATTTTGTGGATGACATGTCATCCCCATTAAACTGTTTAAAGTGTATTGTGTCTAATTACACTTTCGAGTAGTATTTATATACACATTTGTCTGACAGCAGGTGGTTTTAGTTTAAGAAGCATTTAGGCGTTTCCAGGTAAAGACAGGTAAAAAAAATGGTTCAAATGGCTCTGAGGACTATGGGACTTAACTGCTGAGGTCATCAGCCCCTAGAACTTAGAATTACTTAAACCTAACGAACCTAAGGACATCACACACATCCATGCCCGAGGCAGGAGTCGAACCTGCCACCGTAGCGGTCGCGCGGTTCTAGACTTTAGCGCCTAGAACCTCTCGGCAACTTCGGGAGGCAAAGACAGATCAAGTATTACCTTTATCAGATGTGGGAAAGTTAATACGGTAGTTTCCTTTTCCCTTGACTAAGGTCGTCTGTTATACTGATGTTCGAATGACCGTCGCTTCCGGTTTCGCTTTTGACAAGTAAGCAACAACGAGGAGGGTTTAATCGGGAAACTGCCTGACGAAAGTGTAGTCGTTTCCAAGAAAACCTGAAACATAGAAACATTTGAAATATAAGTTGTATAGGTTAAATACCGTCTTTAGGAACTTTAACTGCGGAAAACAGAGGCCGACAAACAAAGAAGACAACGTGTACATTAGAAATAGTTTTCCGAAGCCCCATCTTACGCTCCAGACAGCTAAAATATGCCGTTGTTCCATATACAAAAATCATAGTTGACTCTGTATCTACATCCTACACGAAAGGAGGTTTTAGTAGCGTAGGCGTGTTTTGCGGCACACAACGATGTAGCCTCGCATGAGGTGGAGTTTACACCGCAATTGCTGACTAGCTACATTGCTTTCTAATTTTAGTGCAATTCTCTGATTCTTTTGCGAAGCGTTTTAGCCTTAACAGTAACGAGCATTATTTCACTGTGTCCGTGCTTCGAAGAGCTTTCTGAAACCGTTAGAGAAGTATATTATTCTATTTAGGTAACCATACTTGGTGCAATATATCGATCGATAGATATAAGAGTTGAGACGATTTATCACCACAGCGTATTATCATTAGCCGAAAACCTCGTTTCGGTACCTGGAACAACTCACGAAATAAAAGGGGTGTTATGTCCTACATGATTCACTCTGTACGTGCGTTGCTGCCTCATATTCGTTCTTCTCTTCTAATTAATATTGAAAGGTCTCTGTTGGATTCCTTTCATGTTAATTTCTTAAATCTGTTGCAATTTACGGCATAAATTCCTCTTCTAAATTTACTATGGTGTTTCTGACTATCTGGGAGGAGACTGAGCAGTGAAACGAGTTACTTTTACACATACAATATGTTTTATTCCTCTAAATAAAAAGACGAATTACCAATAGCTATCTTGAGTTATTGCTGTTGCATAACACGAGTGTACAATATGTTGTTATCTGCTCATCACATCAACAACGCTGAAAACGACGTATATTAACAGGTAATGTGGGGAGGAACTTCAGTTCTATTTTGCGTTACAGCAGCGCATCATAATAATAATAATGCTGTATGCGTTTGCCACTTACATGTCGTCAGCAGTAAGACGTAACAATGAAGATACCAGACAGCAACGATACTAATTCCAGCCTCGAACCCAGCAACCGGTTCCACGTTGAAGGTTACAGTCGCTTTTGTTCGGACCCTGTGTTTACTGGAACATATCTCACAACTCACTCTGGAAATTTGGCCTTCCACATATTTTTCCAGTTGACTAAACCTCGCTTGACAGGCAGGTGCTGGCATTGAAATCTATGGAGACTAGTAAAAGGACTGAGCTGACTTACATTTTCTAGCACCTCGCCTCTGTTACACCCGTCAGTGTTACAATCCAAGCACTCATTTAAATCCAGTTAACTGATTCAACCAAATTACCCATGTAGACGTGACACTTAGCTGTTATACGACACAATTTCTACGGTATTTCAGTACCTGTGTTGTCAAGAAGAACGATGCAACGTTCCTTCAGACATGCATACATGCATGCTTATTAAGAACAAACGCATTGCAGTATCGTATTTCTCCGTCGATACCAAGCAGTGACTTCGAATTGAAATATTCTCCTCAACGTGAGAACTACATAATGTGTGTTCGAGTGCAGATTGTGGCATAAGATCAAGACACATGGGAGTTTGGTTCTGGCCGCGGGTAGTGCACATAGAAATGGAATATTATTTTTGGTCGTTAACTTCAATATCTCTTGCATTTTCCACACAACATATCTGGAATTGTGTGTGGTTTGGTAGCCGACAGACTCTTACAACATACAGTCTTGTGCATGGACCGGTAACGTTCTTTCTCAAACCAAGCTGAGCTTGGTACCTACTGGCTTAAAATAAAAGTTTTACATGGCTTCTTTAAAATTACAGGCAAAACGTATTTCAAAACAAAGAACCGACAATAATGAACTTGGTACGACGTTTAGAAATGAGCTGTTTATAATGTCTACTCATCCTAAATTAAAAGAACAAACGCAAAGCTTTTTTAAAGTGGCGCTTGATGCATAATCGAATAGATAAGAAGGTTTTTTACGTTTTTGTATTAAATTTTGTGTTGTTGTTTTATTATTTATCCTGGTCAATTGGTTTAGCGGGCTGAAGCAGATAAGAACGCGCGGACTGAAAACCTTGGGAAACGGCTTTCCTAAACTGCTCTTCTGTAGTTACATTTACTGTTTAGAAACTTCAAGTGATTATGTAAAGTACGTGTTGAAGGGTAAATTAGGAGTGGCTACTCATGAAGAGGACGCACAGAATGTGGAAAAAAAGAAATAAAAAAGGCACAGAAATCCAAATTGTGGCAGTGAAAGTCTCTTTCAAACGAAAGAAGTTAAAATCTTGAATATGGCAGCAGTAAGCAACTGTACAACTGTTGATACAATGGGAATCATCAGCCAACCAGTTGCGAGTCAAGAGTTTATTCAAACCTTTAAGTAGGTTTCGTCAGGTATAAACCTGTCTTCCTCAGAAGAAGCAATAACACATATAAACAGGATATATGAAAACCTGTAGATGAAAGTTACACGTACGGCAAAACTAAACATTAAAAATTCATGGAAAGGAAACAGAAAATAAGCTTCCGTGTTACATAATGTGTAAAAACAGAAGCAAAGTCATGAGGCTTCGTCAACAGCAAGATGGTCCGTATAAATTCTACGGCATAGTCACAAGGCTTAGTAGACAGTATAAATGGTCTATTTAAAATCTAAGGCTACGCGCTTCACACACAGAAACAGGCAGCTAACAGGACAGAAGGGTCAAACCAGTAGGAAACTTACGCACAGGTGGCACTCAAATAAGAAGGCCTGCCAGCCACGAAAGATACCTGACACACCAAGAAAATTACATTATACTCCTGGAAATAGAAAAAAGAACACATTGACACCGGTGTGTCAGACCCACCATACTTGCTCCGGACACTGCGAGAGGGCTGTACAAGCAATGATCACACGCACGGCACAGCGGACACACCAGGAACCGCGGTGTTGGCCGTCGAATGGCGCTAGCTGCGCAGCATTTGTGCACCGCCGCCGTCAGTGTCAGCCAGTTTGCCGTGGCATACGGAGATCCATCGCAGTCTTTAACACTGGTAGCATGCCGCGACAGTGCGGACGTGAACCTTATGTGCAGTTGACGGACTTTGAGCGAGGGCGTATAGTGGGCATGCGGGAGGCCGGGTGGACGTACCGCCGAATTGCTCAACACGTGGGGCGTGAGGTCTCCACAGTACATCGATGTTGTCGCCAGTGGTCGGCGGAAGGTGCACGTGCCCGTCAAGCTGGGACCGGACCGCAGCGACGCACGGATGCACTCCAAGACCGTAGGATCCTACGCAGTGCCGTAGGGGACCGCACCGCCACTTCCCAGCAAATTAGGGACACTGTTGCTCCTGGGGTATCGGCGAGGACCGTTCGTAACCGTCTCCATGATGCTGGGCTACGGTCCCGCACACCGTTAGGCCGTCTTCCGCTCACGGCCCAACATCGTGCAGCCCGCCTCCAGTGGTGTCCCGACAGGCGTGAATGGAGGGACGAATGGAGACGTGTCGTCTTCAGCGATGAGAGTCGCTTCTGCCTTGGTGCCAATAATAGTCGTATGCGTGTTTGGCGCCGTGCAGGTGAGCGCCACAATCAGGACTGCATACGACCGAGGCACACAGGGCCAACACCCGGCATCATGGTGTGGGGAACGATCTCCTACACTGGCCGTACACGTCTGGTGTTCGTCGAGGGGACACTGAATAGTGCACGGTACATCCAAACAGTCATCGAACCCATCGTTCTACCATTCCTAGACCGGCAAGGGAACTTGCTGTTCCAACAGGACAATGCACGTCCGCATGTATCCCGTGCCACCCAACGTGCTCTAGAAGGTGTAAGTCAACTACCCTGGCCAGCAAGATCTCCGGATCTGTCCCCCATTGAGCATGTTTGGGACTGGATGAAGCGTTGTCTCACGCGGTCCGCACGTCCAGCACGAACGCTGGTCCAACTGAGGCGCCAGGTGGAAATGGCATGGCAAGCCGTTCCACAGGACTACATCCAGCATCTCTACGATCGTCTCCATGGGAGAATAGCAGCCTGCATTGCTGCGAAAGGTGGATATACACTGTACTAGTGCCGACATTGTGCATACTCTGTTGCCTGTGTCTTAACATTTGAGGTCATCAGTCCCCTAGACTTAGAACTACTTAAACCTGACTAACCTAAGGACATCACACACATCCATGCCCGAGGCAGGATTCGAACCTGCAACCGTAGCAGCAGCCCGGTTCCGGACTGAAGCGCCTAGAATCGCTAGGCCACAGTGGCCGGCCCGGGACAGTGATTGTACCTTGATTTATAGACGCTAGAATGAGGAAATTGTTCACTACACTTTAAGACATGAACTAGATTTGTTCCACGACTATTATTATTCGAAAACGAAACTTTACAGCCATATTTCGTAGGAAGAAGACGGTTATATTGTATAATAGATTTCCTATGAATTGTTATGGAAAAAGTATTCTCTTCCTCTTTACCTAGAAATGTGAGGATCACTGGACAAAAATTCAGCCACCGCTTAATACAGCACACTTCTCATTTCGGAGTGCTGCATGTGGTGTAGAACTGGGAGCTAGCTGCCTTGTCAGCCGCCACCCTCACGTAAGACATAACAGTGTAGTAGTGTGAATGTGCCAGTGAGTTGCATGGAACTAGCGCAGTAAAATAGGTCAACGTAGTGTAGTTACCGAATGGTAGAAAGAGATTGGATGCTCACTGTGCAACGTGTCTGCCGTGTACACTCGCAGCCGTTTAAGTCGGAGAAAGAACAGTGGTCGTAAAAAAGGTCATAGCCGACAGAGCTGGAGACGAGTGTCACGTCCTCATAATCGGCTTCAGACCTGACAGGAATTGTTCTCACTGAACGCAGGTCCAACTCAACCAGTTTCCGAACGAGTATCACGAAGATAGCTACATACATTGGGCACCTGGTGTCGGGTACCTCGTAAAGGCCGTATATATGGCGGTTCTCGCTGAAGCAACATGTATTCGGTTATATCGTTTTCTTCCCACGCTAGTTTAACTCGACTGTTGCAATCGCTTAAAATAACCGGTTTCTGAATTAACCGACTTTCGTTTTATTATTTCTATTGCTTCCTGTAATAAAAGTTAGAAATCGAACAAAGATTGAAAAATTTTGATTCTCTCAGTTTCAGGACATATAGAATCAAAATATTAAATTAAATAGGCAAACAAAGGAAAACTTAGTTCTTCCACCAATCGTTGCTTTTGTCTACAAGTGGTTGAGGAGTACAAAAAAAAAAGAACAGATTTCTCTTTCTGATTCTATGTTTTTTGAAATTTTGCTCAAAAATTATGTTATAATCAGGGATCATACCACTGTTTGGGCATTAGAAATAGGCAGTGATTAACGCCGAAAACAGAGGTTCGAGAACTAGACAAATGTAGTAGATCAGCTACTTTCTATTTTTATTGTATACTTGGAATGAACTGTTAAGTTTTTAATTTGTTACTGTTAATCATAATTTCCTTCCTCTTTTATTATTTCTTAGAAACGGCAGACAAATCTTTTATCTTTTAAAGAAAATGAAGTATTGTACTTCACTACTGCGTCACGGATGACCGGCGACGGCAGAGAGGAGCTACGTCTTTGTTGCTCGTTTCTGTCGGTGTCGGTACTGTATTAAAATATCACTTATCACTATTTCCATCTTCTATGCTGGTGTGGTCTTCAGTCCAGAGACTGGTTTGATAAAGCTCTCCATGCTACTTTATCCTGTCCAAGATTCTTCATCTCCAAGAAAGTACTGCACCCTACATCCATCTGAATCTGCTTCGTATATTCATCTCTTGGTCTCCCTCTACGATTTTTACCCTCCACGCTGCCCTCCAATACTAACTTGGTGATCCTTTGATGCCTCAGAACATGTCCTACCAACCGCCCCCTTCTTCTGCTCAAGTTGAGCCACAAATTCCTCTTATCCCCCATTTCTATTCAGTACCATCCTCATTAGTTACGTGATCTATTCATTTAATCTTCAGTATTCTTCTGTAGCATCATGTTACGAAAGCTTCTATTCTCTGCTTGTCTAAACTATTTATCGTCCATATTTCACATCCATACATTAGACTCCATACAAATACTTTTAGAAAAGACTTCCTGACACTTAAATCTATACTCTATGTCAATAAATATCTCTTCTTTAGAAACTTTTTCCTTTCCATTGCCAGTATACATTTTATACTCTCCCTACTTCGACCATCATCAGATATTTTGCTCCCTAAATAGCAAAACTTATCTACTACTTGAAGTGGCTCATTTCCTAATATAATTCCCTCAGTGTCACCTGATTTAATTAGACTACATTCCATTATCCTCGTTTTGCTGATGTTCATCTTATATCCTCCTTTCAAGACACTGTCCATTCCTTTCAACTGCTCTTCCAGGTTCTTTGCTGTCTCTGACAAAACTACAATGTCATCGGCAAATCTCCAAGATTTTATTTCTCCTCCATCGATTTTAATTCCTACTCCAATTTTTTCTTTTGTTTCCTCTACTGCTTGCTTAATATATAAATTGAATAACACTGGGGACAGGTTAGAGCCCTATCTCACTCCCTTCCCAACCACTGCTTCCCTTTCAGGCCCCTCGACTCTTATAACTGCCATCTGGTTTCTATACAAATTGTAAATAGCTTTTCGCTCCCTGCATTTTACCCCTGCCACCTGTTGAATTTCAAAGAGAGCATTCCAGTCAATATTGTCAAAAGCTTTATCTCAGTCTACAAATGCTAGAAACGTAGGTTGGCCTTTCCTTAATCTAGCTTCTAAGATAAGTTGCAACGTCAGTATTGCCTCACGCCTTCCAACATTTCTACGGAATCCAAAGTGATATTTCCCAAGGTCGGTCTCTACCAGTTCTTCCATTCGGCTGTAAAAAATTCGTGTCAGTATTTTGCAGCCGTGACTTATTAAACTGATAGTTCGGTAATTTTCACATATGTCACACCTGATTTCTTTGTCATTTGAATTACTATATTCTTCTTGAAGTCTGACGCTAATTCGCCTGTCCCATACATCTTGCTCACCAGATGGTAGAGTTTTGTCAGGACTGGCTCTCCCAAGACCGCCAGTAGTTCTGATGGAATGTTGTATACTGCCGGGGCCTTGTTTCGACTCGGGTGTTTCAGAGCTCTGACAAATTCTTCACGCAGTATTGTATCTCCCATTTCACCCCCACGTACGTCCCATTCCATGTTCATAATATTGCGCTCGAGTACATCGCCCTTGTACAGACCATCCATATACTCCCTCCACCTTTCTGCTTTCCCTTCATTGATTAGAACTGGTTTGCCATATGAGCTCTTGATAATCATGCAAGTGGTTCTCTTATCTCCATAGATTTCTCTAATTTTCCTGTAGGCAGTATCTATCTTATCCCTAGTGATACATGCCTCAACATCCGTACATTTGTCCTCTAGCCATCCATGTTTAGCCATTTTGGACTTCCTGTCAGTCTCATTTCTGAGAAGTTTGTATTTCGTTTTGCCTGCTTAATTTACTGCATTTTTATACTTTCTACTTTCATCACTTCAATATCTCTTCTGCTACTTAATGGTTTCCATCAACCCTCGTCTTTGACCCTCTGCTGACTTCACTATTTCAGCTCTCAAAGCTACCCATTCTTCTTCTATTGTATTTCTTTCCCCTGTTCTTATCAATCGTTCCCTAATGTTTTCTCTGAAACACTGTCCAACCTCTGATTCTTTCAGTTTATCCAGGACCCATCTACTTAAATTCCCACCTTTTTGCAGTTTCTTCAGTTTTTATCTACAGTTCATACCCAATAAACTGTGGTCAGAGTCAACATCTGCCTCTGGAAATGTCTTACAATTTAAAAACTGGTTCCTAAATCTCTGTCTTACTATTATATAACCTATTTGAAACCTTCCAGAGTCTACAGATCTCTTCCACGTGTACAACCTTCTTTCATGATTCTTAAACCAAGTATTAGCTGTGATAAAGTTATGCTCTGTGCAAAATTCTACCAGGCAGCTTACTCTTTTATTCCTTACCCCCATTCCATATTCACCTACTACTTTTCCTTCTCTTCCTTTTCCTACTATCGAATTCCAGTCCCCTATGACTACTAAATTTTCGTTTCCCTTCACGGTCTGCATAATTTCTTCACACTTCATCTGCGGAGCTAGTTGGCATGTAAACTTGTAATACTGTGGTAGGCGTGGTCTTCGTTTCTATCTTGGCTACAACAATGCCTTCGCTAAGCTGTTCGTAATGGCTTAACAGCGCTCTTATTTTTTTTATTCAGTATTAAACCTACTCCTGCACTACCCCTATTTCATTTTGTGTTTATAACCCTGTATTCACCTGACCAGAAGTTTTGTTCCTCCTGCCACCGAACCTCACTAATTCCCACTGTATCTAGCTTGAACCTATCCATTTCCCTTTTTAAATATTTGAGCCTGCCTATCCGATTAAGGGGTCTGACATTTCACGCTCCGATCCTTAGAAAGCCAGTTTTGTTTCTCTTGACAGTTTTCCCTTGCTTTCGGCCGTTCGCAGCACCAGCCCAGCCAGTCAGTTTTGATTAATGTTACAGAGCCAGATCAGTCAATCATCCAGACTGTAGCCTCTGCAACTACTGAAAAGGCTGCTGCCCCTCTTCAGGAACCACACGTTTGTCTGGCCTCTCAACAGGAAACCGTCCGCTGTGGTTGCACCTACAGTATCGCTATCTGTATAGCTGAGGCACGCAAGCCTCCCCACCAACGACAAGGCCCATGGTTCTCCTATAATAACGCTATATTTCAAACAAATGCAAATTATAACTGAGATCAAGCAAATACCTAAAGGTAGCGGCCATTCAGGGCTAAAATACCGGTATTAGTTTCATCCTGTCTGTTTTCCCATTCCTAAAAGGACATTGGCACGGCGAAACACGAAGCTGTACGTCTTCAGTTGGCTAATCAACCCAGAAGTTGGACAGTAGCTGACTGGAAGAGTTTGTTGCGGTCCGACTATTCGCCATTTTTCGGTTTTCCAGTTGATGCAAGGCACCTAGTTCGCTGGTGGTTATGAGATGCTTTAAGGGTGTTTTGCGTTCAGTGAATTGGGCCCACTCATTCAGGTTACTGTGAACAGGAACCGGGATGTTTATTTCAACATTGCTGTTGACCAAGTGTTTATATTTTCATGATGTGCATGAAGTAGACACTTTGGTTTCCAAGATGACAATAAGGAGCTGCACGCATACGGTCGTGGTCTGAAGAACATTCAGGTGCGCCTCATCTCGAGTAAGCCGCTAAATCACCAGATCGTAATCCCATAGAAAACGTCTGGCAATATTCGGTACACCGGGTGAAACATAGCGACTAAACTCATAGTAATTTTGTAGCTCTGACTTCAGATGGATACGGCACTTCTGAAGAAAGTTGTGGCCTCTCTTCCTCGCCGAACTGAGACGGTTATCTGATTCTACACACTCCTGAAGACTAGTATACTTATTTTCCATGCGTAATAATGGGATTTGCATGTATGCCAAAATTTAGGGATTCGATTCACACTCGAATCTATCGTTTCTTCGTGTCACTTTTCTTTTCTTTCAGAAAGGCAGTCATTACTGAACGTGAAGAATGTCATTTTTAAACGTGATATTCTTGTGGCCTTCAGTCTGCAGACTGGTTTCGTGCACCTCTCCACGCTAGTCTGTGCAAGTGCCTTCAACTCGACGTAGCTGCTACAAACTATAATGGGCGATCGAAAAGTTTCCTTTTGGGGGCGTTGCTGCAGCTTATATGCAACGTAGCGCAAGCGCGATGCGAGTATATGAGCACCGACATGCGGGCAAGGGATTATTGTGGCATTCGGGTCTTTCCGACATGCATATGGTAAATGGTGAAACATAACCTATGGCGACGTTATTGCCAAATGAGTCCAAACAGGACCAACGCGCTATTATTCTTTCCTCGGCTGCCGAAGGATAATCACCGGTTGAGGGCCATCAGAGAAGGAAACATGTCTGCCGAAAACCATAGTTGTGGAATGGTGTGCCAAGATCGGTGCTGGTTGCAGTTCAGCACAAGACACCGGTCAATCTGAAATGCCAGCCACGTCAAGTGGGAGACACTCGATCATCCACCCTATAGTTCTGATCTCTCCTCAGCGATTATCACGCTTTCGGTCCCTTTAAGGGTCGACTGTTTATGTAGGACGATGATATGTAACTGGCAGTTACAGACTTCTTCACACAGCAGGACACAGTGTTTTACTAAACACTGGTGCATCGGTGGGCTGATTGCCTCAATGCTCATGGCGATTTTGCCTTATTGACAAACCGATTCTGGACTGTACACCTTTTGAACGGACACGTTTTGATGGGTCGTTATATATCCATTTGCAGCAGCTTCCTGTTTTAAAGTCATGGTATCCCTCCACAATCCCCTGTGAACTTCCCTTCATTATCAGAATAAGAAATTCTTCACGCTTCAGAAAGTATCCTGTCAATCGATCCTTTCTTTTAGTCCATTTTTGCCACAAGTTTCTTTTCCCCTGTTCGTCATTCCATCTATCCATCTAATTTTCAACATTCCTCTGTAGCGTCACATTTCAGAACGTCCGTTCTCTTCTTGCCTGAATTGCTTATCGTTAATGTTTCAGTTCCGTGTAGGGCTGGATTCCATACTAACAGCTTCGAAAAGAACCTCGTTTCGCTTAAATTTGTATTAAATATTAACAAATTTCTCTTTCTCAGGAATGATTTTCTTGCTGTTGCGAGTCTGCATTTTATCTCCTCTCTTGTTTGCCCATTGTAAGTCATTTCGCTGCCGAATAGCAAAAACAAATTGACCACTTATAGTGTCTCATTTCCTAATCTAATTCCTTCGGGATCGTCTGATTTCTTTTCGCAAGATTTCCATCAGCATTGTTTTACTTTTGTTGACGTTCACATTATAACCCCTTCTCAAGACACAGTTCAATCCATGCAGCTACTCTTCCAAGTCCTTCGTTGTGTCTGGCAGAATTAGAACGTTATCGGCGAACCTAGAAGTTTTTCTTCTTCTTTCTGAAATTCCTCTTTTATGTTCCTTTACTGCTTGACCACTGTACGGATTGAATAACATTGGGGAGAGGCTACAAGCCTGTCTCAGTCCCTCCTCAACTATTTCTTCCCTTTCATGCCTTTCCACTCATAATTGCACTAGAGTTCTGTGTTACTTTTAGATAAGTATAGCTCTCTGTATTTTGCATCTGCTACCGTCATAATTTGGGAGGGTGTATTCCAGTCAACAGTGTCAAAATCTTTCTCTGAAGTTACAAATGATATAAAAGCAGTTTCATGTTTCTTTGACTTATAAAATAAGACGTAGGGTCTGTATTGCCTAGTAGTTGCCTACATTTCTCCCGAAATGAAACTGATCTTCTCTAAGGTCGTTTTCTGCAAGGTTTTTCTATTCTTCTGTAAGTAATTCGCGACAGCATTTAGCAGCAGTGACTTATTAAACAAATGACTCGGTAACAGTTAAATCCATAGGAATTATTAAATTCTTCTCGAAATGTGAGAGCATTAAGGCTGTCTCGTATATCTTGTACACAACATGGAATACTTCTGTCGCGGCTGGCTTTCCCAGACGTCTCAATTGTTCTGAGCGAATCTTGTCTGTTTCGGGGGATTCTTTTTAGTTGAGGTGAATGGCATCCTCACGGACTGCCTAATAAATGCGGCTGTCGGATGCTCGATGACAGTCGATCGACCTGGCTTGCAGTCTTCTGCCTGTGTGACTCCACACGTGAACAGCTGTGCGGTGACAGTGAGTGATGCTGTTTTTGAAAACATTTGATTCCTTGCATTAGTTGTTTTACCGTGATCGAGGCGATGACAGCGACGATGAAATGTAAGATAACGCGTTTCCACTGGACCAGGGAATGGCGAAGTCCCTCCCACTAGCCTAGCGCAGACGGCTCGCCTTTGCCGGCCAGCGCTGTCGAAGCCAGACGCGGCGCTATCGACCGTGTGCCCCCCCCCCCCCCTCCTCTCACCCGTCCCACCGCCCTCGACCGGTGTCCGATCGCATAAACTCATTCGCCGTGAATCGATTGTAATAGGGAGCGTCGCGTTGTAATAAGGCCGCACGGCCCATCGCGCCATCCATTTCCCGCTCATACAAATCAAGTCCGGTCGGCGCCGAGCCGGCGGCCTGCGCTCTACCCAGGCACAGCACACCTGCACTGTCTGGAGAGACATCCGTCACCCGCTTCCCAGCTCCTAGCAGCCCGTCCAGACAGCAGTCCTGCAGCCCCGTCACAGACTACATTAAAACAAATATCTCTCGCAGTTAAACAGCTTGCTATCGTGGCCTTCAGTCCGAGATTCGGATGTTCAATGAGCATCGACTTTTACAAAATATCAACAGAGATATTTCAATATGGTCACTGCACTCTTTGAAACATCGTAACATCGATGTTACTTATTCGCCAGCTTTCGCGACTTCAGTCTCCTCACCTCTTCCTCATCATTCCAATTACTCCCGTTCTCCGTGCTAATCTCGGCCGTCCATCCTTCCTTCCTAGCGGCGACCGCTCCGGGAATGCTTTTGGCCATCATCCTTGCTCTATTCACCACTGGTTGTTCTACATCCTTATCTCCTTAATTTTCTCATTTCTTGTCCTCTCGGTTCTGGATATCTTAGATGCCTTGCCCTACTTATTCCCTCCGTCTCTGCTTCCTCTATTCTCTACCGCTCTCCACTAACGATCTTTCTGCACTGTACGTAAGTGCCGGCAGGAGTGGCCGTGCGGTTCTGGGCGCTACAGTCTGGAACCGAGCAACCGCTGCGGTCGCAGGTTCGAATCCTGCCTCGGGCATGGATGTGTGTGATGTCCTTAGGTTAGTTAGGCTTAATTAGTTCTAAGTTCTAGGCAACTGATGATCTCAGAAGTTAAGTCGCATAGTGCTCAAAGCCATTTGAACCATTTGAATGTACATTAGTATACTTTCCATTAATGTTAGCAGCCGCCTCTTCTTTGTTTCTTTCGATATTGCCCGGCTTCACAGAACTCCTTTTAGCATTTCAGTTGCTCCTCTTCCCCGCTGGATCCTGCGTTCCTCATCCTCTTCTCAGCTTCCCTAGGAATGGATAATCCATTCTAAGTATTTAAACTGCTTTACCACTTTAATAGTTCCTTTCGGCAGTACTCTCCTCCCATTATCATATATTGTGTTTTGCTCATATTTATTCTAAGCCCGATTCTTTCAAATACTTCCATTAACTTCTTTATCGTGAATTTGATATCCTCTCTACTTTGTGCTAGCAGTACTTGATCATCGGAAAATAACAATGAGTAGAAAGTACTGTGTTGGAAAGGGATTCCTCTGCCTCCTCAAGGCATATTCCACCGTTCCAATAGACACTGATCACCGAGAACATGATGACCACATACCTAATAGCCAGTATGTTCACCTTTGCCACGGTTAACAGCGGCGTCGTGTCGTGGCATGTTAGGTCGCTGAAGGGAGATAACACCACATCTGCACGCACAAGCCACCGAATTACCATAAATTCCGGGAAGGACGCGGTGAGCTCTGACGCCACATTCAATTTCATTCAAGATGCGTTCGGTCGGGTTCACATCTGGCGGGTTGGGAGGCCAGCATATCAATCGGAGCTCGCCACTGTGTTCCTCGAACCTACGGCAAGAAAGAAGTAACGATCATCCTCCTTTACCCCCTCTGCATTACTGCAGATGACGTGCCACTGAGCACATTTGTTCTGTGCATGCAGTACACTTGAGGCTCCCAGTTGTTTCCACTGCATTGTGTGGAATACGAAGGTTCTGTTACAGTTCACTAACTTGCTGTCCTCAATTTAATGTCCCCAGCGCAGAAAACAGCACGCTGGTCCTAGTTTCTGTATTTTGAGGCTGAAACTGACTTTTAGCGAGGTTCTGTTCTGAAATAATGTATCTCTTCGTTGGGACGCCACTCACGTATTTTAATATAGCCACACAAGAAGGCTTACATGGTCTTAATACAATACCTTCTGATACAGCAAAGTACATGATCAAACTCAATGTTTACGAAAATGTATCTCTGCAGTATTCGTGCCTCATGACTACCGGAGTGAATATTTTAATACTGAATACTGGCAACAAATCCTGCCACAGACAACATGACTGTACATCTCGACTGCCTCATCCAGAGTGACGAGCAGGAACTTACATAAAAATTGGAAACACGTCCTACGACAGACAACGTGTCTGTTCTTCTCGACTGCCTAATCCAGAGTGACGAACAGCCCGAAACACTTCGCCATGCCAGCAAAGGCGTGACCCGAACGCTCCCGAAGTGCTTCGTCTGCAATTTCGTCAGTATTTTGTTTTTGATTTAAATTGTTTTTAATAATTCTAAAATGACTGATTGATGATCAGTTGTTGAGAGATATTTATATTAAAAAGTGAAGTCATTCCAATGAATAGTTTAACAATAATAACTATGCTTTAACCTCTTGACGCCCTTGCTCCGAACACAGCAGCCAATCACAGAGCAGTAGCATTATGCATGCGGCCTTTCTCACGGGAATGGTACCGAATCTAACATCTGTCACGGGTACCTCACACCACATTTCGGCATCTATATACTTCTTGCATCTCCACTGCTCTGGGAACAGCTTCTTGGAACCTAATATGGTAGCTGACTAAGCCGTAAATGTTACAAACCATACCATCACACTCCTGGCATTATGACATGGTGCATAATCTTGCTAAAAAATGCCTGTGCCGCCGGGAGACGTCGTCGTCATGAGGGGAGTTCGTGGTCTGCAAAAAGAGTGCGATACCCCTTGGCCATCATGGTGGCATGCACGAGCTCCACTGGACTCATCGATGCCAACGTGAAAATTTCCCAGAGCATAATGGACCCGTCGACAGCTTGTCTTCCTTTGACAAAATTTCATTGTGTAATTATTACAAACACAGTTTCCTCCGTTCAAAACCATCTTATTACTGTATTTACTCAAATGACTAGGTTTGCCAGCTGCACTTTATAATACAATATTGTACGTTATTTTGGTAGTTGTTCTCTATACTTTATGAGACTTAAAAATACTTTATTTCTCGTAATGTGGTGTCAATATTGTCAATGTTAAAGTTTCTCATCAGCGTTCCAATTGAGAAAGACTGAAAACGGGTTAATTTCAGATTCTTTGCAATGAATAAGTACCGCTGAGTTAAACATCTTTCTCTGGATTGTTTATTCCACTGAAAGTTAGCCGACGCCCTCCAAAGTATTGTTCGTTACATACCGGTCATAATCGCAACATTTCGTGTCATGACATGACTGCTACCAGTCTGAGCGGTCTGACAGTTGTGGCATTAGCTTGGCAAGGCCTTGTCTTACGTGTTTCAACTGGCTTTCGCTGCAATAAATGTGGGCTCTTCGGTTTTGTAGCTTTGTGCAACAGTGAATCAAAGGTAAAGGCAACTTCAACAAACTAAGTACTCCCTGGCACTTAAAAAACATAATGTTACCCGTGAAAGAGATTAAATAAATAATGGATATACAACACTGAAAAAAAATGCGCCAGAGAGACTGATACGACGGTGCAGAAGAGAAAACGATTGCAGAAATATTAAAGTCAATCAGTAGTCTAACATGTTGTTTCCCAATAATGATCCACGAAAAGAAAATAACGGAAAATGCAAATTACGTGGATCACATTCACAGTTACTTCGGCCGGAACAGGTGAGGTGAGTGGAAAAATCTTTTGCGCACGCATATGTTGTGTATACATGTAGGTATATTGGACTGGAAATCAGCAGTCAAAGACAAAGGTTTTTCTGTGATTTTATAAAAAAGTGAATTACTTATTTATCTTAACCTAAATATTGACTGAAAACCTGCTGTGTAGCTATTTAGCAGAGACAGCTATTTCTGAAACACTGTTAAAAGCTACCGAAAATATATTTTTGAACAAAATGGTTAAGTAAAATAAATAATACTTTACTTTGATACAATGTACGTTTATCTTGCCTTTAACAACCACTATACCTTACCTGCTTAGAAAAGGGTGGCAACCCTACACATGGCTTTCGGCAAATCATTAAATTTCCATTGTGAAACGAAAAATTATTCTTTAATATTTCGGCATTTAGAGTCGAAATAGATCGATGACGCAGTGGTGTTGTCCTCCGTAACTGTAACTGCCTTCTGTGGCTCCGATTTCCTTACAATGTTAACAGACTGCGCTTTCATCAGCTGGCAGTATGGTATAGAGACTCTGCCGACCGCGGTGGCCAAGCGGTTCTAGGCGCTTCAGTCCGGAACCGCGCGACTGCTACGGTCGCAGGTTCGAATCCTGCCTCGGGCATGGATGTGTGTGATGTCCTTAGGTTTGTTAGGTTTAAGTAGTTCTAAGTTCTAGGGGACTCATGACCTCAGATGTTAAGTCCCATAGTGCTGAGAGCTATTTTTTTTATAGTGACTCTCGTTCATACTTTGCCATACAAACAAACAAACAAACAAAAAATGAATGTTAGTGCTGTTTCTTAACCTTTTCCCTATTACTGCCCTAAGCAAATCTGTTTTGTTTTTCATGTTTTATTTTATTTTATTTTATTTTATTTTATTTCTGTTTGTACATTCGTGAGTTATTCGCGAAACGTACTCGCAGGAAGGAAGTATGGGCGTCCGCAGATGTTTATCAAAGAAGGGAGAATATTCTAATACATTTGATATAACTCATTCGATGAATCTGTGAATCTTTCGAACAGCAAGAATTAAATTTGGTAGGGAGCAGCAGCAATTATTCCATACGTACTCAATACTTCTCAGATAGATGAGTCTGCATATTTCATTAGTAAATGCAGAGTACGAGGGGTGTTCAATAAGGAAAGCAATATATTTTTTCTGAAAGCACGTTGGTTTTATTCAGGGTTGCAATGCACCACATTATTTGCCACTCTTTTGCCTACATAACCCTATTTTTCAACATCATCTTCGTTCAGTACGACGGCCTTACGCCACCTTACTGAGAGGGCTTGTACGCCCACATGGTTCCACTCTGCTGGTTGACGTTGGAGCCAACGTCTTGCTACACCAGTAACCACCCCATCATCCACGTACTGCTTGGTACAGAGAACATCCTTCTGAGCCAAACAGATGGAAGTCGGAAAGTGGAAGATCTGAGTTGCAAGGTGGGTGAGGAAGAACATTGAAGAACCTCGCGGGTGCGCAGACTTGTGTGAGGCGTCGCTTTGTCATGGAGAAAGAGACGTTCGTTTGCATTTTGGGGGGATGAAGAATATTAAGACGTTCCTTCAGTTTCGTGAAGGTAGAACTATACACTTAAGAGCTCATAGTGGAACCATGAAGGACGTCATAGAATAGAATAACACCTTCAGACTACCAGAAAACTGTCTTCATGACTTTATCGGCTGAGGTTCTGAACTTATTCTTTGGAGGAGAGGTGGCATGCCGCCACTCCATGGTTTGCCGTTTTTTTTCCGGTTCGAAGTGGTGAACGTATGTTTCGTCGCCTGTGACGATGTTCGACAAAAAATTGTCACGATCAGCCTCGTAAAGCGCATGCAGTTCCACACAGATGGTCTTTCGTTGCTCTTTATGCTCTTCTGTTACGCTGAGAGGAGACAACGGGGCCGCGCGGGATTAGCCGAGCGGTCTCAGGCGCTGCAGTCTTGGACTGTGCTGCTGATCCCGGCGGAGGTTTGAGTCCTCCCTCGGGCATGCGCGTGTGTATTTGTTCTTAGGATAGTTTACGTTAAGTAGTGTGTAAGCTTAGGGACTGATGACCTTAGCAGTTAAGACCCATAAGATTTCACACACATTTGAACATTTTTTAAACAACTGGTACACACCTTTGAGTACCACCGCAACTGGTAGACGAGTATGTCGGCATTACCAACAGAGACGTCCAGCGAGGTGTTTGATTGTGATCTGTAGGTAGCCTCGAATGAGGGTATCCGCACGTTCCAACATTGCAAAAGTCACATATGTGTGCGGCGGGCCGGATCAGGAGAAATTGGACAGGTTTGCTAGAATTTGTTGAGATGACGCCTGATAAATGGTTCAAATGGCTCTAAGCACTATGGGACTTAACAGCTGAGGTCATCAGTCCCCTATAACTTAGAACTACTTAAACCTAACTAACCTAAGGACACCACACACATCCAAGCCAGAGGCAGGATTCGAACCTGCGACCGTAGCAGCAGCGCGGTTCCGGACTGAAGCGCCGAGAACCGCTCGGTCACAGTGGCCGGCACACAGACACCTCGGACAACTACTCACCTAGATCTCGTTCATTGCCAGGTCTCCGCGGACAGTCTCCAAACGGTTATAAATAGTTCAATGCTCTGGTTTTTCGCCAAAAGTAATGACAGCTCTCTGCTTGGAACAAACCTCCTTTACAGACGCCACTTTGAAGGATACGTATAGCGCCGCCACCTATCGGAACGTCATGAAACTATACAGGCTGAAGCGGGAATATTCCACGATATCCCACGACAAATTTTGCATTTTTTAACCGAAATAGGCCGAGAAGCATACATCTTGGATTTATTGTTGAATGCCCCTAGTAAATCGTTTTATATTGCCAATAGGAATAGGAATATGAATGTGAATGACATCTTTTTGATTCATTGATCTAGAATTACACGCTTCTTTTGATAAGGTACAGGATCTCCATCGAGTTATTCGCAGATTCATACTACAATAACTTCGGCTTGACGTTGAAAATGACCTAGAAAAGAAAATTGGCATAGCTAGAAAATCGTGTTGGATAGGAACAGAAATAATCTGCAAAAAGTACCACATTAATACTTCTCAGAGTGGACTCAAGTACAGATTTGAATCTGTTGCTATTTCTCCTGCACAGAATGACAACAAAACAAACCCAAGTTCCATGGTGATTGCTAAAGCTACAGTACTTCGTAAAGCTTTCCAAAATGCACTGTTTTAGTAATATCATTGGTAGAAACGTATGCTACTAAGAAGTCGATACCCCCAGATCGCAGGTGAGGGCATGTGTCCTCTCATCTCCTTCTCCGTTTCCCCACTCCTCCCCTAGTCTTTGGGAATGCCTACGGAAGCAGAGAAGATTAGTTTTCAACATCCCGTAGACATCGAGGTCACTCTAGAAGCGTATATTACACAATTATGATTACTGCTAAAATAAAAATTTTAATCCTGTTGGTTGTCATAGAGATAGTTCCTTGACAAGGTGAACACAAAACGTATCCCTCAGTGTAACAGTAGTACAATGAGTAACAGCTCTTTGACAACTGCAAAGAAACGTGTTTGTACAAAAGTATGGAAAACAAATTTGCTTTACAGAGAACACACCACCCAAACTATTGACCTTATCGCTTGTACAGTACAGATCGTTCAGTTATTTCCTCGCTAGATTTGTACTGGGAAATATTTCTGGGCATTTTACTGGATTTTTAACGAGGTGCTCCACCGACAGCGGACGAAATGAACCCATTAGGCGGCTCCACGTGTTTGTTCTAGCAGCAGACGCCTGTCAGCTAATGACGAGCCCGCAGCGGGGGAACAGGGAAAGGGCTGAGGGAGCGTTAGTCACCTCATGAAAAATTCCGCCGTCCGCTGCATGGGGAAGACCGGCCGGCGCCACGTGCAGCTCGGTCGAACGCGTATTGTGTGCCGTCGTGTTGGTACCTCTGGCTCTCAGCACGCAGCGGGCAGATCTTACGCAAACACAGGCTATCTAATCACGTCCACGTGGAAGCCAGGTTTATGGGTGTTTCACGGACCCTCACAGGCCTCCTCCGTAACAACATCAAACGGCGTCCACCGAACTACGGGGTGTGTTCAAACAATAACGAATATTGTTTATTTCACGTGTTTTCCTACTCCGATTCACGTGATTTTTTTCGTTGTGTTGGTTAGCACGTCTGAAAAGTATCTGTACACTGTTAGGCATAACAGACATCATTGCTCAACAAGATTTAAATTTTTTAATGTTAAAACATTGTAATGCATTACTGATACTCGGTGTTTTGTGCTGATTTCAAATATTTTTAAGGAACTTTCCCAGTGCCCAGTTTTTGAATAATCACATTAATAACACTTCTGGTAATTACATATCTCAGCGGCGGGCCGAAGTGGCCGAGCGGTTCTAGGCGTTACAGTCTGGAACCGCGAAACCGCTACGGTCGCAGGTTCGAATCCTGGCCTTGGGCTTGGATGTGTGTGATGTCCTTAGGTTAGTTACGTTTAAGTAGTTCTAAGTTCTAGGGGACTGATGACCTCAGAAGTTAAGTCCCCTAGTGCTCAGAGCCATTTTAACCTTTTTTGAACACATTTCAGCAAACGCAGAACGTTAGGTGAAATACATTTCACCAAACTACAATCTACGTGAAGCATTTTTTCGACTATATTTCGTTTTGAGGGATATCAAAGTATTTAAGTCCGATACCCGTGGTAGCATTTTTCTATTTCAGTTATGTCCCCGTGGAAACGTTCGCCATGCTCCTCACTGATAGCGCCGAGGTTCAAAGAGATGAAATCAAGATGTGAGTCCAACATGTGTATTTTCAACGATGTATTACATCCCACGAACCCTGTAGTTGTCAATCAAGTTACTGACTACTTCTTGTTATGCTCGAACATGCCGTTTCCTAGAAATTTTATGACAACGTTTTTGAATGAGAACCATGCATCTGATTCTTAAATATTTAACAGATTACCAAACTGTGAATCTTTCGTAAATTTCCTGATTTGAAGGCCAACAAACATTCATTCTTTTAGGTTCGCTCCACTTGGGAGCTCGGTTTCTACGGAGAGAAATGCACTCTCATCACGATCCATTGATTTCACGAAATTCTTAATCAAATCTAGTTTGATATGTAATGGAGGCCATAAGATTTTGTCAGCAGTTATAAGTGGTTAATAAACACCATTTGCCTATTCCGGATTGAATGACTCACCCTTTAGTTTTCTTTGCCTAATATAATAACTGCTTTTATCTCTGCTGGATGTGTGTGATGTTCTTAGGTTAGTTAGGTTTAAGTAGTTCTAAGTTCTAGGGGACTGATGACCATAGATGTTAAGTCCCATAGTGATCAGGGCCATTTTTATCTCTGCTATGCCACATGCACGGGAAAAAGCAAAATTTTGTAAACCCTAGTTGTAAACCAAGTAGAATGGTTATACTTTAAAATCTGCCCACACCTGCCGTGAAAAGTCATCATAATCGGATACTGAATAAAAAGAGGCGCATATTTATGTAACTTCTCTTCACCAACATTGTGAGCTACAGGAAACGATGCTTTAATTCCTGCTGGCGTTGACTGAAGGAACTTATTTTGGTGTCATCCTGCAGGAAGTGCGAGCCTTTCACTCGAAACAAGCAACCCGGATTCAGTTTTAGTTAGCTCGAGATCACGAACGAAGTATTTACATCCTCGTGTGTTAAAAACTGAAGTTCACTTTCCACAAAATCTGGATTACTGTGTTGTTGTAATTCGAAATGTCATCAACACTTTCAAAATCTTCTGTCATGCATTTGTTGTCTGGTGGAATTCGTATGCGAAGGCCTGGTTTGTGTGGCACTGCTTGGATTACTGATTCTAAAGACGGATATTTAGTACTATATTTGTACTTTAAACTGATTCCAGGTCAATTTGTCACGCAGAGGGAGCAGTCTGTTAAATGATGCTTAGGTTCCTGCCCTATCATAGGAACTGCAAAAGGAATACAACGGGATCCTTTTTAACCACCCAGTTAGTAACGTTACACATTAGGCAATACAGATTTCTGAAGCCCAAAACTTATTCTGGTCTATTTTACTGTAAAACAACACATGAAGGATTTTTTAATTCGAGGGGACAAATTTCGGCTCTGCACCTTTAAAGTGTTTCGCCACAAACGTAACAATAATTGGTTTCATCGTTTACGTATTTGTGGGTCATGATTCTCCTAAAACACATTGCTTAAGAAAGCGCAATATCAGCTGCAACTGTACTTGACAATTCACAAGTAAAGAACACAAAGGATTAGTTCATTGAATAAAGCTTCTACTCCCCGGCAACCAAGGACACTATCTGCAACAAATCTTCTTTTTTATGTTTTGTTGGAGCAAATCTTGCCCTTGGCGGAAATCCATTCCTGTGAGGAAAAGTTCAATGCTGAACGTTGTCGCCATTCCAGAGGTCACTGACAACAATCCGTAAAGCAAAATGTCAGTTATTGACAGAATTAAATGAAATCATACTCTTGCAATCACTCCCTTTAACACCATACACCAAATAGCAGGAAATTTTTTTTTAATATTACGAAAATGGTGGGATATTCTCATTTTGGCAGAAGGAACGATCTCTTTCACATGCTAAAGATTTTGTAAAGCCAGGGTCGCATAAACATTTTGTTATTTAAAACAACCGGCTTCGACAAACTTTGCTGTCATCTTCAGTTGTTAAAAAATATTTTCCTTATGAAACGTGTTCATTTTAAGGTGTACCTGACGCCAGGTTGTCGTGTCTGCGGTCAACCTTAAAATGAATGCGTTTCATAACAAAACGATTTTTTTAAGGTCTGAAGATGATAGCAAAGTCTGTCAAAACCGATTGTTTTAAATAAAGAAATATTAAATGAAACAAGTTCACTGTTACCAGTCAGCGTTTTATTTATTTCCACGACGCGTTTCGAAGGTTTAAACCTCCATCATCGGGTGGATTTACATTAGTAAGTATTACATTTGTGTGTGTGTTGTGTTACGATTTTTGGAGGAACTTGTGGCACTGCCTAGTGGAGAAACAAGACACTATTTCAGAATATGGTTTAGGATTACTTTTGACAAAAAATTAAACTGAAATCTAATGGTAAACATTAAATAAGTAAACTGGAGTACCTTCAGTGGTCACAGGTTCCTTTTTCTGTCGCAACAAATCACATGTATACTGCCACATTTGTAAACAAATATGGCGTCTGGAATCAGATGGGTGCAGGGTTCGTATAGCAGAAGAGAAGACATAATCGCAAAGTGCAAAGAATATACATAGTAACAACATTATTACAGAATAATAGCTTTAAACATTTGGCGGTGTTTGTTTTGAGGTGCAGTGCCACAAGTTCCTCCAAAAATTGTAACAAAACACACACACAAATGTAATACTTACTAATGTAAATCCACCCGATGATGGAGGTTTAAATCTTCGAAACGTGTCGTGGAAGTAAATAAAATGGTGACTGGTAACAGTGAACTTATTGTTTCATTTAATGTCAGTAACAGTCACGGTAAAGCCTAACCTAAAAATGTTCACATCTAAAGATAAAGAAATATATTGTGATCTTGGCTTCAGAAAGTTTTTAGTAAAAAATCGGTGAGTTATGGAACATTTCTGACTTCATTTGGCACATGCAAATACTTATGTCCCAGGTGATGTCATTTATTTAACATTTTCATTGTCATCCAGTATATTTAGTATTTTTCCAGCTGTTAAGGAGGTTAAAAAGAGCAGCTAAATTTTAGAAAAATTAAATATTGCATTTGGTGAGTCTGCTATGGCCAAAGAAGAATTTACGGGTGGTATAAGCATTTCTAACGAGGTTATGAACATATTGATCGCCCTGCAGATCCCAGCTTCATCACACGAAATCGTGGCAAAAGTGGAAGAAATGATTATCAACGATGACCGAATAACGATCAGAGAAGGCGCTGACGATGTTGAAATGTCAGCTTATTTATACCATGAAACATTTCGGATGTGAAACGTCGGTCAATAAAAGTAGTTCCATAATTCTTGAATTTTAAACAAAAGCGGCAGCGAACACACGTTGCTCAGGAGTTTTAAATTTATAGAAACACTGAAAAGTGTCATAACAAATGATGGAACACATTTTCAATAACTTTCCAGCAGCCATAAAAAGTTGAAGCACAAATTCAAGGTTCCAGAGGAATTTATGGAGTTTAATGACGGACAACTCCTCATACCCCACTGACGAATTTATCGGATGAACCGATTGAATGTGTGTATATTATTAGTAATGTCAAAGAATGTGAGCAGCACATAAAATTTGATTTCTGCACATCTTCAGTGCAGTAATGGAATCAATGTAATTAAGTACACTCCTGGAAATGGAAAAAAGAACACATTGACACCGGTGTGTCAGACCCACCATACTTGCTCCGGACACTGCGAGAGGGCTGTACAAGCAATGATCACACGCACGGCACAGCGGACACACCAGGAACCGCGGTGTTGGCCGTCGAATGGCGCTAGCTGCGCAGCATTTGTGCACCGCCGCCGTCAGTGTCAGCCAGTTTGCCGTGGCATACGGAGCTCCATCGCAGTCTTTAACACTGGTAGCATGCCGCGACAGTGTGGACGTGAACCGTATGTGCAGTTGACGGACTTTGAGCGAGTGCGTATAGTGGGCATGCGGGAGGCCGGGTGGACGTACCGCCGAAGTGCTCAACACGTGGGGCGTGAGGTCTCCACAGTACATCGATGTTGTCGCCAGTGGTCGGCGGAAGGTGCACGTGCCCGTCGACCTGGGACCGGACCGCAGCGACGCACGGATGCACTCCAAGACCGTAAGATCCTACGCAGTGCCGTAGGGGACCGCACCGCCACTTCCCAGCAAATTAGGGACACTGTTGCTCCTGGGGTATCGGCGAGGACCGTTCGTAACCGTCTCCATGAAGCTGGGCTACGGTCCCGCACATCGTTAGGCCGTCTTCCGCTCACGGCCCAACATCGTGCAGCCCGCCTCCAGTGGTGTCGCGACAGGCGTGAATGGAGGGACGAATGGAGACGTGTCGTCTTCAGCGATGAGAGTCGCTTCTGCCTTGGTGCCAATAATGGTCGTATGCGTGTTTGGCGCCGTGCAGGTGAGCGCCACAATCAGGACTGCATACGACCGAGGCACACAGGGCCAACACCCGGCATCATGGTGTGGGGAGCGATCTCCTACACTGGCCGTACACCTCTGGTGATCGTCGAGGGGACACTGAATAGTGCACGGTACATCCAAACCGTCATCGAACCCATCGTTCTACCATTCCTAGACCGGCAAGGGAACTTGCTGTTCCAACAGGACAATGTACGTCCGCATGTATCCCGTGCCACCCAACGTGCTCTAGAAGGTGTAAGTCAACTACCCTGGCCAGCAAGATCTCCGGATCTGTCCCCCATTGAGCATGTTTGGGACTGGATGAAGCGTCGTCTCACGCGGTCTGCACGTCCAGCACGAACGCTGGTCCAACTAAGGCGCCAGGTGGAAATGGCATGGCAAGCCGTTCCACAGGACTACATCCAGCATCTCTACGATCGACTCCATGGGAGAATAGCAGCCTGCATTGCTGCGAAAGGTGGATATACACTGTACTAGTGCCGACATTGTGCATGCTCTGTTGCCTGTGTCTATGTGCCTGTGGTTCTGTCAGTGTGATCATGTGATGTATCTGACCCCAGGAATGTGTCAATAAAGTTTCCCCTTCCTGGGACAATGAATTCACGGTGTTCTTATTTCAATTTCCAGGAGTGTATTTTGAACTGATATTTCTCTTTCATGATGTGTTGCTGCAAGAGACAAAGAATCATCGTACACAACTCAATATATGGGTTAGGTGACACATTTTTATTAACTTTAGAATCAAAATATGTTTAATATTATTGAATCACAACATTCCCCAGTTGGGACCGAGTAAGATGCGCTAAGGCATTAGTTTCTCCTTTATGAATATATATTGTGTATTCTTGTTTTATGAAATTTTCTACATCCTAAAGGATCTACTCTCAGTGAATCGGTTGGAATGAAAAGTGCTTGTTCTCTATTAGTATCTAAAATTTCATTCAAAACTTCGTTTCATTGCGTTACGGCTTAAGTGTAAGTTTTCGTCTATTGTAATTCTTTAGTGGAGACTATTGTTTCCTGAAGGTCCTCAAAGCTATAGTCGCTGAGACCACGTGCAGATTGTGGCAGCGGGTGTTCCGGCGTCGTTAGCACCGGCACGAATGTCAGCAGCGGCCGCGTCTGCGTTCCCAAGCACGCCCGTCCCACGCCCGCCGCCGGCTCGGTTACATCACGCCGGGGCGTGACGTCACCGCCAGCACATCCGCGTGCTGCGCTTTTGTTCGCGACCGCCATCTGGCCGCGGGCGCTAGAGGCAAGATTTACGGCGCCAGCAGGTGTCCGTCTGGCGCCCCTGTAACAACACATCGCGTGTCGCCAGAGCGCCGAGCAGCTACACGACGCGGGGGATTCAGTGCTCGCTTCTTCCACATCACTCACGGACACAAAGCACACTTTTCATAGGATTCAGACTAGTGATGGATAGAACTGAATATTGCAGCACATTGAGAACTTTGGTTTAGAGAGCCAAAGTAATCAAAAATACACCCGAGAACTGTAGAGCGAAGATATACATAGACCACGCACGTCTATTTATGTTTGAAACCAACATCTTAGTGGGGTGAAGGACGTCATATTCGCCGTTGATCGTTGAGATTATTTATTTCGAAGTTGCTATTTTGGCCATGACGCCATCATCAGCCATCATCAAGTAATACTGTAGGTTCATTCTTACAAAGAAGAAAACAGTAGCCGCACGGTCTTTGGGCGCCTCCGTCGGAGGCTCGAGTCCTCCCTCGGGCACGGACGCGTATGTTTTCCTAAGCGTAAGTTAGTTTAAGTTAGATTAAGTAGTGAGTAAGCTTACGGACCGATGACCTCAGCAGTTTCGTCCCGTAAGACCTTACCACCAATGTCCAATTTTCCAACACTGAGCTAGCATATAATAAAAAATTAAAAGCTGCGTAAGACGAACATAAAAAGAGGATGTGCAACTAATATTTCATAAATTTATGGTCCTTTCTTGAAGAGACAGACATAGAAGAGTTCTTATCAATAATATTTAAACAAACAAATAGTCTCAAACAGAAAATCAAATGGTACTCCTTAGAGTGAAACCACGGTGATGCCGTCAGGCGTTGGCCGTCCATACTTGATCTCTGACGTGCATGTCGGAGGCTTATCCGCTCTGTAAAGCAGCATAGGCGGCGATCTGTGGTGGATATGAATACAGAACACAACGCTGGTGCAGCCACGACTGTCTGGAATACACAATCAAGCGCACATTACCGCACGCGTGGGGCTTCATACCGGACGACCCCACCGTGCCCCATGTGGACCTAACGACACCGTCAATTACGACGACAGGGTGCACGTATCACCTGGTGGAATGAGTCACTTTCTTACTACACCAGATCGAAACATGCACCGCGCCCTGGACGAAGGCCAGTGGGGGCAGTATTCAGCTACGGGGGTGTTTGTGGCTGCTTCACTGGTTTTGTTAGGAATGACAACAAACATTTGTCACACACCGTTAGCCACATTATCAGATTGTGCACTGGCGTTCTTGCTGCCACAAGTAGTAAGAACTGAAAAAAAATTGCATGTTAATACACAACTTTGGGGATCTGGGTATGCATTTTTTGCTTTTTTTTTTTTTTTTTGTTTCTAGTTTCCCTCTACCAACGAGAGCATTATCAGATATTTAGAGTTTGGCGACTATAATGATCCTATCTCTGAATTTTCGACATGGTGACATCAGGCTATGAATATCTGAAGACACACTCGTTGGTATATCTACATCTACATTTATACTCCGCAAGTCACCCAGCGGTGTGTGGCGGAGGGCACTTTACGTGCGACTGTCATTACCTCCCTTTTCTGTTCCAGTCGCGTATGGTTCGAGGGAAGAACGACTGTCTGAAAGCCTCCGTGTGCGCTCGAATTTCTCTAATTTTACATTCGTGATCTCCTCGGGAGGTATAAGTAGGGGGAAGCAACATATTCGATACCTCATCCAGAAACGCACCCGCTCGAAACCTGGCGAGCGAGCTACACCGCGATGCACAGCGCCTCCCTTGCAGAGGCTGCCACTTGAGTTTGTTAAACGTCTCCGTAACGCTATCACGGTTACCAAATAACCATGTGACGAAACGCTCCGCTCTTCTTTGGATCTTCTCTATCTCCTCCGTCAACCCGATCTGGTACGGATCCCACAATGATGAGTAATACTCCAGTATAGGTCGAACGAGTGTTTTGTAAACCACCCCCTTTGTTGATGGACTACATTTTCTAAGGATTCTCCCAATGAATCTCAACCTGGTACCCACCTTACCAACAATTAATTTTATATGATCATTCCACTTCTAATCGTTCCGCACGCATACTCCCAGATATTTAACAGAAGTAACTGCTACCAGTGTTTGTTCCGCTATCATATAATCATTCAATAAAGGATCCTTCTTTCTATGTATTCGCAATACGTTACATTTGTCTATGTTAACGGTCAGTTGCCACTCCCTGCACCAATTGCCTATCCGCAGCAAATCTTCCTGCATTTCGCTACAGTTTTCTACTGCTGCGAAACCAGTAAATTAAGCTGTGGCGATTTGTCTTTACATTGTTCCAAACGTTCGATGTGTCCTCTGCCGATGGTACCTGCGTTGGCTAATATAGTTTTCTATCTGTCCCGTATTCTCGTGAATGTTCACTTTTTCCTTAAATCTCAGTTATGTCCAGTGTAATCAGATGCGAACATTCCGAAGTGCTCTGGCAGCTTCTTAGAAATTGGGCCGTAGAAGGAACACGGCCAGGAGTTCGCCTAGCTGTCTTTCACCTGCAACCCGCACAACTAACTTGACTTGCATACCTGCTTCATCATCAGATGGTGAACGGTGCTCATTATTTTAATTGGTGTTTTTCATGTATCACGTTTATGACACCAGTCACATAGCAGTCTTACGCCTTGCATCCTCTCACTCAAATATGAAATAACTCACTGGGCGATTTTTAATGTCTGAGGAAATTAACTTCACTATAGAAAAATTTACAGAACGATGGGGTGTCCCATAAAGATCGTAGCTTTTGAATTAATTGTAACAAAGAATTTTATTATAGAAATTAAGCAAATCACGTATTATTGCAGTGTATGCCGCCTGCAATTATGTGTGAAACGTGATATTACTTAAATGCCCTTCACGACTCTGCAGATATACTCCTGTTCTTTCGATGAAATTTTCCATAACTTGGCGGCAGGCAACTTGCACTTCTAATTCTGAAACTACACACTGAATCAATGTCTTGAGCTCTACAAGCGATAGTGATTTGTTGGTGCACACACTAAAGTTCAAGCACTTCCACAGAAAGAAATCACAATGCGACAGATCACAAGATCTGAGTGGCTAATTTACGTCACCATTGCGACCAATCACCCGACCAGGTAACTTCTCTCGTGATAGGTCTATGCGCAAATGTCCACCATTTGTTTCGGGAGCATCCAATTAGCAAACTTGCTGTCCTTTTTTTGTTCGTTTGGCTTCAATTCTTGTGTCACATTTTATACGCTCAGAGTCGCAGATTTTCTTTCAGAATTCTGTGTGTGCTGTTTCTGGGAATATACCGTTTGTTCTGAACGTCTTACAGCAACATTGCCACTCAGGATGGCGGTTTTTTTCAAAGAATGACTAGCAGAATGGCTTCCAGAGGATTTATTGTCCGCAGTAGACCCGGTTTTCTCAGATTTATCAGTAAGTCTCATCACAGCTGACTTGTTCCGTGGATTATGTTGGCGAAATATTCTATGGAGATTTAGAATAATCTTTCCACAAGATTCTCCGCATTTGTAATAAGTTTTCAATGTGAAACACTCTGTTCCGTTGTGAAGCGCTCTGTTACTAACTACGAGTGACTAAAAGTCGGACACTACAACCGACGTTCTGGGGGGGAGGGGGGGGGGGGGGTGAAGTGACATCCCTTGCTTGCAACTTTGGAGAAGACATATTGGATCTGATCGTATTTTGTAGTTTCCGTTTTACAACTTGCGCTTCGTGTCAGTTATGACAATCTACCATTTCATGGAAATGGTGGATTGAAGATTTGTCACAAACGTCACTCTTGGCATCATTTGCAATAATTAAGTTTCAGTTAACGACACGTAAGAGGTAAAATACGTTTAGGAAATTTCCAAAGTAAACAATACTAATGCTCAGGGTTATATGTGACCAGCATGGTACTGTGGTTAGCGACGCGTGGTTATGGAGTCGAATGCAGTTGGTTCCCGTATTAATAGATAATTATAATTTTTCTATCTCCACTTTTGTAACATATTCTTCTTGTTTCGTAATCATGTAATAGAAGTATGTTCTGCAACATTCGATTTAATTAATCCCTCAGGAACAAGTTTCTTCGATTTTTTGACTTCAGTATGATTGAAAAACGAAAGATGAAACTGCTGCAAGTGAAACGACCATCAATGATATTTGTATTCTTGTATGTCACAAATATTTGCCTTTTTTTTACGAATATGTAGAGATTTCCGAGAGTGTGGTTAAGCAAGGAACTTGAGAATACAGTTGAAACAGCTGTGAGTGAAACAAGCGAAACAAGCAGCAATTATATTTCTAGTCTTGCTTGTCACAAGTATTCATCTGCGATCGAATCGTTAGCAACGCTTCTGTAAATTCGGCGGGCAAGACAAAGATCGCACCACAGTGCGAGCGGGGGACGCCACATGAGTTGAACTCCAGGAGAATGTCAAATTCTGACTGTAAGACACGAATTTTATTCACTCTTTACAAAATTCAATGTAAATAGATGAAAGCCGTGGCATTATTCAATGCTGCCAACTTAATAGAACAGAAATGGTGGGCTTTTCAAATGTTGCATTGCTATGGGACACACTTTTGCACTGTTGGTCATTACAACTGCCACAACACAAAAGCGGCATGCAACAGACATCAAATAGGCATGAAGCGTACATTGTGTAAACGGCTGGCACTTCAGCGGAACCGTGACACTCCGTGTTGCTTTTGTTGCCCAACATGATAGCAGCGCGCCAAACGGCCAGCAAGTTCTACTGTTGTGAAAGCGAATGCAAATCGTAAATGTTTATATTGGTTTATATAACGGTTTTACAAACGGGAGCATCTGTAGTGCAATAAATCGAACCAAGAGCAAGAAGAAGGCACCACATTTGTCTTTTTTAAATGTTTCCTAAGGGCCCTGAGAGGTTTGTTATAGGACAGTTTATTTCTTGCAACCAACAGATATTTACTGAAGAATGTCGTTTTGTTTTAGGTGCAAAAATGTCTAGTAAACAGCACCAGATCTTTCGCAGAAAAATGTCACATATTAACACAAGAACGCCAAGTTTTTTTCACTACACTTCCCGTCACGGGAGTGAATATGGAACGTAGGAAATTTGTGTAGAATTAAATAACAACATTATTTAACGTAAAAGATAAGCTATCACAGCTGTAGCTGAAGGGTAAACCACACAGACGTCACAATAAAACATCAGAAGTAATAAAACTGTTTCCCAACGAAGACGAAAACCAATACCACAATTGTTGTACATCTGCGCCAGAAACGGCAAGAATCTTCAAAGCATTCGCTTTTGAAGCAAAAGTGATTATATTTTCAGAAATATTCCTGAAGTAGAAAATCAAGTCAAGTGAAGTGTAAGAATATGCGAAATTTGAGATCGTACAAAACTGTTATGTGTCAAGGAAGGTGCCTATCATAATAAGAACATACAAGAACAAAATTATTTGCTTCTCGTGCATTAAATAAGGGCTTTCAGCGGAATAGTTGCAATTAAACAAATATTCGCAAGTATTTCTTCGTGAGTAAACTGTGGTTTATATCTGTGAATCAGTGAGAGTCGGCTGTTTTTGTACTTATGTCACAATCACTCATGTTTTCTGATATTACAACAACTCTTTGAGGGGAAAAGGAAGGTTAGTGTTTCGTAAATGACGTAGAAAAGGGTTGAGAAAGAAACTTCGTTCTTAAGGTGCATATGACGGTGCTTTCCTATAGCTTGGATCTCTGGTGTCGCTCCAACTGTCAAAAGTTAACAACACGTTCACTAGAGTCTTGACTGTACGTATTAGACAGTGATATATAAGGTGACTTTAAGCATTGTGCAAGATTACATGATGTCCGTGTTGTCCTCACCTACTTTCATACACGTGGTGTATGACTTTTGCCCTACACACCACCCACAGGAATCAGCATGAAATGATTGCTGAAACACTCTCCATTCACCATGATCCGTTAGTTAGCGAGTTACATGTTTCACAGACCATGTGAAAGATTCTTTTATCGAAATAATGTGGAACGAGATAGTTTAGAGGATACACATACATTATTAGTGTTAAAATTAATGACACATTATTATTTTTAGTCCTGGTCGTGCAACTACACTTAGAAAAGAGAATTTATTTATTTATTTTTATTGGCTACCAGTTTTAAGCACAAATTCGTCAGTGGAATAGAAGGAGCTATCCAGGAGAATTGATTTTATGTTAGATTTAAAACTTGCTTCGCTACCAGCCAGATATTTTGTGTTATTGAGCAAATGATCAGACATTTTTGTTGCTGCATGCTGAATATGTTTTTGAGCCAATGACAGCTTTAGCAGGGGGTAAAAAAGATTGTTTTTCTCTCTGTTATAGGTATGGACATCATTGTTCTTCTCAAATTGAAATGGACTGTTTATGATGAATTCCATTAGCGGGTATATGTATTGTGACAGCCCAATTAAAATGCTTAGTTCCTTGAAGAAGTACCTACAGGATGTCCGTGATAACACCATATATTATTCTTACTGATCGCTTTTGTGCAACGAAAACTTTCTTTCTAAGCGATGAGTTAAACCAGATGATTATTTCCTACGACATTGTCGAGTGTACATGTACAAAATAAGTCAGGAGGTTGATACGTTTGTTTCCAAGATTAGAAATTATTCGAAGAACAAGAGTAGGTAAACTTAATTGCTTCAGAAGCACACTAATAGACTTCTTCCAGTTCAAGTCTTCATCAATATGTACACTCGAAAATTTGGAGTGTTCTGCCCTGTTTGCTGACTCCTGATCATGTGCTACATCCGTTGCTGATATGTCTTTATCTGTTATACAGAACTGAATGTAGTGGGCTTTTTTCCAAATTTAGAAAGATCCTATTTTAGGAGAACCACTTAATAATTCTTAGAAAAATATCACTTACCAACTTTTCTCTTGTTTTCTCTGTTATGAGATTTATTATAACGCTAGTACCGGCTGCAAAAAAGTACCAATTTTGTTTGTTTAATGTTAGGTAGAAGGTCATTCACATATATAAAGAATAGAAGTGGTCCCAAAATTGAACTCTATAGGAGGCTCTTTGTGATTTTTTCCAGTCTCTAAAATTTTCTAAAGCAGCTTGGATTGGTAAACCCATTATCAGCCATCCAAGTTCGATTCGACTCGATGCCCAGTCAAGGCCACCGTTATTACTGTGGCAGCTCTGTGAACTGAATTTCGCAAACTATCACCTACAAATTCAGTCATGTATTTTTCCTGCTATACTGTCATGTTGCTGGGGGTTTGTTCTAGGGCTGGTATTATAAAAGTCTCTTGCTAGCATACCCCGTAAATGTCTCTACACAAGTACATATAATTGTCAGTCTTGATATATATTCCTAAGTCGTCAGTTGCGTGAGTATTGACTATGGACCGCGGCATAAATGGCCACGTTTGCAGCGTCATTGCAAGGAAGAAACACAATTTCCGCGGGACGCGGACATTACTAAAGCTTATAGATGTTTCTCTGTTAATATGTTATAACCTTGCTGTCGCTTTTTATTTAAAGACATTACGTTTGTCCGCCCCTGGTAGCTGAGTGCTCAGCGTGACGGAATGTCATACTTAACGGCCCGGGTTCGATTCCCGGCTGGGTCGGAGATTTTCTCTGCTCAGGGACAGGGTGTTGTGTTGTCCTTATCATCATTTCATCCTCACCGACACTCAAGTCTCCGAAATGGCATCAACTCGAAAGGCTTGCAACAGGCGAACGGTCTACCCGACGGGAGGCCCTAGACACACGGCATTCACAATTTTTTTATTTGCATTATGTCTCATGTCCTGAACTTACGAACCTGAAAAGAAGCTTGAAATGTAACTTGTCACGCCATGTTGTGGAGGTAGAATTACGTTAAACTCTACCATGCATAATATTATATTATACACTGTCCAGTCATATTAATGTGACCACTGCCTATGTTCGACGACAACGTGAAATTTCCACTCACAGATGGGAGGAGGCATCACTAACAATGGAGGCTATATAAAGCGGGTCGGGACGACACGGTAAAGAGTTCAGTCGTTATTGAAATGCGGAACCTGAGCGATTTATCTGACGTCCGAAATGCCATGATCATTGGTTATTGAGACGAGGGTGGAAGCATTACCGACACGGCTAAGTCTATATACTGGTCGCTTGCCGCCGTGGTTAAAGTATACCGTGCATGACAAAAGGCGCTATCCAAAACCGGCGCCGAGGCAACTGCGATGCACCAGGTGCCATGATGCAGGTGTAAACAACGGCTGCGATGTGCACGGGCGAATAAACTTGCAACTATTGAGCAACTGAGTGCCAAAAAGAACCAAGGGGCTACCAACAGTGTCTTCTCAACGTTAAACGAACGTTGCTGCGTATGGGCCTCCGCAGCAGGTTTACGCACCCATCCTGACTGCTGCTCATCGGCGATGATGTCTGGAATTCGCACGCTAGACCAAACAAGAAGTCCACTGAGTGGCAACAGGTGGTCTTTGCAGATTAATCATGTTTTATGCTCCATCGGCGGAAACGTATGAAAGGAATAATCCTACTACAAAAGTCGAAAGTGTCCGAGCCAGAGGAGGGAGCGTTATGAGCTGGGCAGTGCTTTCGAGGCCTTCTGGAAAAGGCAGTAGATCAAAACAAGTACAAATTTATCCTTGAGAACCATCTCTCCCCTTACGCGCAATCTATTTTTCCCGGCACGACGGCATCTACCAGCAGATTTTGCAAGTGTCACACACTCCACTGTGTACACGCTTGGTTCAAAGAGCACCAGGATGAGCTTACCGTACATCACCAACTCCCGGCTCTAAACGCAATCGAGAATGTGTGGGGACCACATCAATCGGGCTGCTTGCCTCATTGATGCGCAACCGAGAAACCTAGTGCAGCTAGAAATGGCACTAGAGTCGTCATGGTTCCACATTCCTGTCCGCACGTTCCAGAACCTCATTGGCTCTCTTCCTGTACGTCTTGCAGAGTTCCACACTACAAAAGGTGATTTTTCAGGTTGATGACAGCTGATCACATTAATATGACTGGACAGGACAGTCTATAATCTTACAGGTATACTTTCAAATGTTTTGTAAGCGCAATTCTACATTTATTTTTTTCAGATAAATTTTTATGGGATGACTGTGTGCTTAACATACAACATAAATTTTAATTTTTAATGTGACAAGTTGTATTCATTATTTATATAGATTATTTTTTTATGTGATGGCTGTAGATCCAATTTGTAGACGTTATTTTGAATTTTAGCGTGACAATTGCAATTCTTTGTTTTTCCATTATGTGAAATGACCGCGTTGTTTGTTTCTCTTTAACATTGACAAGTACTACTGCCTTTAACGCCACCTAACGGCCACAGAGAATTTTTTTCTTCTTTTCTCTTTAAGATAGACTGCCTCACCGAACAGCCCTAGCAACGGACCAAGTGCACGTGTAATTGACGAGAAGCAGTGGACGGAGTTTTTCTGTTTTTACGCAATGTGTCATTGGAATTGTTATAGAATACTACTTCTCACTTATACCATTTATCTGACAGGTTCTGATGATAGCTGTGGCCTGTTGTTGTTTTTGTTGTTGTTGTCTTCAGTCCGGAGACTGGTTTGATGCAGCTCTCCATGTTACTCTATCCTATACAAGCTTCTTCATCTCTCAGTACCTACTGCAACCTACATCCTTCTGAATCTGCTTAGTGTATTCATCTCTCGGTCTCCCTCTACGATTTTTACCCTCCACGCTGCCCTCCAATACTAAATTGGTGATCCCTCGATGTCTCAGAACATGTCCTACCAACCGATCCCTTCTTCTAGTCAAGTTGTGCCACAAGCTCCTCTTCTCCCCAATTCTATTTAATACCTCCTCATTAGTTATGTGATCTACCCATCTAATCTTCAGCATTCTTCTGTAGCACCACATTTCGAAAGCTTCTATTCTCTTCTTGTCTAAACTATTTATCGCCCACGTTTCACTTCCATACATGGCTACACTCCATACACATACTTTCAGAAATGACTTCCTGACATTTAAATCTATACTCAATGTTAACTAATTGTTCTTCTTCAGGAACGCTTTCCTTGCCATTGCCAGTCTACATTTTATATCCTCTCTACTTCGGCCATCATCAGTTATTTTGCTCCCCAAATAGCAAAACTACTTTACTACTTTAAGTGTCTCACTTCCTAATCTAATTCCCTCAACATCACCCGACTTAATTCGACAACATTCCATTATCCTCGTTTTGCTTTTGTTGATGGTCATCTTATACCCTCCTTTCAAGACACTGTCCATTCCGTTCAGCTGCTCTTCCAAGTCCTTTGCTGTCTCTGACAGAATTACAATGTCGTCGGCGAACCTCAAAGTTTTTATTTCTTCTCGATGGATTTTTATACCTACTCCGAATTTTTCTTTTGTTTCCTTCACTGCTTGCTCAATATACAGATTGAATAACATCGGGGATAGGCTACAACCCTGTCTCACTCCCTTCCCAACCACTGCTTTCCATTCATACCCCTCGACTCTTATAACTGCCATCTGCTTTCTGTACAAATTATAAATAGCCTTTCGCTCCCTGTATTTTACCCCTGCCTCCTTCAGAATTTGAAAGAGAGTATTCCAATCAACATTGTCAAAAGCTTTCTCTAAGTCTACAAATGCTAGAAACGTAGGTTTGCCTTTCCTTAATCTTTCTTCTAAGATAAGTCGTAGGGTCAGTATTGCCTCACGTGTTCCAACATTTCTACGGAAACCAAACTGATCTTCCCCGATGTCGGCTTCTATCAGTTTTTACATTCGTCTGTAAATAATTCCCGTTAGAATTTTGCAGCTGTGAGTTATTAAACTGATAGTTCGGTAATTTCCACATCTGTCAACACCTGCTTTCTTTCGGATTGTGGCCTAAACACGTTAAAAAATAAATAAATAAAAGATAAGAGCGATCTACGTATATGGTGATAATGGTCGTAGACTTTACGATGATTTTATTTCATTTATGGACAAGTCTCTGCATACGTACTGCATCCTACATCCATATGAGTCTGCTTAATTTGTTCAGGTCTTGGTCTTCCTCTATAATACTGGTCCACATGAACCAATCGTCTCTTTTGGTCAAGTTGGGCCATAAATTTATCTTTCCACATTTCTGTTCAGTACCTCCTCATTTATTATCCCCTTTACCCAAGCCATTTTTAACATTCCTTTGTAGCACATTTGAAGAGGCTCTCTCCTCGCTTGAGCTGTTCGGCGTCCACATTTCACTTCCATGCAAGACCGTGCCCCAAAGAAATACGAGTGTCGTCCAGAAACGACCGGACACTGTGCCCGGCACCGATTCCCCACCGCCGGGATGACAAGCGTGCCCGTTACCACCTTTCCCATCTCAGTGCGAGCCGAATTTTGTTGCCAAGCGGTCATTCCTATTTACTGTGCAAATTTTGTAATTTTGGCGGCGTCCATCGAAAGTCCCGCCACATGCGAAGTGTGTAGTCTTATTCGTTTGATCCATGGGTAGTTCGTGCCAAGAACGGAAACAGTCAATTCAGAGGCCAAATGTGAAACTCTCCTGAACGACCGCGGCCATTCAAAACAAAAGACGTGGAATGTTGTCGGTCGGCAAAGGTGTTTTTGATTCATGACATTATGCGGCCTCGTGCATCGGCACGAACACAGTAAGCACTTCAGCGCCTCAAGTGGGACATTTTTGGACATCCTCCTTACAGAACTGACTTGGCACCAAGTGATTTTCACTTATTTCAGATCTCAGACAGGCAGTGACAACCTGGCTTAAATATTTGGCGGCAGAGGAGTACAACATGGAAACCGAAAAACGGTTCCCATGTACAGCAAGGGCCTTGACAGTTATAGCGGCAACGACAGATAGAGAAGGTACTGTAGATTTGTAAATAAAGTTTGGTGTTGATGTATCTCCTTTTTTTTCTTTTAGTTATGCCAAAACGTTCTCTACTTACTGGACGGGTTTCGTAGCTTCGGATACACTTCCCATGACTTAAATTTATATTCGATGTTAACAAAATTCTCGTTTTCGAATGATTTTTGTCATTGCTGCCATTCTGCATTTTATATGTCCTCTCTACTTTAGTCATCGTCAGTTACACAGCCATGCACTATATAAGAAACTAAAGCACCAGCCAACATAACTATGCTTGGCTTAATACCATTATTAATACCATTATGTATGGAGGAGCAGTGTAGAGCATGCCATTAATACAGCTGTGGAAGTCAATTGATTGACGACAGTGATGCAAGTCTCAAAGCAGTCCATTTCATTCCTTTCATCGACTGAAAGATATGTTGTTCTCTCTTTCTCTTCCTAAGCCAAATAGAGTGAAATCACTACCGATTGCGGTCGCATAATTTATTTGACCAAACAGAGGTTACCTTTGAGCTTTCTTCTGGAACCAGGGAGGTACACGTAATGTTCCCGAGGATATTTCACGGTAGAAACAATTTACTGTTCGCTTAACCTTTAGATAAATACACTGCCTAACACAATAAGTTAAATACCTGTAAGACTTGTTCGGATGTCAATGTAACTCTGTCCACCTACATACCAATTGCGGCCACGTAAATTACAGATGAAATTGTCTGTGACAAGTAGAACAGCCAGCAGAGCGCATTAGTGTTGTTCGAGTTTAGTTTTCTTACCAAGCCTCGTAGGGTGTACAAGAAGCGTGAACAGTGTCAGATGTTGAGCGATGAATGTAAAGGAACATGTAGATGCCGCGTATTCGTGTGAGACAGCGTTATCAACTCCTGACAGAGTTTGAAAGCCGCATTTTTGTGGGTCTTTATTTAGCCGGCCGGTCGAATCATGAAATATGAAGATTAGTGGGGCATTTGGATGTGACAATAGCCCGATACTGGACTGCGTGGAACGTGAGGGCGGGCATACTCATCGTCAAGGTTCCGGTAGTTCAAAATTAGAACCAGAAGGCTGTGTCGCCGTATTATGGACCAACCACATCATAGCCATTTGACACCTGCCTCTGCAATCCGAGAACAAGGAATGGACTCCGTGCTACAGTATGTGTTACCACGTACCACTGGTCGGAGACTACCAGCAGGCGGCCTAGAGAGTTGGAGCTACACGTGTAGGCCGTCGTCAGCACCACAAGAGAAACGGCTGCGTTTGGAGTCATGTGGTTAACGGGAAGCAAGAACTGCTGATGAATGGTGTTTCTTTTTTTTTCACCAATGAATCGACGTTTTTCACTATTCCGAACGATCATCGTCGGCGAGTGCGACGGCGACTGGGGAGAGATCTCGTTCTACCAATGTTTCTGAGCGGCACAGCGATGTTACTCTTGGCATCATGGGGTGGAGAGTCATGAGATGTGACCTCAGGTCACGGCTGGTAGTGGGTGAGGAAAAAATGTGGCGGCACAACAGCACATCACAGACATGCTGCGAACTTATGTGTTATCCTTCGTACGGCAGCATTTTGGTATCGTTTACCAATAGGATAATGCTCGTTCACGTGTGGCCTGTGCCTCTATGAACTGTTTGCGTCATGTTGTTAGTCCTGTGCCTAGCAAGATCTCTCCCAATAGAACAAGTGTGGGACCGTCTTGGACGACATCTCCATTCCAGAGCCAGTATACAGGATATCAGTTACGGTCCAATACTAAAATAAACTCCGCTCTTGAAGATCATTAAGGCCCAATGGCACCGACCGGCCGCCATGTCACACTCAGCCCACAGGCGTCACTGGATGCGGATACAGAGGAGCATGTAGACAGCACACTGTTCTCCGTATATCAATTTACGAGACCAAAGTCGCTACTTCTCAGTCGAGTGTCTCGGAAGGGCTGAGTGCAACCCGCTTGCCAACAGCAATCGGCAGATCGGACAGTCAGCCATTCAAGTACCAGCCCAGTTCAGCAGCTCTTAACTTCGGTGATCAGATGGAAACCGATGTTAACACCACGGCAGGGCCGTTGGCAGTTGTAGGCCAGTTCGCCTGGAAAGAAGATACAGAGGCTTTATGACACTCTTCCTAACCGAACACGTACATGCCTCTGCGCCAAAGTGGGTACAATATCGTAAGTGGGCTGATTTTGCAAAATTCTTTGCAAATCAGGTTCGACTTTTTAATCATTGGAATAACGTCACATACTGTTTCAACCAACAGTTTTTTATTTAATTTCCTCCTCACTTTCTGGATTTCACCAGATAGTTTGCATATTCATCACTCGAGACGATGGAAGGCTTAAAAGCGGCCATTCACAGCCCGACTGGTGCGCCGACGCGCTCGCCAACCCATCCGACTGCGTGGCCACGGGTGACTGCTTGGTGGACCCTCACTGCCTGCACTGGAGGATTATGGGCTGGCAAATCGCGGCCGGGGCCAGCAGGTAGAGGTCAGCAAGCCAAACCGACGAACGTAGACCTCAGATCGGCGCCTGGGGACCCGTGCCCAAGCACGGGCGAATGGGTCTGTGCAGACGCGCTCCTCGGACGGTCGGCGGTCTCGTCCGATGTGTATGGGAGCCTTCACTGGAGCTGGCGACATCCGCACATCTCCGCTTTTAAGCCGTCGTGTCCGCGTCTGTCCCAACACCGCCAGCACACGAGGGGCATCCACAAGTCAAGTATTTATTAAACAATATGATATTTTAGTCCAATATATTGAAGCCATCATCACACAGTCAATTTATTAACCGCTAACTGTTCCTGACCATGTGCTCCTGTGGTTCAGTCTGATAAAGTACACGTTTCTAAAATTTATGGAAACTGGATATACATCCTAATCTCCTTCCTCCCTATGTCTCTGTCCATCTCCTCCTCCCCATCCCTTTGTCCCTTGAGACTCACGTCGATTTGACAGACTACCATTTAATGTGTAAATACGATGAACTGCTCGAAGTAGACCACAGCTGGAATGTGAAATACTGCTGTGACTTTACTCGACAAACTGAAACTCTGTTTTCATATTTAAAATGTGAGCAGTGTTCCCGAGATTAATTTATTAATTTCACAGCTTCTTGTATAGTGGACCGCCAGCGCAGTAGCTCAGCCAATTCATCCAGGGGATGGGCACCACCTGTAACAAAAATCTGAGTACAGATCTCATCATTGAACTTTGGACTTTGAGAGACGTCACGTGACATCCACACAGAACTTCAGGGCAAAAATGAAGAAGAAACAGACAGAAAAGATGTGGTTAGCGCGCTGCATCTATATCCTTGAGTCCCGGGTTCGTTTTCTGGCATGTCAGAGATTTTCTTCTCTCGGTGACTTCGTGCTGTTATTATCATCTAATTTCGTTTTATCGCCGTCCAAGTAACTGAAATAGCGTCAAATACAAAAACGTTTATCGGCTAGTCAAAATATGCTAGCCAATAATGTCATTTCATTTATTAACCATATTGGGAAGTATTAAATATAATTTTCTACACACACTTATGCTATATAAGAATTTTTTATGAATTGTCGGTTTCCTTAACGATTGAAGTATTTAGCAGTAAAGCCGCTTTATAAAAAGGGAGAAAGAGATAATGTAGACAATTTTAGACCTATTTATATGTCATCAGTATTTGCTAAAGTTATTGAAAAGGCTGTGTATGTAAGGATAATTTATTATTTTATAGCACACGGTTTGCTATCAAATGTGCAGTTCGGCCTTAGAAGTCGCGTAACAACTGAAAATGCTGTATTCCCTTTTCTCTGTGAGGTACTGGATGGGTTAAACAAAAGGTTTCGAACGCTAGACATATTTTTTGGTTTAACTAAAGGGTTTGATTGTGTTGATTACTCCAGAAGTTGGACAATTATGGAATATGGGGCGTAGCACACAATTGGTTCACCTCTTTCTTTAGCAACAGACAGCAAAAGGTCATTATTAACACTGTTGAGAATGGCTGCGATGTTGGGTACGAGTGCGGCACAGTCAAGTGGGTGGTGCCCTAGGGATAAGTGTTAGTGCCACTCCAGTTCCTTATTTATATAAATGATATGCCCTCTAGTATTACAGGTAAACCTAAAATATTGCTGTTTGCTTGGTAGTAAAGGACGTTGTGTGCAACATTGGTCCGATTTCAAATACTGCAGTTCATGACCTAAGTTCATTGCTTGTACAAAATAAACTAACGCTAAATACAGTAAGACTCAGTTTTTACTATTTCTAACACACAATTCAACAAAACCTGAAATTTTAATTTCACAGAATGGACATATGATTAGTGAAAGTAAAAATTCAAATTTCTAGGTGCTCAGATAGATAGTAAACTGTCGTGGAAAGCCCACGTTCAGGATCTTGTTCAAAAACTTAATGCTGCCAGTTTTACTATTCGAACGGTATCTGAAGTGAGTGATCGTTCGTCACGAAAATTAGTCACCTTTGCTTATTTTAATTCGCTTATGTTGTATGGTATTATATTTTGGGGTAACTCTTCCTATTATAGAAGGATATTTTTGGCTCAGAAACGGGCAGTTCTGGCAATAAGTGCTGTAAGTCGACGATACTCTTGTCAACCCCTGTTCATGAGTCTGGGTTTTTGACATTAGCCTCTCAGTCTGTATATTCCTTACTATCATTTCTTGTTAACAATATTAGTTTATTCCCAAGAAGAAGCAGCTTTCACTCAGTTAATAGTCGGCAGAAGTCAAACCTGCATTTGGATCGGACTTCCTTAACTCTCCTGCAGAAAGGTGTGCAGTATATTGCTGCATCCATTTGCAATAATTTACCAGTCGAATTCAAAATCTTAGCAATACTTCATGCGCTTTCAAGTTGAAACTGAAGAGTTTATGGGTCACTCCTTCTATTCCGTCGAGGACTTTCGTGAAAAGTAAGCTGATTCTTATTGTATTCTTAACTGCGTATACTTAATCTTATGGACTGACTTTTTCTGGTTCATAAACATTTTATTTTTGCCCTGGTATTACTTTTATGTTGTAATTCCACGTACTGACATGTTCCATGACCTTTGAGATTTGCTCCTCAATTTGGTCCTACAGAACTTGACGTTAAATAAAAATAAATATAAGAAAACGTTATTAAAATTATAGATGGGTAGATTGCTTCCACAACAAAAGAAGACTTTATGAAACAGAGTGCGCTAAGAAAATTAAAGAGCATAACATTTCTAGTGAAAGTTTGCTGGACCAAGGCTGGACATGATCTTAAATGTTGGAAGTGATAGACTTGAAGAGTGAAAGTCATGGGGATGGAAGCAATACTGGTTCCACAAGTGAACATGACAATGAATCAACTGACAATGTGTACTGGTTGTGGAAATACCGAAAGCAAGAGATCCATAGTATTATCTCAAACAATGGACTGTATTATCTGAAATGTGCATTTGTGTCTGTAATTATTCTAAAGATCTTTAAACATCTTATAAACAGCGAAGCTAGCACTTATCACCAAACTACTTTTCACATGACTCTGCTTGTGAAATAAATCTGCTTATACTTCCTTATGTATGCTTGTGCCGTCTCCAACTCGTTTGCTCGTAATAATACTTCATCCGCTCCGTTGCATTATAATACCTTGGCCCCTCCATTGTATTGCCCCTCTTGCACATTTCCCCTCCTGTACATACAAGTGTCCTCTGCATGAAGTGTACCACTACATAATGTTATTATTTTTAATTGGAAACTGCTAGCTGTTTCCCTCAGGAAACTGAGCCATGCAGCTATGGGATCCCTGATAGCTCTGGGCCTGTATCATATGCTGCAGGTTCCACATGGATAAACTACTTGTGGTGAGGGAGCTAGAGGACACACTGATGAACCGTAACATGAGCACTGTCCACTGCAACACTGAATGCCACCTGGTGCGATGCAGGCGTCTGAGGCATTAAGGAGACCAAATAAGTGGAGCAGAGACAAATAGGGAGTCAAGACCTTTGACACTGTCGACTCTGACATTTTACCTCCGCAGCCTAAATATCTCGCCAAGTGAAGTGCAATGGCTTGGCTCATACTATGCTATCACTTGATGGTATGGTAAGTTTCTGTCCAGTGTCAATAGCTTCCGTATGGGATATGGCAGACCCAATGGAACCCACCTACCGAGCCACACCTCCAGTGGCTCTGGACAGTGAGTGCTCCCTACCACCACAACAGCAGTAGTGACACGGCTCTCTTCCTCTTGGAGCCACTTCACAATGACACGATCAATTGTGTCCAGTACAATGAGCTTCATCCCTGTTGACATTATGATTGCTGGAGTCTACTTCTTGCTGTATCACGTGTAATATGTCTTCATATGTTTGGAGAAATACAAAGTAAAGAAATCTTCAGTGTGTTGTATTAACACATTGTAAGGTGACAGAATAAATGAAGGTCAATTTTGCATGTTACCTGATAGTTTCATACATTGTAACATGAAGGTGAATACGACATCTAACTTAGTTTGGCGGTAATGAGCCGATTTGCCTCTAAGTACGTAATGCAAAAGGGATGACACCCAATCGATGGTATTAACACACCACTCCGATATAATGAATGTCAATGAGCAGAAGGTGAAAAAAGCAGAGAGAGGAAACGCTTTGTGTGAAAGTAGGAGCGGGTAGGAGCAGAGGCCGTACCACGGGAGGCACCACGAAAACCTCTTGGGAGCGGCCCGTGGCGGGAATCAGCGACCAGACAGGTAACGCCACAGACAGAGTAACGGTAACGCATACTGGAGAGTAAGTAACGGACGACCAGAAATATTTTATTTCGTGTATATGTTATTCTTATCTATTTCATTTTGAGTTACGTTCGCATTCTCTTTTCGAGAGCTGCGAATGATGTGTTTCAAGAAAACAGTAATAGGTTATAAGTGAACCCTTAACATAGGCCGCCACTCAAAATCGGCCGCCCTGGGCAGCTCCTTAGCCTGCCTAGGCCTAAACACTCCTCTGCTTGCATCCCTTCGTACTTAAAATATCCTACAATGGCAGTGCCTTCCCTTGGAAAGGTAACTGACGGTGTTACAAGGCCAGAATCGTACTACAGTGGTTTCAGGAGCACGATTGTGAACTCGTGTTGATGCCTTGGGCACCAAATTCGTCGGTCTGAATCTAATGGGAAGCCTATGGTCACTTCAGAATAGCAGTTCGGCACCCACAACCCACTAGTCGTAGTGTCCGAGATTTCTTTGACCTCTGCGTGGATATAACTTCTGGAAGCCTACCAATGACTTGTGGAATCCATACCGGTTGATACTGTATTGACTTCCAGAAGTGCACCAACACACCTTTAAGCGGATCATGATAATGTTTTGACCCGTCAGTATAGGTAATGCCCGCTCTGGTATAGTGACTGAGACGATCTGTCGTTTACTGCCACCCCTACCCACGCACACACCCTTGGATTCCTCCACGGAGCCACAGCGAAGCGCCTGGCGAGGACAATGGCTGCAGCCGGCCGGCCGGCATTCCTCGTCCAATTACAAGGCGCGCGTGACGTCACCGTGACCCCGGGCCTTGACCCCCTCGCCAGGCAGGTACTCTCGCCGGCTTTCGCTGCCACGGCCTCACCGCATGAAATCACCGCCGCGCCGGCCCATCTTGCTGCTTACCTCAAAACACGCCAGCTTGCTGACGTCTCTATGTGCCTCTTCCATGACGTAGGCGAGTGCTAACTCTTGATCGTCGTTGCCGAATGAACACAGTACACAGGAAAGTTCTGCGGGAAACTTCTCTTTGCTAAGAAGTCGAGGTCTCTGGTTATCGACAAGTGGCACAAACTACTTTTCCTAACAGTTTTCTGCTGATTCCTGAAAAAACGGAGGGTCTCTTGCAAGGAGTAGAAAGCAGCATTATGCTCTCCATTAGCTCAGTGTTCTGTGGTGATACATTTATTTAATTACTGAATGTGAATTCGCAGTACACATCGCCCATGTTTTGTAGTCGAGATAGAAAATCATCTCCGTCAGCAAAGAAGTTCAATAACTCTATTACTTATACTACCTGCTTCCACCCAAGCTTTAGTCTCCTCATTGGTTCATAAATTAATTTACATAACGTTATTGTGAGTCCCATTTTTTTCTCACAACGAGAGGTGTGAAGTTAGTAAGGGAATACCTGGAATGAAGACAGTGATTAATTAGTCGAATTTCAAGTAACGCCAAGTAAACATTGTGCAACTAGCGCCATAGATCATATAAAGTTCCAAAACGTTAGCGTAAAATAAAATTCTTCCTTCGTGTATAATACACATAAAGTCCTCCATAATCATCACTTCCTGTCTGAAATGCTCCTTCTCCTGCCCTCTTAGCTTGTAAAAATAAGAAGGAAATGAGCGTTTGGCGTCATTGACTGGGAGGCCCTTGCGGGGGAGGTCCGGCCGCCTTGGTGCAGGTCTTATTACACTCGACGCCACACTGGGCGACGTGCGGGGCGGATGGGGATCAAATAATGATTAAGACAACACAACACCCAATCCCTCAGCGGAGAAAATCTCCGACCTAGCCGGGAATCGAACCCGGGCCCATAGGATGACAATCCGTCACGCTGAGCTCTCAGCTATCGGGGGCGGACGTAAAAATGAAATACATCACTTGACAAAAATAATCGTCGAAATTTTAATGAATCATTCTATTATTCTCAGGTATTATTTAAATGCACATTGACTTGTATCGTGGAGGTGAAATAAAAGGTGGCCCTAGAAACTTACGCCGTTCATTGCTTTGAAGCCAACGTCGCCATATTAGTAGCCCCTAAACATTACAAGAAAACTATTTATGCTTGATTCTGCTTTTAATTTCTGTTGTCTTCACGCAAGTTACTGTAAGAAGTAAATATTACACTGAATTTCTCATGTTCAGAAATTCCAAGGAGCAATCTATTTTACTCAGAAAAAAAGTTTCTGCAGCCAGGATCGCATAAATTCTCCACATTTTATGTTCAAACCTGAATCCGATCATCTGTCTATCCTGTAATTTCTTTATTTTACTATATATGTGTCTGAATGTAAACGAATGAGTATTTTTATGTATACCTCGGGGTTTGTAGCTTTTACCTGAACAGAGAGGTCTACCCTTAAAAGGCCGCTCTGGTCAGTTCCGTCTGTAGTCCGGGGTTGCTCGGAGCTTTGTTGAGAACGGCACTCTTCGTCTGATCGCCGATGAGTGTGGTCATAGCATTGAGTAAGCCTTCTGCTGAGTTGGAATATGGCGTTAATCGCGTTTTGTAGTTACTGAAGAAATGTTTCGAAATATGTAAGTTCCTTCAGGTTACCTAAACCACCGTATTTTATTTTTCAGCTCGTTTTTGATTCTAGAGTGGAATATGTTTATCTCGGAGTTTATCAGTGAGCGAAACTTCCTTTGTTACTTTGGAACAGCGGGATAGAATAATCACCAGTAGGAGTGTTTAATGAGAGGTATGTAAGGTGTCAGGCAAATCCAACACCATCCATGAAAACCCTGACATCATAAGCAATTCCAGTAGTATGTCACATAGCTCCGAATAAATCGTGACATTAAATTAACCAAAGTAATACGAGAAACGAGTGAGCAAATGGAATACCACAGACTAACACAAGAATGCCTAAATGCATGTCATACCTTCCCACCGTGAGACAGACGCAGTTCTGAGGGGAGAAACGAGAACAGAAGCCGAGAGCAGAACCGTGTTAAGCTAGAAA